>NW_027397120.1:1796876-1809241 GCF_003265705.2 Callorhinus ursinus
CCCTGGAGGGAACCCTGGAGGGAGCCCTGGAGGGAGCCCTGGAGGGAGCCCTGGAGGGGTTCAGGAGGAAGGAAGGGGAGAGGCTCTGGGCCTGGCTTCAGTGTCTGCGGATGCAGCTCTGGATTTGGGGGTCAGCTGTGGCTTTGGTGACTGCTTCTCCGCATTCTGACCATAGTTTTTGGCGGGGGTGGTCAGGGCGTGGATGACACGAGGGACAGCGGACGAAGGACTCGTCACCACGGGCTTTTCCCCAAAGGCCTCTTGGCCCTTTCAGTTCATGGCGCCTTCACCTGTTCAATTCTGGAGCGTCCCCTGAGGGACGAGGTGAGAGGGCTCCGGGCTCTGCAGCCAGAGGCCACCGCCTGCTGGACTGTTCCCCTCTCCAGAGCCGGCCGCCATCCACCTGCGGAGGCGCACGGGGCGCTGCCTTCCTGGCCTCCTCACTGCCTTTGTCCTGGGCTGGGAGGGGCAGCTACAAGTCCACTGGACACTTCTTCACTGGTTCCATAAGAAATACAGATTCCAGGGTGGTGATTTTCTCCTGCCGGAAACGCACTTCCGGCGATCTGCCATGGACACAGTGTCTGCGCCCCAGGTGGGTTGCGGAGGCCCCTGCTTCTGGCATCTTCCTGCTGAGCCAGGGTGGCCGCCCGGGCTCAGGGTGGCGGGACGAGAACTTCGAGCCCCGAGTTTGCTGTTGCTCTTGTTGGCACGTGTGTCTCTCTGCTGGGTGTTGTCACAGGAAGGACAAGGAGGTGGCGGTGGGGGCCAGGACGGACCCACGTCGGCAGAGGCAGGGGGACCTCTCCCTGTCGGGTGGACGCCGTGCAGCTTCCGGCTCTGGAACCTCAAAGACTCAATGTTTATAAGCAGCAGGGAAAGAAAGAGCAGGCAGAGAAAGAGCATCAGCTTCTGGTAAACCAAGAGAGGCTTGCTGAGATACTTCTCCACCTTTGGTTAAAAATGAGAGACACAGAGACACAGAGAGACATTAAAAAAGGTAAGGGAAGTGACTGTGGAGGTGAAGACTGTAGCCCCAGGCTCTTGTTGGAGGGAAGTAACAAAGTGAGCTGTCCTCCTTGCTTCTCTCCTGTGATGGACACTCGCACACGCATGCACACACACACACACGTGCGCACACACGCACCAGCCTCCATCACACTCAAGTGCATGAGACCTGCGGCCCCAGAGCACGCTCCATCTTCGTACCCTGAGTAGTGAGCCAGCCCGTTGCCATGCCCCGTCCTGCAGCCCACGGACACGTCCAGTCCTCCTTCCCTGCACACACTTTGGGGGGGGGTCACAGCCCACTCCCTTTCTCCTTAGAGTCTGGACAGCCATGCCCTTGGCTCTGGCCGGTGATGCACACAGACCCACGGCACGCGCTGGGCGGGGGGCAGCATGCACAGGCCAGCACCTGGCACTCAGCGCTCTCCTCCCTGGCGTTGCAGGAGGTCACTCGCTCCCATGAGGAAGTAATGGGAGAGTGGGAGCCTCGACCAGCCGCTGAGCAAACGTGTGCTGGGCCCGTGGCCCCTCACTGGGGTCGAGCTGTGGCGAGGAGAGGACTCTCCGTGGAGCCGCTGGGTTTGGGGCCAGTGTTCACGCGGCAGAAGCAGCATCTGCTGACGGCCCAGGCCCCCATCCCAGCCACGACGACACTTCTTGTTCCGCAAAGTGGACACATGGCACTGGACCTGTGGCGGGAGACGCTTTCTCTTCAGAAAAGCTCCTGAATCATCCGCCTCCCTCCAGCAGGCCTTCCTGAGAAAATGGGGCGGCGCCGCACTGACTGGGGCACCAACCGGGCCGTGGAAGACAAAGCACCGCGCTGACCCAGAAAAGCAGCCTGAGCTGCCGAGCAGAAAGCAGCCCAGCTCCCGGGGGAGCGTCCCTGCCCGCCTCATTCAAGGGGGAAACCAGCACCTGCAAACCCACCTGCTGGGTCCCTGCCCCGGGAGCAGGCCTGCCCCAATACCGCAGACCCACTGGGCCCTGGGAGCAATTGTCTACCATTGTCAGGGTTTTCCCGGTGTTTAAAACACTCCACATTCAGAATTGAGAGATTTAACCTTAACCGATTAAGTAAATATATATTTTAAAGCCTTCTATACCTAAAGCTTTAAGGAAGCTTCAGCGTATTTCTGACATTAGGGACACTGCAGATGCGTTGTTAGAGTCTGTATATCCCGTGACCTAGTCCTTCTGGGCAGGTCTGTGGGGAGGAAGCCAGGCAGCACCGGCTCTTCGATCTGAGCTCACGGAGCTTGGAAGGAAGCCTCCCCTCCCCAGCATCTGTTTAAGCCTGTTTGGCTTTCAGCGGCTGCTGGGACAGGGATTACCCCTTCCTCTGGGAGCAATGCCCTTAAAGTAAGTCAGGTTGTCCCTGTGTGGGGCAGGAAGACGAGCCAGAGCCCCGGGAAGGGGCCTCAGGCTCGGTCCTTGGCCTCCCGTGTGTCCCCAGTGGACAGTCCGCTGAGCTGAGTGGTGGGTGGACCTGAAGTCTCAAGTCCCTGTGGGCAGCCCAGAGGCCCTCCTGTGAAGGGCGGCATGGTGGTGCTCCCTTGGCAGGTGGCGCCCCGGGCGGGGTTGGCCTCCTTGAACACCTCCTCCTGCACAGCCACCGGGCTCTGCGGCTCTGGGGCCTGGATGTTGCCCTGTCCCTCTCTCGGGAGCCCCTCGGGGTCGGGGTGGTGTGTCTGTCCCTCACCACTCCCAGCAGGGCACATGGGGTCTGAACCGTGTGAAAAGCCCTTTCCAGCATGACACTCCAGGACAGAGGCCCCACCCCGGGCATTTAGTTCCCATGACTGTGGTGTGCGGGTCGCTTCTTTGGCATCCGGCACTGTCAGCCAGGAAAAAGCTCAAAACTTTGGGCAATGAAACCCATTTTCTTCGGGACTCATGCCATTACCACCACACTCAAGCCTTTGCCACCCGTGCCATCCCACTGCTCACGTACAGAACGTGGATGGCTCTGTGATGGGGCTGGCCATTCCCAGAGACTGCACAGGTCCCAGATGACCAAAGCACAATGCTCTCCACTCCATAGCACGGAATGTTTGTTTGTTTGTTTGTTTTTTTGGTGACCATTGTTTTAAAAATGGTCACCAAAAAAACCCCACAAACACTAGGTTTTATTGGTCTTAAATATGGTTTCATTATTCATCTGCTCTCCAGTCTCACAGTGGATAATTCCCTTTCCCACATATGAGTGAATGTTTGCAGCTGAGATTTTGTTCCAGATCTGCAGTACCAATGTTGAAAAATCCCTTCCCAGGCACCTGACTCTCTGTGCTTTCACTAGACGGAAATCCCACCGAGAAGGAACGATGCCACCAGAGTAGAATTTTCCTATTATTTCAGACAGCCTCCCGAAGGTCACGGGGCAGGAGGTCCAAGGGAAGACAAAAGGCAGCCTGGGCATCATCCGAGGGTAAATACAAATTGTTTTCTTCTGTGCACAACAGATAATTGCAAATGCTGATTGATGATGCTATGTGACAACCTGATTCTGTGTAGGGTTATTTGCCACGAGCAATGTTTACTCCACATCTGGGTGGTGCTTCTATTTCCTGCACTGATGACCTTTGCCAATGAAGGCCTCCTGTTTGGTTCATATGACAGAGACTGTGTGGCATCAGGCACGGGAGGCAGCTCTCGGGCATGTCCAGATTTGCCATCGGCACTGGTGTGGAAACAGGCGGTCATGGCTCCTGGAGGCCTCCTTCCCTGACCCACTCAGGGATCCAGGTAGCACCTCAGGAACCAGGCCCATCTACAGACAGATCTCCTCAAGTTCAAGGGAAGGCATGTACCCATAAGGCTACTTTCCAAAGTGGCGTTTCATAAGCACCTGAGGTCTGTAGACATGTGCTTGGGGTTCTGGTTCTACGTAGTGTGGATGATTGACCTGGAGGCCCCTCATGAGTGAGCGCCTTGTGCTTTCACCCCGGACACATGTGGACATACTGAGAACACTTTGCAAGGAACTGGTTGGTGCTTGTTCATATGTGGGTCTCTGGCCTTACCTCCCGCCTGCTTCCAAACTTCAGGCTAAAACCACACAAAAACCCTTTCCTTAAACACCACTGTTTCCCCCCTCTGTGCTGATCTGCAGCCTTCCCCTCATTTGGGACATTCTTCCTGGCTGCGTCACCTCAGGCAATGCTCGTGGGGTGCTGGCTTGCGTGTTCCATAACCATGGCATGTGGGTTCCTCCAGGAGCAGGAGGGCTGGACCGGGAGCTGAAGCATCCTAACAGAGCACTTAGCATGCAGACATGGAGCTGGCACCTGCTGATCCACTGCCAGGAAGATTCTAGATTCGCAAGTGCACCTCAGTTAGCATGTTCTTGAAGAAGCAGTGGGAACCCCGCTGTAGGCTTGAGTGGCTCGTCTCAGCCCGTGATGCTGGCTGGTTGGGATTTAAACCCAACACGAATGTAACACTGCACAGTTCCCACCATGTGCAGGGACTGTCATGCTCTCAGAAGAGAGTGGGCATGGTATAGCTCTTCTCACAATCCAAACAATTAAAAAATATATATTATCTACACCCCGCCCACACACACACAAGGACTGTCTGTCTTCTCTGACTGAGACTTCATGCAGTCTCCTTTGTTCAGCTGTGGTCTAAGAGTCTAGAACAATGCCTGCAGCATGATAAATAGCTGCAAGGGAATGGATGAATCAGAACTGAGGAGGCCCCTTATCCTTTAAGACAAGGGTCAGCAAACTATGGCCCAAGGGTCAAATCCAGCTCAGTCTGGCTTTGTAAATAAAGTTTTATTGGCACACGGTCAGACCTATTTGTTACTGTTGTCTTGGCTGCTTTCTGGCCACAAGAGCAGAGGTGAGTCATTGCCAACAAGAGGATGTGGCCTACAAAGACTAAAACGTTTATTCTCTGGTCCTTCCTTTACCAATGACATTTGTGGACCCCTCTGGTTTGAGATGTCATGTTTCAAACAGAAGAGGAGAGCAGGTGCCAGGAGCGCCCCATGTGCCATTTCGACACACTGCCTGTCATGCCACACCCTGCGGAGGTGCCCAGGCACCTGGACCCCACTTAGCAGAGGCTGCGTGTTTCTGGGAGCAGGGCTGTGCCAGTACGTGGCAGTAGACCCCACAGGGCCCCTGCACACGGTCATAAAGCCCAGGGGGAGATGCTAAGGGATGAGAGCGGAGGAACCACATCTGTGTCAGTGTCTTCCTTCCTCTGATTGCTCCCAGAGAAGAAGGGGGATGCCTGTGAGCCGGGTCTGCATTTCCACCTGGACTCACCTTCATGGGCTGGCTGACCTCTGAGAATCGGTGACACGAAGTCAGGGCCACATTCACCCCAGGGTAAGAGAGGACGCACAGTGTGATGCATTTAAGCTCTGCTGATGGGAAGACCTGCCCTTGGTTGTGGGCCTATCTTCTCACATTTACCCCCTGAACTCCTGTTTGGTTCCCCATCCACATGGTGTGTAGAGGAAAGATTCCACGAACGCTTATTTCTCTTCATCAGTGTCCAAGGCAATGAATCGGGACACTGTCATTCCTGGAACATGAGGTCCTCTGAGTCTTATTAACCTGCCCATCTAGATTCATTCACTAGGTTTCAACCAACTGAAATTAGCATCCCTTCCAAAACTCAGATTGTCCCATCTTGGGCTATTGGGAATCTCATCGATGGCCTCCTCACTACCTGGAGTGACAAGACACCCCAGGGCCATGCGCTCTCCGTGCCTCATACCTGAGACCAGCCACTTCCTTAGGAAGCCCTATTCTTTCAGTGGGAAAGGTGCTTCACGACCGTCTGTCCTCACGGCACTAGGGATGCTCACTGCTGCAGGACAGAGTTGGAGGCAACCTCGTGGATTCGAGAAACTTCTTCCAAACCCTTCCAACCCTCTGGAGCTGACAGGTGTTTGTGAAACCTCTTCTGTACTGTCTGTATCTCCTTCCTTCAACACCAAAAATTCTAGCAGTGCTCAAGGACACAGAGAATGATAGAATTAGAATACCTCACAAAATTACTTGTTTCCCTTATCCCAGATTGCATGCAGAGTCTCAACATACCAATATTTATGTGTGCGTATATACATCAATACCAATACAAATATGTACCACCAATACCAGTATTACCATTATAGCAATACGTGTGCCAATAACAGCCTTAAATCATTTTTTGACCATATATGCTTCCCGTTTCTGTCCTCATTGTTAAATAAGGGTCCTAGATCTACATTGCCAATTCGTACAGTCATTCTGTCCAGTATTTTATTCCACAGGGAACTCTGTAAGTGCTTACTACTGGTCTTGCATTAAAATCTCTGTGCTCATTTTTGTTTGAAGTTCATTCTCCAGGTACATTCCTCAGGATGGGCTCATGGGAGCAATATCTGAATTCTTGGATATTGATAACACTTTGTGTCTTTTCTACTTTGAAAGTCAGTTTTGCTGGTTATAAAATACCTGCTTCACACTTTTTCCCCTTAAACATATTAGATATGATATTCTAGTTATTTCTGGCATACAGATTTGCTGTGAGAAAATCTGATGATAACCTATTTTTATTTCCCTTATAATATGTTACTGCATTTCCTTAGATGCCTAAAGGATATTTTTATTTATTTATTTTTAGCAACCTTTTTTCAGAAATTTGATAGCATGTTTCAGCGTTATTCTGGGCTATGTTCTCAGGTACACGGTGCACTCTGTCAATATGGTGGCTTTAAATATATCTTTAAATATGGAAAGTCATCTTTACATATAGTGTTTAGCTTTTATTTTGTTCCCTGCTTTGATCTTTTTTCTCAGGGACTCAGACCATATGCGGGGTCTTCTTTGGCTGCCTTTGATATTGCCGAATTTTTTTTTTTTCTTAATCTCTTTTCTTTTTGTCTTCATTCCCTTTTGAATTAAACACACCCTTCCTTTCCATATTTTTTTTTATTAAGGTGTTATCTCTGGTATTCATTCTGTTCATATTCCTCCCAGCTTAGTGCTTGTTTCTGAAATGATTTGTGAATATCTGATTGCTTTCTCAATCCTGCCACTCAAGTCTGAATTTTTTTGGAATTGTGATTTTTGCTTCTCTTTCATATTTTATGTCATCCTTAAACCTCATTTTGAAATAGCACATGACAGTTTCAGTGTACGGTTCGAGCCTGAGGTTCTGGTATGCTCCGATTGTCCAGACAGATCTTATTCCGTGCCTTACCTCTGTTGGGAGGGTAACTTTCTTCCTGGCTCGTTTCCCACCCTGTCTTACCTGGACCTTCTCCTCGTCCTCCCTCCTGGAGCGCCAGCTGTTGGAGAGCGGTCACGGCTCTCCGGCTGGCATGCTCCCGGCGGGTTCACCTGCAGTCTGGGGTGTCCTGTTCTTGGGGGTGTCAGACATCACTTCCTCTGCTTCCTCCTGCACAGGTGCCCACGCTCTGCCCACCTTGCTGCCCTTGGTGTTTTGGCAGCGTCCCTTTGGGGTTTGGTGTTCTGGAGGATGCCTAGCTTTTCTGCAGGCATTTTCCAGGGACTCTTGCTTTGTCATCTAGTTGACGTGCTTGTTTTTATGTGAGGATCTGGAGAGATGAAAGCACCATGCTGTCACCACCTTTATCTGTCCGAAATCCTCTGGTAGTCTCACCTTCATTAGCATGAAGATGGACCAGCAGCTCAGCCCTAACAGCCGGGTCCATTCTTTGTAACATTCCTTATCGTCCCGCCTTTAATGGTCTCACCCTCCGGGGATGCTGTGCTACTCGACAGAGCATCTCCCTGGGGGCTGCAAAGGAGGAATTTTCTAATCCTATTGTTTATTCCTCACTGATAAATTGGGTTCTTCTGAACAAGAGAGTGTTCCCTTATCCACTCTCAGTGTCTTCAGAACATAATTTGGTCAGAAAGGCAAGATAAATGCTTCATTTCCCTCTGTGCAGCCAGCTTCAGAGTCATGTTGGGCGCTAGCGACTGGCAATGCTCTGTCTGGAGAGTTCTGTTTCTCTTCGCCCTCCCCTTTTTTTGTTGGAGTCAAGACCATTGTCCCATCTTTGGCTATCTTTCAGATGGTTCCTGTACTCCTGTAAGACTTCTGCATTAGACATTTTAGCTTCCTCAATTTCTGGCAGATTGGGATGTTCCAGGCTCATTTCCTGCCCTAAACCTGGAAGCAACCACTTCTCCAAAGACCTCTGGTTCTCTTTAGTGGGAAATGATATTCAGAGACCTTAATTTAGGTGCTTACTGCACTAGTTTTCATTGTTTCTATGCCCTTTAAGGTAATCAAGCTGGAAAATACTACTTTTAAAAAAAGGGTAAGAAGTCAAAAGTTTAATTTTGTAAATACATTCATAGCATGACCTTTAAAGTATTCTCTTGCTCCTTTGCCCCTAGATATTGTCTTTATGTATATCTATCTATCTATCTAGATACATATATGTACAATGTAATGTATTTTCAGTATATATATGTGTGTGTGTGTGTATATATAATTTATATTTATATATGTCTTTAATCTACTTAAGGCTTCAGTCTGAGTTCATTTCCAAGGGAAATGTGGGAGTCAGATGCTACCACAAAGAAGCCAGGAACCAACCATGCCTGTGATGGGGGCATTCTATGGGACAATAGACAGGGCACTGAGTACAGAAAGAGGGAGAGATGGAGCCTTTGATCATACACTCTGGGCTCCCATGCACTCTGGGCTCCCTTTGGGTTTGGCCAATGGAAGGCATTTGTAGAAGATTCAGACAGGATGGGAGTGAGCCTGAATAGTGGTGTCCTGGATTGGTCTCCTAGAGGTTTTTGTTTGGCTACTTCCCTCTACCAGACCTTCTGATCCTGCTAAGTGGCCTTTCAAACTTTCTTCTCTTAGGGGTACTTTGTGGCAAGGACCTCTCCTGGTGCCAACCCTGGGATAATTCAGTGCCCTTATGATTTCCCTAGATCCTCCAAGTCCTTTCTTAAACTTATTAACTTGCCTGGTTTGAGTGCTCCATCTATTTTCCCTGTGTTGATACTGGGGTGAGATGACATTATGTCTGCAATGTGCCTTTAAAATATCCCAGCATGAGCACCTGTGCACACACAAGTGGACACACGCTAACTTGTTGGGCATGGGGAATGAATATAACACATATGTCAAATGGCTGTTGAGGTTGTGCACATGAAAATTTATTATACTCTCCATAATATTATTAATAAAGAGTCATTAACAATCCAGCCCTTCTAAAAACCCAGAGAGTTTAAAGGACAAGATCTTTCAAAACTCAAGGGCAAATAGTTCCCATGCTATTATATTATTTCAGGGTAAAAAGAAAATTCATTCTGTAGTTAATTTTAAAAAGTCATCATAACACTGCACCCAAATTCATGATTCATGGCCCCCTTAAAAGACTACTGTAGTTTGATACTGCTCATGAATCTTTAATGCAGAAATTCTACGTAAAATAGTAACACTTTGTTATGGGTTGAACTGTATGCTCCTCAAAAAGTATGCTGGAGTCCTAACCTCCAGTACCTTACATTGTGACCTTATTTGGAAATAGAGTCATTATAAATGTAGTTGGTTAGGGTGAGGTCATACTGGGAGAAGGTGGGCCCTTAATCCAATATGACTGGTGTCCTTAGAAGGAGAACACCCACTCATGCACATGTACAATGTCATACGAATACAGAGATGGAGGTTGCAGGTGCAGCCACAAACCAAAGAGAGCCTGGGGCACCAGAAGCTGGGAGGGGCAGGACGTCTTTGAGGAAGACTTCTCAGAGTCTCTGGAGGAGGCAGATGCTGCCAGCACCTTGATTTTGGACTTCTAGCTGCCAGAACCTAGATTACAAATTTCTGTTGTTTTAAGCCACCCAGTTTGTGGTAATTTGTTATAGCAGCTCTGGGAAACTAATACACACATCTAACCAGCATTTAATAAGATTAATATGATACACGCAAGTATGGCTTATTTTAGGAATGAAAGGATGGTTTAATATTGGGAAATATATTAATATAATTTATCACATTAATTGTTCTGAGAAGAATGCACATAAAATCACCTTGATAATAGGGATTTGATTAAAGTTATGGATGCTGTGCCCAGAGAAATGCACACATGCATCTGCCACACACAGACCATCCTGGGCTTGTCCACCTGGAAAGCCTGAGAACATCTGAAAAACTATGAGAACAAACATGAAAGAGGAAGAATGACCAATGAAGAAATACATCCAAACCAGGGGCGTTTGTGAATGACAAACATTAGGAACAGTTAAAAGGCATAATGAATAAAGTAGCCTCATAACAGCACCAAACATAAATTCCTGGAAGGAAACTTAAGCACTATACAATCCCACATGAAGCAATCTATAAAATTCTACTGAAAGATATAAAATAAGACGAATAGATGGAAGGATTACTAACTCAATATTGTAAAGATGCCACTTCTTTCCTAATTAATCTAAAAGTGCAATCTCTATCAAAATCCCTCGATGAGTCTAAAGGTTATCAGGATGAGTAAATGAACAAATAAAACATTTTTGATATTTTTGTACTCTTGAGGGGAATTTGCTCTAGTAGGTACAGAGTCAAAATTAAGATGGGGTGTGACTAGGTCAGAGAGAGGGCAGGAAATCAGTGAAACAGAACACAAAATCTCAGAGCACGGCAGGAGAGAATGCTGTCTATGCAAAGGTGGTACTTAAATTTGATGTAGGTACCCCGTAGATGGGAGTGGGACCACTGATGAAATTTGCAGGGGAAAAGGTAAATTCAATCCTTAGTTCAAAGTTCAAAAAACAAAACAAAAGTTTTGGATTGTTTCACTATTTAAGGAGAAAAACACACGAATACATCAGAACATGAAGAATAAAAACAGGTGATTTTTCCCGACAGCAGTAGGTGGGAGGTAGGTCGGGAAGTGGAGGGAAGAGGGAGCGGTAGCTGAGTGCCTCCCGCTGCATCACCCCTGGGTGGGCAGTCTTGGGAAAGGGACTCCGTTCCAGTTTTCTCATCCCTGAAATGGGATTACGGGGTTATAGCAAAGATGAAATGAAATGACATGTAACTTGCTAAGAATTGAGCATTTGAGAAACATGAGCTATGTTATTGTTCATGTGACAATGAAAGATTATGCACAACAAAACTACCCCAACACCACAGACAAATGTGACAGAAACACTTGCGTGGCACATGCTGGGCACCATCTTGGCCATAGTGTTTTGAACATTTATGTGTTCGTTCCCTTTGTGGAGGCGGTCCTCTGGGGCCGCACTATGCCCCAGCACGGGCAGGCATGCACTGGACCATGTGTAGCACACAGTAGACCCCATAACTGACACACACTGTGGAGCCAGGCTGCCTGGGCTTGCTTCAGGACCCTGCTCCTGGCAGCTTTTCCATCTGTTTGTGGTGCTCTGGGAGCTCTTGGTGTACATATTTACACAACCTGCTTGTGCCTCTGGCTTTTCATCTACAAAATGGGGCAATAATAGTACCTTATAGTAGGGCTGTTATGAGGATTAACTAAGTTAATATTTGCAAAGTGCTCAGAACTACGATGGGAATGCTGGGAACACTATGTAAGTATTTGGTGATTGGTAAATACCCCAAAATTCACTTTTTAAAATTTTAATATGGTTTTTCTCTTTTGCATTTCCAAGTACATGACTTTTGTTCCGTTGGCCTCAAGTACTCATCTTTCTGGAGGGAGATTAGGATCTGACAGAGAAGTAATGGGAAAAGAGAAAAAGAGTATAGTCTAGGATGTTGCAAGGAGCAGTGGCTTTGAAAGCTATGCAGGAAGAAGTTTCACCAGCTCTCCAAACCTCCATGGCCCACTGTTGTCTAACTTTGGAGGAGCCAGGTGACAGTGCCCTCCTGTGCAGAAAGGGAAGGAGACCGGCTTCCATCTCTGGCAGCCAGGCCTTTAGGTGAGGAAGAAGGGGGCCATCCCAGAGACCCCCTCAGCCCTGGGAGGATGGAAGGAAGGCATGCATCTCCGATCTGAGGGATGTCTCCCAGCTTCTCCTCAATGAATGATGTCACCCAGCTTCTCTCCCCCTGAGGGATGTCTCACAACTTTTCCTTCCTAAGGGCTGTCTCCCAGCTTCTCCTCCATGAAGGATATCTCCAGGCTTTTCCTCCCTGAAGGATGTCTCCCAGCTTCTCCCCACTGAAGGATGTCTCCCAGCTTCTCCCCCCACTGAGGGATGTCTCCCAGCTTCTCTTCCCTGAGGGATGTCTCCTAGCTTCTCCTTCCTGAGGGATGTCTCCCAGCTTCTCCTCCATGAAGGATGTCACCCAACTTCTCCCCTCCGAGGGATGTCTCCCAGCTTCTCTTTCCTGAGGGTTGTCTCCCAGCTTCTCCTCCATGAAGGATGTCTCCC
>NW_027397120.1:1809251-1874236 GCF_003265705.2 Callorhinus ursinus
CAGCTTCTCCTCCCTGAAGGATGTCTCCCAGCTTCTCCCCACTGAAGGATGTCTCCCAGCTTCTCTTCCCTGAGGGATGTCTCCTAGCTTCTCCCCCCCGAGGGATGTCTCCCAGCTTCTCCCCCCCGAGGGATGTCTCCCAGCTTCTCCTTCCTGAGGGTTATCTCCCAGCTTCTCCTCCATGAAGGATGTCTCCCAGATTCTCCTCCATGAGGGATGTCTCCCAGCTTCTCCTCCCCAAGGGATGTCACTCAGCTCTCCTCCCTGAAGGAGTGGTAGGAAGAGCAGAAGCTACTTGGACTACCACAGTCTACATGGGGCTCAGTGAGGAGCTGGCTCACAGGCTGCCCCAAACCCATTTGGGTGCAGATTTGACCACGTGGCTATGGGAACTCCATGGTGGGGAAGGGAGATTTGGGGCTGGGCTCTGACAGGTGCCCTGGGGTCCCGGGCCATGCAGGAAATAGCTGAGTGTGTTGACATGCCTGGGACAGGGCAAGGCGGCTCTACGTGCAGAGAGGGAGGCTGGGAGAAGCTGGGAGACATCCCTTGGGGAGGAGAAGCTGGGAGACACTCCTCAAGGAGGAGAAGCTGCAGACACCCCTTGTGAAGGAGGAGCTGGGAGACGCTCCTCGGGGAGGAGAAGCTGTAGACAGCCCAGGCTGCAGCCAGTAGAGTTGCAGCCCTATCAGAAGGTGGTCAGATTCAGTGGGAGCCGGAGGGATGCCAGGACTGCCCTAGGGTCTGAAAACACAGATGGATCGGATCGCGTGTCACGGCAGCCTCAACCCTCACCTGACACCCCAGCAGGGCAAGGGGCCACCCAGCAGGAGGCTGAGTCCTCCCCGCCCAGGAGGGTGTGCCCTTCACGCCGTACCCCACTGGACACCTGCACACCAGACACCTGCACACCAGCTGGGAGTGAGGCCTGGCAGGGATGCGGCGGGGTTGCCCGATGTCCAGGACGGGGCTGTGGTTCGAGCCAGCCGAGTGACTTCATCTTTGCCTTCGCTTTATTACTTATTGCCTTTTACTTTATTATTAGTTATCTACCCCCCTGCCAAGCGGACCAAGAGCAGATCCAGAATGGACAAGATCAATAGGACACATTTTCTCTGAAATTCCAAGTTGCAGTGAGAAATTCTTCAAGCTTGTTCTGCAGAGGGTTAGTCTATTAACATAAAGTCCCTTAATTAGAAGTAAAACAAAGCTTGTGCAGAGGCGGAGGCCCCTCGGTGTGCTCCCTCCACAGGGCCTGGCCGTGGGTGCCCTTGGGAGTCCAGTCCCAGCGACGGGGAAAGAGGAGACTCCCAGTATACAGAGGGGAGTAGATGTTCGGACGTCGGCGCCCAAGTGTGAGCAAGACACAAACAGACAGCTCTGCTATCAGGCGACTAATCATTCCACTAAAAAAGAGGGCACAGAACTCCCAACTTAGAGGCAACATAATTCCCTGGAATGGGGAAGAGGAAAGGAGGCTTGTAGGAATAAGGAAGCATACTCACCCCCCAAGTGACCCAGTTCCAGAACTAAAACGTGTTGAGAAAGTCAACAGAAAGAGGATGCGCATCAGTGTGGGAACGCCTGAGATCGGGAGGAGGCGTTAGGAAATCGGGAGTAAGAATTGTGGAAGGCGGGAGGGTGAGCCAGATGGCGTGGGTCCTCAGAGAGCCCGGGAAATGGGGTGAGATTCGTATTCAAAGCTACAACACGAGGAGATCCCCACAAAGTGGGGAAAGGGACATAGGGACTGAAAATGTTCACACGAAAGCCTCGGTGGGGACACATCTGGTGGTCTGCGGGGGAGGCCGACCCTCGGGGAGGCCGCACCAGCCCACCGCCCACTTGTCCCCGGAGGGTGGGGTCTGGGGTCATTTATTTTATTGGTGTACTTTCTGATTTTTTGGACGATATGACTGGAGTCCTTATGCTGTGAAACCTTGTGAATACATAACCAGCCACCAGCACGACATCCAGTGGGCCTTGAACGGCCCGCGCAGCTGAAAACCCCGGGTATAACTCTCGACTCCCTGGAACTTACCCACGGATAGCCCGCTGGTGACCAGGCGCCTACGATGACCTAAGCAGGCGATTCACACACATTCCTTTGTGTTCCCTGTATTGTACACTGAATTCTTACAATAAAGGGAGCCGAGAAAATGTTATTGAGAAATTTTAAGGCAGGGAAAATGCATTTGAAAATGCATTTTCAGTACTGCATTGTATTTATCAGAAAAAACTCGCGAGCAGGTGGACCTGTGCAGTTCACACCGGTGTTGTTCGTAACTGGCGTGAAGGTGTGGGGCATGGGGGTGAGCACTGGGTGGAGGGACAGACTGCTGCCCGGGGCCGAGCTCCCGGAGAAAGAGCGTCTTGTGAGGATGGGCAGGTCTCCCTCTGCGTGGACTCTCAGTTTGGACTGGTGAACCTAATCTGGCCCCACATCCCTTCCAGTGTCTCTGCTGGTCTGGGTCTGGGGAAGGGCCTTTCCCTCCTGCAGAGCCCCGAGGCAAGCAGGGCCAGCATTCCTGGGAATGGGGCCGGTGGCCGACTCCCGTGGGGTTCACTCCCGTTACCCCAGCCGTGCCACTGAACTGCTGCTGTCCGTTCTAGGAAGGGATGCACTTCAGTGTCTAAAAGTATTCCTCCTTTCGGTTTTCAAATAAAAACTTGGTTTTGCAACACCAGGACTTTTTAAAAAATTTTAATGAATAATTCATTCTTGAATTCAAAATTTCAGGACTTTCTTAGTGACATATAATGTGTCCCTTTTCTGTTATTTCTTGTAGATGATCCAGTGTCATTGAATTTCACTGTCCCGAGGGAATGTTTCCAGAGACCTGCCTGGAAATCACATCTCAAGTGAAGTTTTATTATAAACTGCAAACAAAGAAGACAAGCGCCTTTATTATATTAAGAGATCATTTATTCTATACATTTGCAGAATACGGGTATCTGTAGAGTCTCAGTTTTATAACCATCTGCAATTTAAATGAGGCTCTTTTTATTGAATCATAACGAGTCATGCCACCATGCACCTCAGCTGCTGTTTAGAATAAGACAACGCTTTTTTAAAATGAAGTTTCTCCCCTCCCCATCACACAGAATCCTGAGCGTTACCATGTATATTGTAATGTTTCTTACTTCGAAATGCAAAAAGAGTCTGTTTTTAAAACAGCAAACACCAGCTGAAGGATCGCATGGTTTCACAACCTAATTATAAACACTCAGTGATCTCTGAAGACACAGCAAAGCAAATAAATGCATTTCTTTGGCAGAGGAATGGTGTTTTTATAGTAAAATACTGTGTGCTAGGAAGTAATTAAAGCAAAGCATTCATTCTGATCCATCAGGCTAACGTGGACTGAGGCCGCACTCGAAAAACGTATTTCAGTTCTCTGCCTTTTGGAGGGGTGAGGATCTAGAGGGAGCAGCCCGAAGCCGCTGCGGGGCCCTAGCCTTTCATGGAGCCAGGAGGGGTCCAAGCAAAAGCACGGTCCCCCCGCTCCCGTCAGGCGCAGACCCCGACACGCGCACGGTCCCCATCCCGGTGACCAGATCCCCGTCCTGGCTGGTGCAAGGTGGCCGCAGCTTTCTCAGGCCCTCTGAGCCTTGCTCGGTCTCCGTGCATCGGGGTGAGGTGCCCGAGACGCCGCGTCGCAGAGCCACTCCCCCCTGCCCCAGCTCCGTGGGCTGCGCCAACCCGGGTGCCGCGAGGGGCTGCCGCTGCTTGCCGAACTGCGAGATAAGCCCCCTCGTGCAGTGGGAACGCGGGGTGGTGCTGGTGTCTGGCTGCAGGGCTCTGGTGGATGCCGGGAAGGGCTTAGCAAACTGGCAACTCGGAATTCACCATTGAGCGCCCTGAGGACTCGCCGGGTTTTCTCTCCAGCAGTATCCCACTTGCATCGCTTGTTTGTAAAGACATCCTGGGAACACTGCGCATGCCTCCTCTGC
This sequence comes from Callorhinus ursinus, assembly GCF_003265705.2. Classification (NCBI taxonomy): domain Eukaryota; kingdom Metazoa; phylum Chordata; class Mammalia; order Carnivora; family Otariidae; genus Callorhinus; species Callorhinus ursinus. The sequence goes on from NW_027397120.1 coordinate 1,813,206, forward strand.
CGGTGGCTCCTGGTCCAGCTGCCCCCAGGCCCTCTCTCCCCTGAGCCCCGCTGGCCTCTGCAGGAGGTGCCCCCTCTCGGGGCCATCAGGTTCTGCAGGATCTGATCTCTGGCTCGTAAGACCTGGGCGCATTGACCTCCCTCCGTGCTGGGGGTAAGAGGCACCGTCCGCTCCAGGGCCAGGCCAGGCTGTGGGCGGTGCCGGGAAGGGCTGACCCCAGCATCTCTGAGTGGCTGGTCCCTTCCTGCTATTCAGGTCTCATCTACAGATCCTCTCCTTAGGAAGCCTACCTGCCTGCCCTCACAGCTCCCCTCCGGTGATGACCTTTTCCAATAGCACTTTGACCACCTGAATGGATTTGCTTCCTTGTTCATTGTGTCCATCACCGAAAGAGAAGTTCTGTGAAGTGGGGATCTGGTCCATCACGATCGCTGAGGTGTGCTGCCCCAGGAGAGCAGCGGAGAGCAGGGCTGTGCGGCTGGAGAGCCTTCCCCGTGATGCTTCTTAACCATCCTAGCCCACCTCCTGGCGTGGAGGCCCTGAGCCGCATCTCCACTCCCCTGGGACCTGTCCTGCGCCCCCTAATGCACTAATCACGCACAGTTAGCGATCATGCTCATGACATGCAACAACATACGGGAGATCATCCTGACAACGGACGCCACGCTGGGCGGGGAGCTCTTCTTCCCTTGCAGTTTGGGACCACTGAGGCCTTGCTCTGAAGGTGTGCCGCGGTCAGGGCCGGCCTCCCCAATCGGACTCTCTAGAGGCCGGCTCAGAACAGCACACGTGTCTGCTGGCTGGACCAGGATGCGCTGCTGAGTCTGGCTCGCTTCTCTCTGGTGGGACAGAGATCACCTCCTCGGCAGGGCAGAGAACTCCCCTGCCCATTCCAGGAGAAGGGATTGACAGGGCGTCTGGGCAGGCCAGCCGAGGAGTCCCTGCTCAGGGCCAGCTCTGGGTGCTGCCCGGGAGAGGGATGAGTCCTCCAAGAGCTGGTGACTGGGTGGTGGGAGGCCTCCTTTCCCTGCTCCCCCTGTTCCTGTCCAGGGAATTGGATCCATAGCAGGTGACTGGATGGCAGGAGATTCAGAGCCTGGGGCTCATGGCCAGGGGAGGGGGGCTGAGAGAGTGCCACAGTGGAGGGTCAGTGTTCCAGTCCTGATGAGTAGACATACGCGCGGACCCCTGACCCTTTCATCTAACCCACGGCTGGAATGATGTCACCCAAGGAAGGCCCCGTGCATGGCGCAGACACTTGACAGGAGTGTGCAAGTCCACAGGGCGTTGCCAGGTGTTTCTGCGGGGACAGGAGTGCCTGCCCAGGCTTTGTGGCCGCTCACCCAGGCATCTGGGTTTTGTCTTCTCGCTGACCCTCTGCCCAGTGCCTCCTACAGCACAGATGGTGGGATGTAGGTGTGGCGAGGGCTGGATGGGGATCTTGGGGCTCAGCTCCTGGGTCTGTGGGTCTGGGCTTGGGTTCATCCGTGTGTCCTCCCGGAGGGAGTCCTGGATGGTCCGGCAGCCTGCCTTGCCTGCCGCTAGCACGCTAGAGTCCCTGAGTACCTCACCGAGAGGCGTGCCCTTCCACAGACCTGCAGAGTGGAATCTTTGTCCGCATCGTGCAGGTGAAAAACCGGGCATCAGGGATGTTAACAGTTTGTGTAAGCCCACACTCAGGATGGGAGCAGAGCCATCCTCAGAAACCACGCGACCTCTGCTTTTCACACACGTGGCTGGGTCGGGGGCAGGAGGTACCGAGGGATGACTCAGGCATCCAGGTGCCACCTGCTGTACCCAGACACCTGCAGTGGGTCTCTATCGCCCTGGGGACAGTGTTTCAGCTGTGGAGTGCTCCAGGACGGGGGACAGCCTGCAGGGACCTGCACCTTGACTCCACCGTGTGTCATGAGGGCTGTGTCACAGCACGAGGATAGGTCTGTTTTATCTGCACCTTAACACTTTGTTGATGACATCGGAAGATGTTTCATGTGGACCAGAGGCCTTTCTCCCTCTTATCAATCAGTGGGTTCATAGTTAAGTTTTATGTTTTTTTTAAAGATTTTATTTATTCATGAGAGACAGAGAAAGAGAGAGAGAGAGAGAGGCAGAGGGAGAAGCAGGATCCCAAGGAGCAGGGAGCCTGATGCGGGACTCGATCCCAGGACTCTGGGATCATGACCTGAGCTGAAGGCAGACGCTTAACCATCTGAGCCACCCAGGCGCCCTTAAGTTTTATGTTTTAAGGGCTTTTTTAAGCTTTTGCAACCCCATTTGAGAGCAAGATATTAATTCCTTTAGTTTATTAAGTCGTTACAATGACCTTATGAGGAATGCATCATTACCCCATTTTCCAGATGAGGAAGACGGGCCTGAGTAGCCCAGGAAAGGCCCCTCGTGGCTCAGTGATCCCTGTTGGCTTCTGCTGGTCCCATCCCCAAGCCGCGTGCACGGTTCTCATCCTTCTGTGTCAGTGCACATGCATGCACACCCACACAGGCACACAATACATGCGTGCACACACATGCACGCACCCACACATGCACACACGTGTGTACTCACATGCACACACGTGTGCACTCACACGCACACACATATGCACAGACTCATGCACACATATGCACTCACACACATACGGACACACAGAGCAAAGATCTATACATGGTACTTTCCAGATAAAAGTATGACAGACTTTCTGAGACCATAATTAGAGGCGTCATAGATTGATTATTTACTCTTTTACATGTATGTTAATTTATTGCATGAGTCACAATCAAGCTGTTCTGTTATGCTGCTGAACTGATCTGAAATACGGAAGACCCTAAGAACAACAGACACGAGGCCATGTGCAGTGGCGCTGAGTTCCCCACGACTGGCGTATTTGTAAAATCAGTCTCGGAGGTTTTCTCATGCAGGTTTTTCTGTTTTTAATGACTGAGTTATGCCACATCTGTGTTCCTCTCTGTAGCTTACATTCTCACCTAAAAGTCTGTGTGGACACCTGCTCTGTCGGTGGAGCCTCCGGCAGAGCTGATCTCCCCCAGTTCTGGATTGCCTCAGAGGAGGGACGCGGGCATGGCGTTCCCCCCCCCCCCCCCCGGTCCACGGCCGAAGCAGCCTCCACACACCAGCGCACCCCGGGGCCTGCGCGGGCCTGGGGCGCTGACGGAGGGCACTGTGTTCCTTGTCGTGTACCCAGCCCATGCTCTGCTGCTGGACGTTTCGGTTGGGCTCTGAGGCCCCACAGTGAGACCCTGGCATACCGCGCACGTCTTCACACGTGTCTCTGGGGATTCCGTTTGCTAAATGACAAGAGGTGACACTTTTGGGTGTTCGTTTCAAGGTTTCTTAGCATATGGGTAAATCGTCCCCTGGAAGGTCGTGTGACTTGATGTTGTTACTGGCTGCATAGAGCTGATGGGGAGCGAGCTCGGACTCCATTTATTATGTATCGTTTGATGGTGGAGGCTGGTGATTCCCTGCAGAAGGCCCGGCTCATCGGGCCCCCCTCCGTCTGTCAGGGCGAGCCGCTGGGACGTGGAGGGCTGCCGGGCCACCATCGCTGCCCCAGAACATTGGGAGTGAGGCCCAGGAGCCCGCGCTTCACCCCCCACCCCCCTGAAGGTCCGCCGCTACAGGACCTGTCTGAGCCTTCTATGTGCTAACGTCAGCTCTGAAGAGTAACACAGGGCCCCTCCGAACCCACAGTTTGGGGAGATCTCTTCTTGCAGAGCTCGCCCACAGCCCAGGAGCAATGCGGGACCCTCTGGTCCGGCCATTACCATCCTGGCTCTGGTTAGTCATCACGTGGGTCTCCGTTTGGTACAGTCTTTGAAAGTTCAATGTACCTACTTTGTTTTAAGGCACAAAACTGCCATTAATGGTCAAAATTTAAGGGTGGGACTTCTCTGAAAGAATGTGGCCTAGTTATTTCTGAGAGTTTTCTGTGGCCTTGTAATAATACTCTCTCTCGTTGACTTCGGGAGCCCCTCATCCCATTCAACAGAAATACCATTTATGGACGCTGGTGTCCGGGATCAGGAGGCAGTGGTCGGTACTAGTAACTTGCTGGGCTGCAAGGTGGGGACACCTGACCCTGGTTATGCCACAAACTAATTATGTGACTCTAGATACTTCCTCACCTTTCTCTGTTCTTTTCCTCAGTCACAAAATAGGGGTGTTAATCCAGATGCTTCTGGGGTCTCCTGCTTTGAGGGGATCATCAGTGCTGGGAAATGAAGGTCACACATTTTATTCCTCAGTCCTGCTGGTGGGAGCCTGAAGCAAACCCTGGAGCCTGGGCGTCTCGGGCGCTGAACGGAGGGGCCGGGGGACAGTGGGGGCCCTGGGGAACAGCACGGGGTCAGGGGACAGCAGCGTGGGGTCGGGGGGCAGTGGGGGGTCGGGGGGGACAGCATGGGCTGTGGGACGCGGCTGCGAGGGCGCATCTCAGGGGCTCTTGCCACAGGAGGTGACTGGCACGGTCACCTCTCTACTTGTAAATACATCACATCAGCATCTTGTACACCTTATGTATGCATAATTTCATTAATACAATTTTAAAAGGAAAAAGAAGAAAAAGAAGACTGGAGGTTAGGGGCTGTCTAGAGGGAGGGATGTGAGGTGTACTCGGACGCAGACCTCGCTGTTGCTGATTTCTGTGTGATGCCTGCTATTTATTTATATGAGCAACTGCACTGAGATGTTTTGTGGTTATTTTTCTCCCGATTAAAAACAAAACAGATGCAGGAAAGCGGAGCCTGACACCGTCCCGGCTCACAGTTGGGGAGGGGCTCTTTGGCTGACGTCTGCATTCCCGTGGGCTGCCCTCCGATGTTTCCCCGCTGGAAGCAGTTGTCCGTGTTGCGGGGCCAGTGGTTATGACCGTGCGCGTCTGCCTTCTCCCCCGACACTCCCGCTCCCTGAAGGCCCGCTCCCTGGAGAGGCCCCCGCCCCTCGGCGCCCCTGCTGTGCCCCCATGTTCCCACCTCGGCGTCCCAGCCTCCAGCACAGGTGACGCCCTCTCTTGTTGGATGACTTTGGGGTCAACACACGCATCCCAAGTGCTATTCCATGAAGTACAGGCTAGTAATCTTAGGACACATTTTTTTAAATTTCCGTTGGACACTATGCAGACTGGTTCCTCTGGCCTGTGATTAAAGCCCTTGGAGGGATCCTCCGTGTCCTCTGGGACCCGGGAAGCTGCGTGGGGATGAGACGCGAGGGCTGGCCAGCCAGACGCCCCCACACGATTCCTGGAGGTGGGCGTGAGCATCCAGGCTCCCGAGGAATGGGCCGTGGTCCCCGCTGCCTGCCGGGTCGAGGTCATGGAGGAGGCCCTCCCAGCCAGTCCTTAGCCTCGGGGATCTGGGGTGACGGCGGTCACAGCAGTGGGATTCTTGGGGGCACACGATCTGGCTTTGTCTCCTGGGTCTTCCAAGCCTGTGGCAATGCCCTTTTGTAGGTGCGAATCCGTCCTTGGCGGTAGAAGCTACTGGAGTTGGCTCTGGCGTCTGTCCCTGGCAGTCCTGCCTCAGTCCGAGGTCTGAGCTCCTTCTCCTGGTCCCACGACGGGGTTCTGGCTCCTCAGCCCTACTCCGTGTGAGCACCTCGGAGCCTGGGTCAGGGCTGGGTGCTCGGAAAGCCACTCACCCGGTTAGCAAGCTGGCACATGGATCCAGAATCTGATAGGCTCATAGTTTCCATAAATTAAACTTCAACCGAATGTGCGTCTTCTCACCGACAGGCAGCATCCGCGAATGCGTATCCATGTCTACTCTTCAGCCTTCCTTCTGGTATCAATTCGTCAGTCTTGCAGTTCTTATGGGGGGTACGTCTTCCCTCGGGTTCAGTGTCGTAATTAGTTTCCCGGGTTGTGAAGACAATCTGTTTCTAATCATAGAAGGGAGTAGAGGCTGTTCACGGTGTGGCAACAGCCCTGGTGTCTCATGCCATAGAACAGCCACGGGGAGAAAGAGGCACTGCTCTTTCTGGCAAGGGAGGCTCGGCGGGCTGGTGGTTTGGGAGAGGGCCCGGATTTACCACAATCTGCCCAACATCCTTCTCCAGTTTCAGTCCCCTGCTGCTCCTCGTCAGTGCCCTACCCTTCATGTCAGAGACCCACCCTACCTTTGCAGTGACCCAACAGCCCCCGAATCAGCCTCTGCCTTGGATTTTCAGAAACAGGACGTAAGAGACTCATGAAAGGCAGTTCATAGAATCTTCCCATTCCTTGATCATATCTTAAGCTGAGAATTTTTAGTTTGAACTTGTTTTATTTTTGTTTCTCATCATAATTAGAAGCCACCAACCTGCTCAGCAGTGCTTGAATTCCTCACGCCCATCTTAATGGCTTTTAAATGTTGCAGCCTGGTCTGCCAAAGCCTCGGCTCCTGAAGGCCCTTTCCCTGAGTGCAGGTGACAGCTTGAGTAATGGCTTCTGCACTGTCAGCCGTTGATGGCCTGCACCCCGTCCCCCAGAGCTAAGCCCCCTGGCCGTGAAACCCCACATTTGCTACCTGCAAATACTTCTGGAAACAGTTGTAGAGAGTGTGGGTTCTCAGCTGATACGCCAGCTAGTTCTGGCGTGAAGGGGTTGGTTTGTGCAGATTGTTCGGGAGCACGGGGTACTCACAGAATTTATGGGACAGTCAGAGAACCAGGCAGGAGTGGCTCCAGTGAGGGGCAAGGCCACCGGGAGAGAGGCCCGGCCACAGGGGCACGAGCCCAGTGACAACCCCACGTCCTCTCACCAACCATGACTGGGGCCAAGAACCAAGAGCCTTCCATACGTTTGTCCTTGAAGAGCCAGAGGCCCTGTTCAGATCGGACCCTCGGATCCCCATCTCTCAGCTGCCGCTGCACCTTGACGTGGCTCACGTGTGCTTCTCAGGGCTGGGGGCTGCTTGCCGGATCCGGGGCGCACCAAGCCCTTGCTCTGAGGTATGCTGGGGCGTGCAGTGCAGGAACATGCGCCATGAGGGTGGTGGGTGCTGCCGAAAGAGCCATTCCGCCCTTGGCCCCGCACTTCCCAATACGTCCCGACGTTTCTCAGCACGTGCTGCTGTGGGTTCCGGCAAAAAGCCCAGGCTTCTTGCCGACTGGCTGCGTCTCAGCGGGCATTCCCCCAGAGACCTGGAGGCTACACGCCCCTCCCCAAGCGTTGGCCTAGAGGCTGCTTCGTGAAGATGTCCTTATGACTGGTCAACAGTTCTGCAAATGCGAATTCTGTCCATATGGCTCAATCTCCGTACCTTCCTTTCCTCCGGGGTTCTGAATTATAAGACACAAACGATTTATTAGACTCCGAAGCGTGATGTGTAAATACGCACACGACCGTTTCCGCCTGCACTCCACTTAGTGAGTAACGCCTCCAGACGACAAATTCTATTTTTCTTTGTTTGAATACCTAAACTGTGTGTATCTTCCATGTGCTCAGATGAACCTTATTTTATTTTGCACATAGTTCTGAAAGCACAATGCAATTGACTTGTAATTGTTAGAAACTGCTTTGTCTACAACAGCACCGAAAGATTAATTCAATTAATGCTGACTTCCCAGTCTCCATGCATACAGGAGGCGTGACATGAACGTGTGGGGTGCTTACCTCTGGGGGCCTCACTTAACTGAAAGTCTGGAGAAACAGAGTCAAGATACCGTAGAAAACTTGGATTAAAGAACAATCTGGATGGACATGGGAGTCCTGCTCTGCTGTCTCAGGCGCTGCTGGGTACTCCCCGACTCACCTCCGAGCCGTGCTGGGGCTTTGAAGCCTGCACGTGGGCTCACCCGGGGGAGCAAGTCCGGGCGGCTGTCCCTGGGCAGGGAGCCGGCTTGCTCAGATGCTAGGATCTCGCTGTGGCTGGAAGTGAAATGCCCCGGGAGCAGGTGCCTTTGGGACGCTATCTGGAGAGGGGCTCCTTCCTGCCCACCGTGAGGCAAACATCTGTGAAGACCTACTGTGTGCTTGCACCGATTAGGGGTGGAGGCAGCCCAGAGGCTGGATGTGTGCGCCTCCTGCTGGGGGTGGTGGGAGCTGCTGGTACAGATGCTGGAGGGCGGGACCCAGGACCCCGTGCGCACTGAGGGGGCAGTGCTGGCCAGAGGGTCAGGAGGCGCGGGTGCCGGGTCCTGGAAGGGAAGACGCTCGTGGGCCCCCTTCAGCCGGAGATGTGGGTGGTGGGCAGTGACCTGCGTGGGTGGATTCGCGGGTGGAGGCGGGGAGCGGGATAGTCCAGGGCCAGCTCGCAGGGAGGTGCAAAGAGAAAGTCTGGGGCTCCTTGGATTTGGTGGGAAGATGGGTTCCTGAACACGCAAGTCCTGTAGGCATTTGGGGAAGCTCTGTGGGATTTGGGGGATAGTGGAGTCTGGCGCTCCAGGGCTGAGATCCGGCCTGGAACTCTCAGCTTAGGGTGACCTGGCTTCCTGGTGAATTCTGCTTCCTCGGATTTCTTTTCCACAGAGAACACTGTATATGCAAGGAACCTGTCAGGCTCTGGGCTATGGTTGACATAGGCATTTTACAAAAGTCTTATATTTTATGGAAATTGTCGGCTGTGACTCGGGAGGAGATTTCATGCTTGGTGGCACACTCCGTGTCCTCTCGTTGGCTCTGGGGCCCCACTTACGGCTGCTCATATGCTCCAAGAGCACAATGCACTGTTTGCATTTTGAATTCGATGTCTGCAAGTTTTAGGTTTTCCACTTTTATTCCCAGCTGGGAATTCCTCACCAGACAGTCACTAAAGATCGAGCTGCCAGGAAACTGCTTCAGCTCATTCTAAGATGCATGGGATAAATGGAAGCAAACCAACAAAATCTTACAACCACTCATCTGGCCTCTAGTGAGCCCCAGGGCTCCCGGCGAGCGGTCCACGGCCGCAGAGGGGGACGGAGCGCCTGGCTCCCTGCTGTGTGCTGCACCTGGCCTCTGTCTGTCCCCCACCTGTGATTGCAGGGGAGCGGCTTCTTTGAACAAACCAGAGCTAAGGCCCCAAATAGCACCCGGCCCACCGGCCCTGCAGGGCCCCCCATGACTCCAGTTCCTAAGCCAGAGATCTCTGGTGTTGCTGGGCAGAATGCACGCTCGTCTCCAGGAACCATCTGGAAAGTCACAGGTGAGCACATTCACAGGCTGATGCACACACAGGAAAGAGGCGGGCTTCCCCGTCTGTCTCCATACACATTTGCGGGGCGCCGCAGGCAGGCAGACCCAATGCCCCTCCTGCCGCCAGCCTCGTGGCCTAACCCCCGCTCACCGCCGGCCTCAAGGCCTCTCCAGCTTTCTCATTCTGGGCAGCTCCTCGGGAAGATCTGCCAGCAGAGGACAGGTGAGGCCGAGGGTCAGCCAGGGTCCCTGCCTTTGTCCACAGAGATTTGCAGAGTAGCCGATTCCAGAGAGTTTGCAAATGGAGACCTTTGCTGGGATGGTTCTTTCCTTCTCCCGTGCTCCACGAGCGTCTCGTTGGCCATATTCTCTGGCTTTCAGCATGATTTCACCGGCTCCTTTCCACAGTCCTGACTTCCCTCTGCCTGCAACAGAGAATGACAAGACCGATTTTTTTTTAAGTAGGGAAGCTTCTGAAATCACCTTTGTGCCAGTTTTAAAAGCCCACGTCTTAGAAGGCTCAATGGTATCTCACCATGTTCTAGACTTTTTACTGTGTGTCGCCTGGAACCCACTGGCCACATTAACACATTCTCCTTCACACTGAGGCAAAGGTCAAATATGAATGTGGAAAATGTTCAGTAATTTTGCTCTCGGTTTTTGCCACCACCCCTCGTCCGTGAACGTGAGACTAGAAGGCACTCCCTGGGGTGAGGTCACCACTCTGAGACTCCCCGTCCCTGACCTATGTGCTTGGTGTGGTAAACACTCCAGCTCCCGACACGGACGTGTCTGCTCTGCATTGGTCTGAGTACACGGCAGGTCACTGTCCAGTTCTGGAGGGTCCTGCCTGCAGTTCTCCAGTCCGAAGTCTGTCTGTGTGTTCACTGTCCCTTCCGGGCCATCAGCTCCTCGAAGATGGTACTGCAGACGCGGTCTGCCCGCCACCCAGCAGAAGGCTTCAGGGTGCATTTGGAGAAGATGCTGCTTTAGGGGCGGGTGGGTTTGATCGCTAAGAACCGTCACAGAGCAGTTACAGAAAGCAAGGGTGTTTTACCCTTGAGATTGCTGGAAAAAACCAACACTCCTCTGTTTACCTTCAGGAAACGCACCGGGGTCCACTCCTAGAATCCAGTGCTGCCGTGTGGTATTTCTACCTCTTGGCAAACACGACTCATTCGATTTAACCAACTTACCATTTGGCTGAGCATGATTTCAACACTTTGTTGAGGATAAGTTAAGGTTTAAAACTGCATCAGTGGAGTCTTCCAAGGACACCAGTGATGCTGTTGATGTCACGTCAGGATGCGTGTCCTTAAGGAGAGCCGCACTCATGGGCCGTGCCAGGAGGAAAGTTCGATCTGCTTTCTCTAGAAGCCAAGTAGGTCTTTAGACAAATCGGAACATGGACATGCAGATCTTTCGTGAAAACACAGATGACATGAATGAGTGTATTCGTTGGCGTTACCGTGTCGTGAAGACCACGACTTAGCATTTTACCGTAAGCACTTTGCCCAAACACCAGCCCAGTTATTACAGCCGTGCTGGAAGCTTCAGGGGCTCGGAGAGCTTTGTGTGAGGCCCATTTCCCGGAAGCGAAAGCTGCCGCTGGTTTTAGACTCTATGCCCCCGCAGAGTGCCCTTCCATTGCCCGGAACGGCCCGTCTTCCAGGAGCAGGGGAGTCCTGCTCTCGCCCCCGGTGCTCCAGTGAGGACAGAAATTGTTTACAGCCCCCCAGGCATTAGAAAAACTTTCCCTGTGACAAGATTTTGGCGCTTTCTTATTGAGTCTTGAGGCAGAATGGCCATGACCCAGGCAAGCGAGCCAGTCACGCACGTGAATGGGGACGCCTGAGCTCCCTGGTTGGTACGGAGAGGACATCCTGGAATCCCATCCTGCTTTGCTGTAAAGCAACCCAACTCTCCTCTGGGCTCCCTGGCGTCCTTCTGAGGGGATGATCCATTCCCTGGATCCTTAGGGGTCACTCCACGGGCAACGTAGGCAGTGGGCCCTGACAGGTGGTCCACGAAGGGGCATTTGCAAAGAAGTTTCTGGAAGAACCTGACAGGGAAGCCCGTTATGCCCAGCCCTCTGGGCAAGACTTCTTTTTCCTAGAATGAGGATAGAAAGGCCAACTTCAGATGAGCATCTGGAATTTGGTGGGAGTCAGAGAACCCTGAGAAGCATCGTCTGTGGTAGGGAGAGTTACTCTGCCCAAGGTGAAGGGCTGTCAGCAGGCACCCTCCCTGAGAAGGCCTCCCCCGGAAGGGCACGGGGCAGCTCAAGACACGAGGGGCGCCACATGCTCAGACCCCGAGGGCCTCCTGAGCAGCCCCTAGGAAAGTTCAGAGGAGACGAGGTCGGCCCCCGGCAGACTCCAGGGCAGTGGAGGGTGGACGGAGCCCCTCGGGTGTGACACACACAGCCATGGTCCTCGGAGGAAGGCACACGGCAGGCCAAACGTGGCTTTCGGGAGGGGCCCAGACCCGGGGTGACCACGCCAGGTCGAGCTGGCATTTGCAGAGACCTCAGGGGGCCACGGGGGCATTTGGACGTCTGCTCAGAGGAGGGAGACGGAGGACGCGCCCTGCGTGGGTCACGTCTGAATGTGGCACACACACACGTGTGTGTGCACAGGTACACACAAACACCTCTGTTTTACCAAACACGTTACTTATGCGATACTTACAGTTTGGGATTCTGCTTGTTTGTTTTTCTTAACATGCAGCCTTGATTTTTTTGATTAATTTGAAAACTCTGATAAGGACGTAGTGACTTATTAATGGACAGGTGCCCAGAAGTGGGGCCATGGTTATGTCTGCTCGCTTGCTTGTCAGGACCGGGTGAGTCATGTGGGTTAACCGAGGCCGAGCACCACATGAGCATGGGAATGGTCATTTCAGATGGCTCTGGAAACTGAGAAGCTGCTCAGAGGCTTCTTTCGCTCCTGGTCCGCAAAGAAGGTGAGGGTCCTTTCCATGTGTGTCTGTGTAGCCCGGAGCCCCCCAGGTGCAGGGGTTTCCACAGGGGAGTGAGAAGGACGTGTGAGCAGGAGGGCCTGGGCGGGAGGCCCCGTTGTGAGTCAGGGCCACGTGGTGGCGTGGTCACCATGGAGCAGTGCATGCGGTGGCTTTGGAACGCAGAGCTGCACGGGTTCCTTGACCTGACATCTCGATGGTTTTGAAGAATTGCCCTGACCTTCCAGGGGAAAGTTCTGGGAGACCAGCCACTTGTGAGAGAACCCTGGCAGTGACGTGTGGGGTCACTGCCGGGAAATGATTGCATGGAACCTGCCGTTCTTCAAGTAATGTAGTAACGAGCCCCTCGTGCCCCCTTTAATGCTGTTTCCCATACGAATAGCAGGGGGTGCTGGAGCCACGCCGGCTGGAGCAGAAGTTGCATGTCTGAATGAGGCAGGTCGCCGCCGCCGAGCTGGGTGGGCAGACAGCCGCCCTCGAGAAGGTGGGCTTATGTGCTTTATTCCCCTGTAGCTCCTTCCTGTTCCCACACAGATGCCCGCTATTTCGAGGAAGAGGCTCTAAAATCGTTATTTAGAGGCCAGGTGCTCTCTTCACACGCAGGAGCGTCAGGCTGTGTGGGAGCGCGGTGGAAAGCGCTCTGGGGACAAATGGCCCCGGTGTCAGTGGCCCATTCAGCCCCCTCCCAGCTGCCCCCACGCTTCCCCAGCCACCAGCCGAGGCCAGAGGGACATTCCCAAGGAGCAAGGAAACCTGCCCTTCCTCCTACCCTCCCACCTCCAAGCCTCACACCTGCCCAAAGGACAGGACTCCCCGGGGGCTCTGAGCCCTTCCCGGGTACGCATTTCCCTGATTCTTCCATTTGTCGATTGCTGCTCTGAAGCGGCAAATAAAAGTGTAGACCGACACTTTCCAATGTGGAGTACTGACGGCTTTGAGAAGGACATACTGGGCAAACAGAGCAAGATTCTCGTCCCAGAGGCCCTGGAGGCTGCCGTGCCTGGGCCCCTCCCCACCGCGGGCGCCTTGTGCGGGTCTTGTGATGCGCACTGGACGCTGGCACCTTTCTTGTTCCCACGAAGCGTCTGTTAACACAGCCCGGCCCGGGGGTGGGGTCCAGGTTTGCACGCTGACATCCCATGCTTCTGAGCTTGAATTCACTGGTCGACCCTTACGTCCTTCCTGGTGAATCAAGTCCAGCGGCTCTCGAGGCCCGGCCGCGCTCGGCCCCCGGGGTTAGACCTGTAAACGCATAGATTAGCGTGCCCCATGGAGATCCTAGTAATGACCATGGCAGTGACAGACCGCAACAGGTGCTGTGCCCTCCGGGCTACAGATGGTACCTCCATTTCCCTTCATCTGCAACGAAGGGTGTTTGTTCAAAACCCTCATTTACAGTTACTTTGAGTCCTGGAATAACTTCTCATTAAATTGGAACTCTCTCCCCGCAACGTGCCTATGTTTATATTTATCGTGTGCAGAGACAGGCACCCGCATTCCGAGCTCCTGCCGCGTGCCCCTGGCCTGTGTGTCTCCTTGGGCCCTGGGTGGCTGAGCAGACCCTTGCCAGCAGGGTGGACCCCGCAGCTCCCCGACTCCATGCTTTTTTCAACTCCTATCTTTCATCCCCATTGGCTGCCCTGTGCCAGGTAGGTGTTTGATGCTCCCTCTGTGTTGATGAATAATTAGAACTTTCTTCTGTGAGAAGGGAGACCTGAAAGCAAATGCTGGGTGGGTGGACAGTCCTCCAGGGGACGGACAGAACCTCCCCGGTTGCAGGGGGGTGGTCTGTCCTCGCGGGGCGTGGCAGCAGCTGCGGTTGGACACAGCGTCTGGACTCCGAGGAGGGGTGTGAGCAAAAGGTGAGAGACATACAGGTCTAAGACCCAAGGCACACTAAGAAAGCATTACTTTGCTCTAAGCACATTAAAAAAGGATTTGATTTTCCTGTATGAATTTCTGCATTTTGCAAAATTTTCCAGTGCCCAGGTGGGCAATATACATTCCTCCATGGACAGCTCAGCGGCGTAGCTGATTCCTACAGCCCCTGCTTCTGCCAGGATCGTGCTGTGTGCATGTGTATCTCTACATCTTTCAAGGTCCACAGGGCTTTTTACCTTTTGCAAATACCTTTGCTGTCTCTACGTGGAGAAGAGGTGAGGATGGTCTAAATGAAAATAAATATCAAAAGAATACACAACCTGACTTTATAAAGTGTCTTATTCCAATTCTTAGATATGGTTTGTGTATTTCTGCTGTGCTGGACAGTTACTTCCACATGAATGATGACATTACCTGACTTAGAGAACAAGGCCAGGTGCCTGTCCTCAGCCCCCCACCCCCAGGGTCGGGTGTCTGTCCTCAACCAGACCCCCACCAGGAATGTGTGCCTGTCCTCAGCAGAAACACCACCAGGAACAGGTGCATTGCCCTAGGCAGGCACCCACCCTCCTTCCACCTGCTGTGAGTGGAATTGACCACTCCTGACACAGAAAGAGATGAAGCCTCCGATTAAGCATTACTATATAACTGTCCCCATCAGGGGATGGGGCAAGTAAAGTATTTGGGTCTAGAGAACTACCCTAACAGCTAATAAGAGGAAACAGATAATCATTTTTGTCTTTATAAAAGGCTTTTTGTTTGTTTTGTTTTGTTTTTAGGGGTGCCTGGGTGTCTCAGTCAGTTAAGCGTCTGACTCTTGGTTTTGGCTCAGGTCGTGATCTCAGGGTTTTGAGATCAAGCCTCACATCAGTCAAGCTCTGGGCTGGGCGTGGAACCTGCTTAAGATCCTTTCTCTCTCTGCCCCTCCCTTGCATTCTCTCTCTCTCTCTCTCAAAAAAAAAGTTTTTTTTTGATCTTAAAATAAAAGATAAAATTTTAGGTGCAACACCACATAATTTCTTCTAGATTAGTGTTTCCTTGTTCATCTTAAATTATTTTTAATTAAAAAATGATACATGTTTAATGTTGAAAATTGATAGGGACACAAAGAGAATAAGGAATCCTCCTTCATTATCACTGCTAATATTTGGTTTTTATCCTTCTAAGCACTACAAAAGGGAAAAGGAAAACATATAGCACATTACACAGATTTAAACATCCCTTTTTCATTTAATGCAGGATACACGTCTTTTTTACGTCAATATATACTCATTGTCATTGTTGACACTTGACTAACACCACAAAATGTATTTAATAAATCATCTATATTTGGCATTTAGAAAATTTCAGTTTTTCCATAATTACGAACAACATACGTAAATACATATGCATCTAATTTATTATTTATTGCCGTGGCTAATGCCTGCTTTAATTCTATGTTTTGTTGTCTGTCAGTGTGGGAACGCTACCATTTTTGCATATTTTCAGTATGTTGTTGTGGAATTTACAAGTAGACAAACATGTCCTCCCCAAATACCCACACTCCTCGCCTCTATGCCCCCACGTGCACCCTGCATTTGGCGAGTCCTCAGGTTGCACTGGGAAGCATTTGTGGGATGATGGTAAGTTCTGGTGATAACAGGCACGTTGCCCTGCTCCACATGGTAATTGTCCCTGACGTCCAGATCAGGTGAGACACTGGCATTTTGTGAAGGTAAGAAAATTTGTTTCTATGTTTAGTTCACTCTGACCTTAAAACATACATATTAAAATTTATCAAATGCTGTTTTAGAAAATGAAGAGAACTTTTTAGAGAACTTTTAACTTACTGATAGGATGAATTGTATTTATTTATCTCCTGCAAAATGCCAGTTCTTGCAGCCCTGTAGTGAATCTTACATACCCATGACATTTGTGTGTATTTGTACGTGTGCACGTGTGTACAAGCATGTGCACATGCCCTGTGCACGCATGTTTGTGCACGTGGCTGTGTATGTGCACACACGTGTACATGCATGTGTGTATGTGTATGCATGCAAATGTGTGCCTGTGTCTCTGTGTGCATGCGTGCACGTCTGTATGTGCATGTGTGCATGCGTTTGTGTGCATGTACACGTGTATGTGCGTGTATCTCTGTGTGCGTGTTCATGTGCACATGTGTGTATGCGAGTCCATGCATGTGTGTGCATGTGCGTGTATGTCTCTGTGTGCACGTGTGCATGTTTGTGCACGTGTCTGTGTATGCACGCATACATGCATGTGTGTAGGTTTCTGCATCTCTGTGTGTGCATGTGCGTGCGTGCACTATTTAGGATTTTGGATCTAAATCAATGATATTGGACCCAGCGTTCTTGTCTGTGTTTTGTCAGGTTCTGTAACTAGTTCCATGTCAGCTTCATAGCTTAAGTTGGGATGTTTTCCTTCAACTGTGTTGTCCCGGAACCACCGAACAGGCACGGACAGTATTTGTCTCCTTTGATGTCACTGCTCACTTTCAAGTGAGACCATGTTGTCCGAGCTCATCACAAGCTGCCTGGTTATTTGTCTGACAAACTTTCTGTTTCCTTCTAATCCATGAGGTTGATGCATTTCCATGAATTCCCATGGTGACTCTAGTTTTCCTGGAGGATGAACCTTTTCCCTGAGACTTTTAAACATATAACCTTCTATGATGTCCTCTTTGCAGCTGGGCTTACAGCTGCTCTTGTGTCCTTTTCATCTATGTTTTTTCTCCCGTTCTAATTAATAATATTTGGAAAGTTTTATTTTTATTGAAATTAGCTCTTAGCTTTATTTATAAGTCCTAGTCTTCTTTTTTTGTCTCTTTAATTCTGTCTTTAACTTTATCATTTATGCAATTTTATTTGGGTGTATTTTGTTTTTATTTTTCTAGATTTTGAGCTAAATACTTTCTTTTATTCTTTCTTTTAAATAATAGAAGTGTTAACAGCTGTGCATTTTCTCTGAGCCCCGTGTCAAAGAAATCCTGTGAGTTGTGACATGTGCTTTGTATTTTCTTTCATTTCTCTCTTTTTTTCAGTAATTCATGTTCAGGTATTTACTTCTTTGGCGTAAGAAACATGTTTTTAGAAGCATGTTTTTGTTTTTGTTTTTAAATAGAGATGTTTATTGTGTCAGACGATGATGTGTGCTGTGTAAAATGAATAACCAGCTAAAGGCCAAGTTCTTGGAAGGGGGCGCAGGGGTAGCAGCAGGGCGGTTCTCATAGACTGGTTAGGAGGTCTCACTGATCAGGGGACATTTTCGCAGAGACGTGAGTGCGATGGAGGAGTGGCCGTGCTGAGACCGGGGGAAGGGGCTCCGGGTGGAAGAAGACCATGTGCAAAACCCGGAATGTGGGCGTGTGTTTGGTGGGGCGGGGGAGGCATAGGTGGGGGTGAAGCAGGTCGTGGGGCCGGACAGACGGAAACATTTGGGAAAGCTGATGCCCAACATTTATTAGTACTCAGCGTGAGCTGGGAACTGTCCTGCATGTGTTATGTGCATCGGCTTGTTCTCAGAACAACCCTGTGAAGCAGGTGGCACTATCATCACCCTCACTGTCAGAGAGGGAAACTGAGGCACAGAGTGGCAAAGTGCCCAGCAGAGGGTCACACAGTGAGTATAGAGCCAGGTTTGGACCCAGGTAGCTTGGCCCCCGTGCCCTCCTTCACTCCTAAACCCTGTGCCCTCACGTAGGCGCACTGCCATGAGATCTGCCAGAGCCCTGGGGATACCGCCTGCCCCCGCCAGCCTCCCAGTTTTCACATGGAGAAGGGGTGCTGTGAAGAGGCTCTGGGCCTGCCTACTGTCCCTGGGTGGACACTGTCCTCGGCAGGACCCATGCTCTGCATAGCTGAGGCTGCCTGGACCCCCTTCGCTGACAGATGCCCAAAGTCGCACCCCGTTATCCTTTCTGAAATATTTACTGGTCATGGTCTGTGCGTAGGATGTTTAGTGTTGCAAACAGAGTTAAGGGCCAATGAGGGTGGTCTCTGGCAGGTGTGCATAGAGAGGAGCAGAGGGTACCTGCCCGGGGCTCCTGGGCACCCTCAGGGGAGCACCTTGCTTTGTGGGTGTGGGTCCTAGCAACCTGGTGGCTCCCAGCCCCACATTTAGAGGAGACAACCGGCCCCATCCCCGTCCCCGAGAGGCAGCACTGCTGAGTGGCAGAACCGGGGCCCTCATTTCTCCAGTCATCATGCTCCCAGACTGGGGTGCAGAGGGAAAGGGGGGTTCTTGAGCTCCTCTGCACCTTGCACACTCCCCCACTGTGGCCGTGAGAGTTCCTGCTTAACGAACCCCAGGACTCTAGCTGAGTCTCCCAGGAGGCGACGCCAGCTCTAAAGGTAAGAAAACAGGGGGCTGCCTACCTGTGCAGGTGAAGCCAGTGACTGGGGGCAACTCCCCAGACATAGGGCCTGCGTCTATGCAGCAGGGTGCATGCTTGACCCAGGTTATAGGTTGTGGGGGGGGGCTGCTAGGGGCAGAGGGGAAATGCCACTGGCATCGGGTTTAGAGGAAAACAAAGTTTGACAGAATTCAACTTGTTTCATTACAGTAAATGAACACATTACTTTGGTGTGTACGCCCACTCAGTACCCTCCCTTACATTAATAAGCTTTTTATTAGATTATGTAAAAGACAACAGTGTTTGTCATTAACTTCTCCATGAATCATTTGAATGATGTTTGTGGTTACTGAGCTAAAATCCAACTTTAAAGCGTGTTGTGATGTATTTTTGCAATAAAAATATCAAGTTCATTTAAACAATTACCTTTTAAAACACTGTCTCTCTCCCAGTGCGTTTTCATTGATCAGATTATGAAAAGACAATTGCTGTCCTGATTGTCTCAATAAATTCCAGATATGAGGCAGATAAAATGATCATTACGTTGACTCACTGGCCAGCCTCAAACTCGCATGCTCAGACTGCCCTAGATTACTAATAAATTGTGTTAGAAGGCTGCAAAAGGAAATTTATAGTTAACGTGAAGAACCACAAAAGGCTGCGTTTTGAGGGATTTAAGCTTACTAGTATTATTCTCTGAAAATGAATGTTTGGAGTATTTCTGAATCGTCGTGGTAATAGAACAACGCAGTCTTTTCTTGGAAATCCAGACCTGACCCACCACCTTGCCCCCCAGCGCTTGGTGAGGGAACATGCTGAGGGGGGATGTGCACTTTTGTTATGGATTTGAGGGATGGGACTATCTGCCGGATTCTCCCCAATGGCACACCCGGGAGGACGCCCCCATCCCTGGGTCCTCTGGTGGGGAGCAGACACTTGCGACCCTCCAGGCAGGGAGCCCACGTCAGGCCCAGCTTCAGCCCCTCCGTGGGCCAGTGGGGGCTCGTGCTCTCAGTTGCTCTCAGTTTAGAGGGAAACAGACACAAACACATGTACTTCTCAGAGGGAGGGGGGCAGATCAGGCCTTTACCGTGGGGATGTGGGGACACACTGGGGCTCAGAGGAGGACACACCTGAGCATGCGTGTACGGTGAATGAATCTGTGGGCCCACTGGGCCCCGGGAGCTGGGGGTGGGTGTCCTGGGGACCACAGCTGGTGGCTTGACTCAGGAGGAAGGATTCTCTCACATTGCAGAGGCCGAGTGTCTGAAATCCAGGTGTCGGCAGGGACGGGCTCCCTCTGGAGGCTCCAAGGGAGGGTCCCAGCTCCTGTGGCCCCTGGAGTCCCTGGGTTGGTGGCTGTGTCCCCCAGTCTAGGCCTCCATCTTCATGAGGCTTTTGTGTGTGTTTCTCCTCTTCTGCCTCTGATAACGACCCTTGTCATTGGATTTGGGACCCACGCAGATGGTCCAGGATGATCTCATCTCGAAATCCTTCGTCTAATCACATCTGTAAAGACCTATTTCCAAATAAGCCCACATTCGCTGGTGCTGGGGGTCAGTGCTTGGACGTAGGTCTTGGGGGCCCTCATTGAATGGCTTAGAGCGAATGCACGGGTCTGCTCTGGGCGTCCTGACTGTGAGAGGCAAGTAGCTCTAGGACAGGGTAACTCATAGGCATGTGGGCGACCCCGTCTGCAGGGGTCTCCTGGTGTGGCGAGGAGGCTGAAGCAGAGACCACCGGCCAGGACGCAGGGGTGGCGGTGAAGGTCACAGTTAGGAGGGGAGCGGGGGACGTGCCAGAGGGGAAGGCTGCACAGACTGTGAGGGGCGGGCACTCAGCAGAGCCCTGCACCCACAGGGTGGGCCTGGATGAGGGTCGAGGGAGGGGCTGTGGCCGAGGAGAAGGGCCAGGGGGTGCCGTCGTTCCCACGGGCGCTGGGTGGGGACGGTGCACCCCCAGCGGCCCCCAGCACCCGCTCTTAACAAAGCACGGACTTGGATGCCATGTTTGTGCTGGGAGGGCAGGGCCGGGGTCCCCTCCTCACTCCCCCGCGTCATTCTGAGTGAGTGCCCTCCCTTGACACCTGGCTCGGCACACACCCTGGCAGGGGGCACTTTGTGGAGGAACTTCTGTGGGCTGCCCACCGCCCCACGATCCCGCAGGCTGCCCACCGCCCCACGATCCCGCAGGCTGAGCTCTGGTGCGCGAGGTTCACAGGGGCCTGCACGTTCTGCGGCACGCCTGTGGTTTTTAGAGGAAGTTCGTACTTCCGTATTTCACAGAAGATGGCCCAAAGCGTTTCCTCACTTCTGGTCTTGGAAGCGGGCTGTTGACTGCTCCTTGCGGTGCAGAGTAAGATTGACTTGTAGGTGGGTACTAGTTCCCGCACATTACTCTGATGTGGTCCTCCAGGTCCTGTCATTGGCACGACAGCAGGTCGATCGGATGCCGACCTGCGGTCCCGCCTCGGGCTGTGTTTCATAGACGTTTCTGAGCCTTGGAGAAACCCTCTCAACCCACCACTGTCTATAAGTGGTTCGCTGGGCTCAGGCATCCCAACAAAGTTGCTGACAGAAGTGCCGGCCGGCAGAGTGCCCACCAGCGGCCCCGGGGGGCCCCTCCAGCAAACATCCTCCTGGAGACCCGTGGGCAGTTTGGTGGGCACGGGGTCCCGGTCTGGGTCTCCCGCCCCGGCTCTGATGGCACCGCCCCACTGCATCCCGTGGTGGTCCCTCCACGACCCCAGCTCCTTCTCTGGGGTTCTGCAGGTCTGCATGGCTTCGGCCCAGGACCACTTCCCTGGAAAAAGTCTGGCTTGTGCTCCTGAGGCCAGAGCGAGGGATGCTCTGGGGAGACTCCACAGGGAAGTACAGCAGTGGACACAGCAGAGGGAAGCCCGTTCCTTAGAGATGTGGGCAAGACAGAACAGCTTTCTACCCCATTTTCTGTTCAACAAATGTTGACAAAGATGTCCCCGTGGAGGCCCCCCTTTGGCATCCGTTGGGGTCAGTGACTTCCAGGAGAGGAAGGTAGTAGGAAAAGGTGAGGGCCGTCCAGAGGTGAAGACTCCAGTGCTGGGGGCATTAGGCTTGGGGCCCCAGGGCTGTGAGCTGCCCATCAGAGACCGGCTCCTCTTCTTGCCATTAACCAACTGCTCATCCTATCTCAGGGTGTTAGTAGGTCCCAGGTGAGACCTTTGCTTTTTCCCAGCCTCATGGGCCCCTGGGGTGACATGTGTCCCGGGTCTGAGGGGACTCGAGGGCTTCCCTTCTCCTCGATGGAGGAGAGCTTTGGTGGCTGGGCCCTCGGCCTTTCTCCCATCTTCCCCTGTCCCCAGGCTCTAGAAGGCATCTGTCTCTTCGGTTATTATCAAAGGCGCCTGGGTGGCTCAGTCGGTGAAGCGTCTGCCTTCGGCTCAGGTCATGATCTCAGGGTCCTGGGATCGAGTCCCGCGTCGGGCTCCCTGCTCCGCGGGGAGCCTGCTTCTCCCTCTGCCCCTCCCCCCTGCTCTCTCTCTCTCTCTCACTCTCTCTCAAATAAATACAATATTAAAAAATAAATAAAGGCATTTTGATTTAAAATTTAAAAAAATTTCTGTATTTCGCTGATTCTGAGACTTTTTTCTCTACTTTTTAAACTTATTTGAAAGTGAGAAGCATTGACAATCTTTTTAATCCTGGTGATGGGATGGTTGTGGGGAGCAGGGTGAGGAGGTACCACTCCCCACCCAGGGCCGGGCTCCTGATGTCACAGAAATGATATTGTCTGCAAAACATGGAGACAGAGACTCAGATTTGAGAGAGATTCGCAAGAGTCAGACCCTGAATGTGAAGCTTTAGAAAGTCTTAACCAATTGTTTATGGTATGGTGTGTTACATTGTATATCACATTATATTATGTAATATATATTATAGTTTACATACCCTTAATGCATGGATTTAAGCGCACATTTAATGAGCTTTGATAAACACACACCCATGTCACCCATAACCTAGTCACAATATAGACTATTTTCGTCACCTCGAAATGATTCTTCCTGCTACTTTCCCATCAATTTCCACTACCCAACCCTTGGAGGCGATTTCTATTTGGACTTTTATTGCCATAAATCAGTTTGTTCCGTTTCTAAATCTCATACATGTAAAACTGTCTATTATCATACAGAATGTATGGTACGAATGCTGCGCATGTACCTGAGAAAATGTCAGTGAGGTTAAATTTGTTAATAGTGTTGGTCAAATCTTTTGTACCCTTGTTCTACACAGCCTGTCACTTGTGGATTTATCTATTTTTCCCTAAAACTTCACCTATTTTTGCTTTTTGTATTTTGGAGTTCAGTTATTAGGAATATACACTTTAGGATTACTGCATCTTCTTGACGAATTAACCCTTTCATTGTTTAGGGAGAGCCCTCTGTGCCTCTGGGAACGGGTCTCCCTACAAGTCAGCTCCTTCTTGCTGATACCCCTCCAGGCGCTTGTACCGAGAGCATTTGCTGGTCTTTATCCCTTTATCTGCTCTGCCTTTGCATTTAAATCAGTTGTCTTGTTCACGGTATATAGATACAGGATTCTGTTTGTTTTCTTTAATCCAGTCTGAAAATTTCAGCCTTTTGATCGGAGTGTTTAGTCCATTTGCATTTAATGTGATTATGGACATGGTTGGTGTTAAGTCTGCTCTCTTGCTGGTTTCTCTCCCTTATCCCATTTGCTTTTTGTTCCTTCTGTCTTGCCTTCCTTTGGATTATTCAACTATTTTTAGAATATTCCATTTTATATCTTTTCTTGACTTTACAATAAATCTTTTTTATTTTAGTCTTTGATCTAAGGATTATAATATGCATCCATAACTTATCATGCTCTACAACGAATTAATATTATAACACGTCACATAAAGTGTGAGAGTCTTACAACTATACACTTTTATTACTCCCTGATCCTTCATTACTATTGTCATGTCTTTTATTTCAACAAATCTTAAATCTGCTCTTCCTTGTCAATTTGCAGACAGTTATTTGTCTTCAGAGTTAAAAAAGAGAAAAATGTTCTCACCACATATTTATATTTTGGTGCTCTCCGTTCATACCTGCTGACCCGTGTCCATCTGCTGTCATTTCCTCTCAGGCTTCGGACATCCTTCGGCATGTCTTGTCCTACAAGCCTATTGCCTACAGATTCTCTCCACCATAACTTATTGGAAGGAAAATGTCTTTTTTCCACTTTTTTTTTTTTTTTGCTGAATATAGAATCCTAGTTTGGCAGGACCTATTTTCAGTTCCTTCAATCTATTGTCTCTCTTGTGCTTTGTTGTGGATGAGAGCTCAGCAGCTCTTCTTGCCATTGTTTTCCACTTATAATGGGCATTTTTCACCTGCTGCTTTTTAGATTTTTTCCTTTATCTTCATCAATTTGACCATGATATATCTAGTTGTAATTTTCTTTGAAAATTATTACACTTCCTGAATTTGTGGATTGCTTTTTTTTTCTCATTAGATTTAGAAATTTTCCAGCCAGTCCATTTCCTGTATTAGTACATTTGTAACCTTTTTCTCTCCCTGTCCCGTTCTCCCTGTCTACTTCTTGGGGTTTAATTATGCATAATATAGACAGCTTGGTATTCCCCACATGTTGCTGATTTTATGCTCACTTTTTTGTAGGAATGTTTTTGGTGTTTTTAAGAAATGAACTTTTAATTTCAAACAATTTCAGATTTGCAAGATACTTGCTGAGGGGTCTCAGACAGCTCCCGTTTCCTCTACGGCTCAGTGTCCCTCATTGCTAATGGTTCAGCACATCTGACAAAACTCATGAACAACTATCAAGAACTGAAGTCTGTTCTTTAGTCATATTTCCTAAGTTTTTCCCAAATGTCCTTTTTCTGCCCCAGGATCCCACCCAGGACACCACGTGACATTCGGTCTCATGTCTCCTGATGCTCTTCTTGGCTGTGACAGTTTCTCAGACTTCTCTTGTTTTTCAGGACCACGATGGTTTTGAGGTGTTTTGTAGAATTCCAACCACAGAGAAATGCTTTTCTTGTGATTGTATTGGAGCGATGTGTCTTTGGGAGGAAGGACGCCGGGGTCAAGTGCCCTTCTCGTCACATTATCCCACGGGTACCTTCCACCAGCACGACTTCTCGTGGCTCACGTTAACTTTGATCGTTTGGCTTGAAGTCGTGCCTGTCAGGCTCCTCGGCTGTTCATCTTTCCCAAACTGGGCTCTTTGGGAGAAAGTGTGGGGGTCACCCTGAGGAGCCCCATATCTGAGAGGGTGGATTAACCACATGAATCATTTAAATCTCTTCTACTTGGGACACTTGTATTCTATCCATTTTTTACTCAGTCATTATACCTGTATGGACTCATGTGTGTTTTTTAAAATATATTTTGGTTCTAAACCAATATGACTTTGTTCATTTTGTTACTCAAATTTTTTCCAGCTTTTGTCACTGGGAGCTCTTCCCGTTGACATCTTTATCCCTTTGACAAGCCCAGTCACTGGGCTGTATGGTCTGTCCTTACCATCGGAGTTCTTGTAGGCTCCAACCTGCCACCAGCCCCTGAAACTCATCAAGCCCTGTGATACCCTTTCACCTCCACCACCTGCCCACCAGGGTACCTTGCACAGCATGGAAGCTGACACACTTCGCTTCTCCGGGGAGCTCCGAAATCTCAGAAATTCAGTTCATCTGCTACTGTTTGTTCGTTCCATGGAAAGCATGATTTTTATTTGGTCTTATTGAAAATCTTTATTGCTTATTAGTGAAAAACATTAAGGTTATCTCTCTGCTGTTTGATCTCAATCTGTTTGATTCTCAAACTGCTTTACATGAGGGGATACATATTTTGGCATCTTCATGTTACTTACCTAGTAATTGAAATGGGTGTCAAGGGAAAATACTCAAGAGTGAGGTTTTTTCCTCAATGAAGTTGACCTGTGTCACCCAAGAAACTCCAGGTTGCAATAAATGAATGAACAAAAATCATTCTCACAAATTGAATGTCATTTGTTCATTAAAATGTATTATTTAATTTAGAATAGGATATAACTACATAATAGGTTTGTTCCCAAATTTTCCAAACACCACTATTTTAATGGGATGCTGAAAACAACTGTGGTTATCTTTATGTGTTTGCTCTTAAAATTCCAGTTTTCTAAATACGGTTGTGGGCCCTCCAGATCAGTTACCTCTGTGGGAAAACGAAGTGGTGGCAGAGTGTGGGGGGTCTGGTTTCTCATTCCAAACTTGAGTAAGGGATTAAGTAAGGTATAAAACAGATATCCAGAGGTACTTGGGTCTCTATGTAGTTTGGCATTTTCATAGGAAAAAAAAAGAAATGGGAGTATTGTTCATATATATTTTATGAATGTGAATTGTACAACTAATCATGTTTTTCACAGAATTAAAAAAAAACATTTTCTTAACGATTGTGCACTAAAAGGTCTTTGGTGTGCAACAGACACACGAAAAAATGCTCCACATCGCTTAGCATCAGGGAAATCCAAATCAAAACCACAATGAGGTACCACCTCACACCGGTCAGAATGGCTAAAATGAACAAGTCAGGAAATGACAGATGTTGGCGGGGATGTGGAGAAAGGGGAACCCTCCTACACTGTTGGTGGGAATGCAAGCTGGTGCGACCACTCTGGAAAACAGTAGGGAGGTTCCAAAAAAAGTTGAAAATAGAGCTACCCTATGACTCAGCAATTGCACCACTAGGTATTTACCCCAAAGATAAAACTGTAGTGATCTAAAAGGGCACCTGTACCCCAGTGTTCATAGCAGCAATGTCCACAATAGCCAAACTGTGGAAGGAGCCGAGATGCCCTTCAACAGATGAATGGATAAAGAAGATGTGGTCCATACATACAACGGAATATAACTCAGCCATCAGGAAGGATGAATACCGACCATTTGCATCGACATGGATGGGACTAGAGGGTATTACACTAAGTACAATAAGTCAAGCAGAGAAAGACAATTATCATATGGTCTCAATCATATGTAGAATATAAGGAATCGTGCAGAAGACCATAGGGACAGGGAGGGAAAACTAGATGGGAAGAAATCAGAGAGGCAGACAAACCATGAGAAACTCTGGACTCCGGGAACCAAACTGAGGGTTACAGAAGGGAGGAGGGTGGGGGGATGGGGTAGCCAGGTGATGTGTATTAAGGAGGGCACATGATGTGATGAGCACTGGGTGTTATATGCAATTGATAAATTATTGAACACTACATTGAAACTAATGATGTGCTATATGTTGGTTAATTGAATTTAAATTAAAAAAAGAAAAGAAAGGTCTTTAGTGTGCTACAGGAAGCACTTTTTTTGGGTTGTGGAAGTTCAGAGGCAGCTGATGGGGTGTGGTTGTCTTGACGTGTTATTATTTGTGGCTGAAACATTTGTATTTTTTGTTGCTATGCATTTAAAGAATGATATGTTCAAGTCACAGGAACAGATCAACGGTGTGAAGTGATTTATTGATTAGAGCCACTGTGCATGCACCTTCTTGGGGCATGGGCAAAAAATGAGCAGGTGTTCCTGCTTCACTCGGATCTGCGTACAGCTGTTAAGGGAATGAATGCGCACTCGTGACTGGTGGTGGTGGCCAAGCGGCACATCCAGGGGCCCCTCAGGGGTGTCCGTAGACCTGGGGATCTCTGGCTATCAGGCAGGCCAACATTTGACGGCTTTAATGGAGAGGATCAGTCATCCCAATATGCATGAAGACTTAGCTGGGCAGATACTTCCATCATCACTCTCGTTCTGGGCATGTGAGGACTGCATTCACCCACTGGAGAGACAATGAGATGTGTTTTGAGGCCTATTTAAAAATTATGTGCGGGGCGCCTGGGTGGCTCAGTCTTTAAGTGTCTGCCTTCGGCTCAGGTCATGATCCCAGGGTCCTGGGATCGAGCCCCACATCGGGCTCCCTGCTCGTCGGGAAGCCTGCTTCTCCCTCTCCCACTCCCCCTGCTTGTGTTCCCTCTTTCGCTGTGTCTCGCTCTGTCAAATAAATAAATAAAATCTTTAAAAAAAATTATGGGCAAAAGCTGCCACAGATCACAAAGGCAACAGGATCTGGTGTAAAGAGTGGCTTTGCAGGGACCCATCCATCACTGTCTCCCGAAGTGAACCTTTTCTCCTTCTGGGGATAGCCTACTGAGAAATTGCTCCATTATCCTTACATTTGTGTCTCATCAAATACTCAGAATCACTGACAGATGCACCTGACACTTGCTGCCATACAAGTATGCTGGTAAAAGCCACAAGAACAAGTTTTTTTTTGCCTATTTAAAAAAATATGCCATTTAAAACTTTTTTAAGAATTGTAATAGATCTTTAAAAAGTTACTGGAAGAGATGAGCTGTGTCCGCTCTGTGGTTTGCCGAGGCTAAAACTGGGCAACACTGGTCTGACAGGTGCAGCTATGCTAAATTTCAGCTCTCACTTTGTGGTGGTCCTTGTGGCGGCGACAGAAGCTAAAGGTCGTCTAGACCTTCCGCGTCAGGTGCAGATCTCAACGACAGTGTGAGGTTTTAAATCCATCCCAGCTCTTCCGTCATGGGCCGGTCTGTAAACACCAGAGTAGGTCTTTCTTCAGAAATTATAGCATAGGCAACCTCAGGGCTTCACTTAATGGTGACATAAACAAGATAACACTACTTTGTGTTTAAGTACAATCTCATGCTTTGTAACGCAAAGTTGTTTCAATAAATAAACATCTCCCATCAAGGTTATTTTAGTCCTTTTTAAAATGAAATAAACCATAGTTTGTAGAGAAAACTTAAATAATTTAATTTACTATGCTTAAATTTAAAAAAAAAATCTCAGTTTCTCTCATTTTCCTCCAAATTTGCTATTTATGAACTTTGGACAAAATACACGACTGCCCGGAAATTAATCAAGTTGTAATAATTATTAACAAAAAGTGATGTTTCTTAATATCATAGAGGAGAATTTTAGACGAAAGGTGACCACAAAATAATGACATTGGTTTTCGGGTTCAAACTGGGAAATCCAAATGAGTTCTCATTTCTCAGTAACTCTTTTTGGAAACCAATATTATTAATTATTAAAATTTATTAGGACAATGTGTTTTTTTTTTCCAAAGTCAGTTTAGAACAAATTGTATTATCTTTCACGACAAGTTTATAATTGCACACACACATCTTGTCATAATTCATGTTGGATAAAGAATAATTTTCAAGTGTAGGAAAACACATGTTTGGTTTTCAAGCAAAATGGAATTTTCCGCTCTCCTGCCTTTCTCAGGGACTTGGCTCCCCTTCACCTCCTCCAGGCGCGTGCTCTCGCCTTCAGGAAGCCCCCAGCTCACAGGAGGGTCGCAGAAGGCCCCTGTGAGGTGCAGCAGGTGCTGGGAAGCAGAGGTGGTGTGGCTGGCGGCCGGGAGCCGGGGTGAGGCCCAGCAGCGGGAAGGGGCAGGCAGGGGATGCCGGCACAGAGCCCTGTGTGCCACAGACAGCACGACCCTGAGCCTCCCTCAGCCGCTGCCTTCAGCTCCCACCCCAGAATCCAGGGCTGTCCTGAAATGGCCACAGGGTCCCCTCCAAGCACCGTTGCCGTTGCTTCTCCCAATCTCTGGGTCTGATTTTGGTTTGTCCCCAGCTCTCCGCGGACACGTCCCCGTGGACACCTCCAGTGGCGCAGCCTGGGGACTGGCCTCACCCTGCTGGGCGCCCACAGTGGCCGGGGCCTCAGGGGCTGAGACTCTCCCCGGCAGCGTCCTCCACACACTCCAGATGCGGCCCCTCTTGTACGTTTCCTCCTCGGTCTGAAGAACTCTGAGCGTGACATGTGGACCCCAGCAGATGCTGGCGTGCTCGCCACCATGCTGTTGCCTGTGGGCACTGGGCTGTGCCGCCGAGCTTAGAGCTTCCCCGCCTGGCACCAGGCCGCCAGACACGCAATGGACCACCTCTCCCCTCTCCCCATCCCCAGGTGACCGCGCTTCTGCTCGGCTGCTGTGAGCTCCGCTTTCTGAGATCCCGCCTGCAAGGGAAGTCACGTGCTGATCGCTTGTCTGGGTCTGGCTTGTTCTGCGTCACTCACGAGCCTCCGAGTTCGCCCATGTTGTCACATAATGCAGGCTCTCCTCCTTGTCAAAGGCCGAGTAACATTCCACTGTGCGTGCGTGCGTGCGTGCGTGCGTGTGTGTGTGTGGAGGGGGGAATATTTTCCTTACCACTCGCCAGGGACGGACATCCACATGGCTTCCTCACCGTGGCTGTTGTGAATAATGCTGCAGTAAGCATGGCGGTGTGCACATCTCTTCGAAACCCTGATTTCTGTTATTTTGGGTATATACCCAGAAGTGGGCCTGCTGGGTCTTGAGGTAATTTTATTTTTAATTTTCTGAGGGACTTTCACACTTTTCCCCATTCTGGCTGCACCATGCGACATTCCCAGCCCCGGTGTGCAAGAGTTCCAATTTCTCTGCATCTTCCCCAACACTGAATTTTGCTCTTTTTAGGATACTGGCCACCCTAACGGGTGTGAGGTGGTATCTCCTTGTGGTTTTGACTTGCATTTCCCTGATGATGAGAGATGCTGAGCACCTTCTTGCGCATCCGTTGATCATTTGTATTTCTTTGCAGAAATATCTATTCATGTCCTTGGCCTGTTTTTTTATTTTTAGACTATTTTATATAATTCCTTGTGTGATTCTTTAGGAATTCTGTATAAGAGCAAGAGTTCTTTATATGTTATGGATATTAACCTGGTATTGTGTATTCGGCTTGGAACTATTCTGTCCTGCCCCATAGGCTGCCTTTGCCTTCCATTGATGCTTTCCTTTGTTGTCAGAAGCTTCTTAGTCCCATGTGGTCCCACTGGTTTCTTTTTGCTCTTGCCTGTGCTCTTGATGTCATATTGGTCAAATTAGTGCCGAGATCAACGCCAACAAGCTTTTCTCGTGTGTTTTCTTCCCGGAGTCTTACAGTTTCAGGTCTTATGTTTGTCTTTAATCCATTTTGAGTTGATTTTTGTGTGTGATGCGATGTAAGGGTCCAGTTTCATTCTTTTGCATGTGGATGTCCGGCTTTCCCAGGACCATCTGTTGAAGAGACCAAGAGAGTGTGGTCCTGGCATGAAGACAGACACACAGACCAAGGGAACAGCACGGAGAACCCAGAAATAACTCACACACATGTAGCCAACTGATTCAATCAGTGACCCAAGAATACATAATGGGGAAAGGATTGTCTTGTACTTTTCTTTTAGGAAGTAAAGTTCTTTGCTCATTATAGATGCTGTTTAAAATGCAGGCTTTTACTTGAATATTTTGACACATAAAGTAAGTGATAGTTACCTGGGGATTCATGGATAGTGCTTTCTCTCTGTATGGTCCACCTTTTATCTGTAAATTTATGATTACTTACAAAGTCGAAGATTTTACTAGACATTTATTACACCTATATAGTTTTAGAACAAACAGGCAGTGGAAGAAGGAGGAAAATAAAACTTATTCTTTGGGACACACATTGATCCTTTTACTGACATGAGACACTTGCTGGACCTCACTTGTCATCGACGAAGGTATTTGTTCACGTATTTGACACATTCAGAGACTTCACTGTCTGTCAACAAACCATGTGATCCTCAGCCTAGCTTTCAAGGCCCATCATAAAAGGCCTCAGTTAGGGCCTCTATCAGGTATGTTTGTATAAGGATTAAGTTGGATAATCCACAGACACTCTTGAGCCCAGTGTCTGGTTCCATGAATGTGACCCCTTCTTGTCCTTCTGCTTAATGTGTGTGTCATTCTCCTGTGAGTGGACACAGGTGTATGATTTGTGTATGAACTGAACACTTGTCATGCACCGAGCTCAGTCTAGCAAATGCACTTCGATCACAAGTCATTACTGGATTAGACTAAACCTCAGATCCATAGACTCGATAGATCTAATCATTTACATTTGCATAACCAAGAGCGGTTCCCATTACAGCTCCCAGCCAGCTAGGAGGGCAGCTGAGCGGTCGGGCTTCCCCGCCCCCCTCTGGAAAAGAAGGCTGCTGGTTGGCTGTAAATCCAAGCATGGGTACGTCTGAAAGCAGCTCTGGCTCAACATCCTGAGCTAGAACCCCTTCCCTAGCGAAAAGCAGCGTAAGAAGTTGTCAGATTTGGGTGCCGCCTGAGGAAGGGCACGTCAAGGGTCGAAGGTTAGTGCTGGCCATGGGCTGGGTTCGCTGTGATGCTTTGCTGGGTCATTTTGTCTAATCAGTGATGACCCCGTGACGAAGCTTGCAATTTTTCCTGTTTAGGAAACAGAGGCTGACAGAAGCTAAGAAATGTATCTCGGCCCCACAACTCTGTGCACAGAGCCGGGACTCAGACCCTGGCAGGCAGGCTCGAGGGGAGCACTGCATCCGAATACAATTACAGACGGAACTGCCCATGTGCCCTGGCGAGATGGATCCTGCGGCATGTAGAGCGGAAGAGCGGTGCAGGTGGCTGGGGTGGGGGCGTTGGTCCCGAGGGAGGCTGCTGAGCTGATTCTCCTTCCTCCTGCAGCACGAGGGTCTCAGGTTCCAGGAGAGAAGGCAGAGCTCGGGTGTACAGTCTCTGGCAGAGACAGGAGAGACATTCACGGCAGGGAGCGGCCCTTGCAAATCTCTGGGGCAAGAGGGAGCAGGTTCTGTGTGAGCAGGGGGTGATGCCGTCATGGCTGAGTGCGGGAGGGACGGAGGCAGGATGGGGAGGCTGGGCCTTGTAGACCCTGGAAGGTTGAATGGATTCTATTCTGAGGGCAGCGGGGGAGCTGTGCAGGGTTGCCTACAGGGCATGGGAGGGTCCTCCAGCTGCTGCATGTTTGGGAAGGGGTTGAGGGGAGGTGGTGCAGCAGGAAGACGGAACAGATGGAAGGGAATGAAGGCTACAGGACACAGTGCGGGTCTGGGGTGAGGAGGTAGGGGGGTGTCGTTGGATGGGAGGGGCGTCCTGGAGGGTTCTGAAGGGCTAGCTGCTGGCTGGGGCGTGGGCAGGTCATGATGGGGAAGAGAGCATGCCCTGGGCGGCTGGGCTGTGTGCCGAGAGGCAGGAGCCGGTCTGGGTGTCACCCCGCGTCCAGCGCCCAGACTGGCTCACGGGAGGCACTCCCACAGTGTTCGCTGAATGATAAATGGAATGTAAGTAATGGAGGGGGAGTAGTTTTGCAGAAGGCTATTTCAGGAGATTACTCTCGGGCACTTTAACTAAGTGTCTCCAGGGCACTTCCGAGTAGAAGTGTTGGAAGCAGGCAGAGCTCAGAGGGAGGCGCGGTGGAAATGGAAGAGCGGGGTCATGGACCACGGATAGTCTCGGGCAGGGTGGGGCCTGGGACCAGCCAGGGAGAGAGCACAGTGAAGGGAGCGGGTGCAGGCCCCTTTCCTCCGGGTTTGGGCAGACAGGAAGGATGTGGGACGGGTTCTCAGCAGGAGAGGCGGAGAGGCGGGAGGCAAACCGCGAAGGTGAGGGCTCATAGCAGGTGCACGGCAGGGAGGTGAGCGCTGCCGGCTGGCCATGGGCACGAGGCTGGAGGCAGCCCACTGCGTTTGGCGCACTGGTTGTGACGGCCCATACAGGGAGAGGGAAGGCCAGCTGGTGGCATTGGGCCAGGCGCTGCTTGGAGGGACAGGCTTCGGGTCTGCTGTCAGAGCTGGTTCTAGCCCAGGCGCAAGGAAGTCATGGTCAGCAGTGGGGACGTGTCCCATATGCACAGTGAGGGCGAGCACAGTAAAGCCTGTCCTCCAGCAGGTGCACTCTGCTTTCTCTGTGGCGGAGCGAAGACAGGTGCTTGTTTCGTGTTTCCATCCCTCCTGCTTTTACAGGATTTGTGACCAAGCTCTGGTGCCCCAAACACCCACACAAGAAGTCATATACTGAACGCTACTGGGTGATGTGAGCTGAGCCACTGGTAACCTGATGGGCTAGCAGAGAGACGGGGGAATGTGACACCGGTGGGCTATCCGTCTAGCCCACCCGACGTCCATGGAGAGTCCCTTGGGTGGGGGCTCTACAGTCCACACTGTCATTCCAAAGATACCAAGTAATGCCTGAATTAATAAACCCAGTGTACTGAGTGTTGCTGGAGAGAGGGGGGTGGGGATGGGCTGGGGGGGGATCGGCATTAAGGAGGGTATTTGTGATGAGCACTGGGTGTTGTATGTAAATGACGAATCACTAAATTCTACTTCTGAAACAAAGATTGCACTGTATGTTAAAATAACTGAAATTTAAGTTAAAAAAATAATAAACCCAGTGTAGAACCAATGGGGCAAGTTAGAACCAGGCTCCGCCTCCCATCCCTGGCTCTGTCCTCGGGAAGCTGTCAGCTTGTGATCTGCACGTGTCTCCATGTGCAGCCACCCTCACAAAGAGTGACCCTGGACCTGCATGCAGACTGGCCCATGGACTCCCAGCCTGACCACTGGGAGGAAAACAGAAGCATTTCAGTGGAGAGATGGAGAGCAGAAACCTAACCCCACTTGATCCCCCAATCTGCAACACCCCAAAGCTCAGCACTTTCTCTGTCAGTGAAAATATGAATACGAATTTTGTAAGCTCTTAATCTCAGGAGTTATTAGGAAGGAATTGACCAAAATTATTTCTTGTACTGAGCATGATGGAGTTAGCTTTCTAAACAGAGTATTTTTCCATGCTTGTGTCAAATCTGTCTCTTAAACCTCAAATTCTAGAGAACATCCTGCTTGCAAGCATGTCACATTTGGCTAGGAGATGCTCTGCTCCTGCAGGCTGGGAGCCTCTGTCCACACGGACCCATATGGCCCCAATGTCTTCTCACTGGTCCTTTACTCCCGCTAGTGGCCCCTGCTTGGATGTTTTTCTGCCACAGAAAGCTCTGATTGTAACAGGAAAATGGGCTGAGAATCAGGTGGAGATAAGAATTGGCCGGTCAGGGATCTCTGGCACCACCTGCCCAACGCCTGCACCTGCCAGGCCCGCCTGCTCCTGTGTCTGTCAGTGGGGTCTGAGACACCAGTGTGTGTTCACTGAAGATGCTCTGGGCAGTGTTTGCAGAGACCCCGTGATGGGTGCTGCTCAGAGCAGAGGTGGCAGCACGGAGGCCCTGGCCAGACCGCAGGGGCTCAAAGGGAGCCAGATCTGCCTCCTGGGCTCCTGGAGTCTTCACCTCAGACAGAGGCAAGGGCTTTGGGGCGGTGGGGTTCCAGTGACCCCATGGAGGAGGGAGGGAGTCAGGGCCACCCATGAGCAGCAGCCTGAAAGCTAGGCTTTCTGCTGCCTGGGCATCTTGTCTCCCTTGGAGGGGGATCCCATCCTCCTCCAAACCTCATTGAAGATGCTCTGAGGAGCAGGGGTCCTGGCAGCTGCCTGCTCTTCTCCGAGTAATGAAAGCTCTCCCTTTGGCCTCATAGAATTAATGTGAGATGCATTCCGGCTAATTCCCCGTAGAGTGCTAAAAACTGCAGAGCTTGTAACCTCAAAGCTAAGTGGTGCTGAGAGGCATTTCAGGACAGTCTGTTCTCATTTGCATTTTGCACGCTTAAATGTTGGTGTCACACTGAGCCTGGGAAGGTCTGAAAATCCCATTCCCGGCCTTGAACAGCTCCTCTCTCAGGGGGGGACTCCAAGGGACTCTGTGTTTGGCCTGTAGCTGGGGTCGGGCAGTCACAAGGAGGGAGTGTGCGAGGAGTGGCTCACTCCTGCCCGAGGCTGGGCCCTGACACTGGGTTCACACACGCTGCTGTCCCGTCTGTGTGTGGCTCACAGGGCGGGGAGCCCTGGGGAGGGGCGGGCTCGGCACACACCTGTCGCTGGGTCATCCTTCAGGCAGAGCGGCCTGACAGTGCCATGCACCCTGTTACTCTGTCTCTGTCCTGCCCCTCACTGCTCTGCAGACACTGCTGACCGCAGAAAGGCCATGAATTTTAAGGAGCTCTGCTCTTTGCTCTTCCCCACATCTCCTGAAGAGGACGCTGCCTAACGTTCAGGCTCTCACTTTCCTTACTGACCAGTGCTGCTCACACCTGGGCATCTGGACTCTGAGTTTTGTAATGCTCTGGGTTCTGGGCTTAGGGTAGAACACACTGCAGACCCAGAGCAGGTGCTGTGACCCAGGCAGCCGGGTCGTGGTGCCTAGCAGCACCCACCTGCTCCTTCCTTCACTCACAGACGACTGAGTCTTTGGCCTCCTGGGCAGTAGGAATCCCACAGAGGACGTGATGCCACTGCAGTCCCTTGGGGATCTGCATAATCGATCTGGAAGTTCTTCCAGCTGCTGTGGAAGGTGTCTTCCCTCTGGTCTGAGGACTCCAGGGCCCATGAGAGGGTGACCTGTTGGCCTCCAGGGGCACACTCAGCTCCAATGGTCTTTGTCAGCCCTGTTGTTGGGTGCAGTCACTGTGGAATGGTGGCCCCACCAAGCTGAACCACAGGAGCTCAGCCAGCTCATGACAGGTCTAGGGAAGAGCAGGAGACGCATCTTCCATGGCCTTCCCAGGGGAGCTTGGAAGGCAGGGCACCTTATGCCTTTCTGCCACCTCTATCCACCAACCGGGAGCCCTCATCTCAGAGCTTGAGCCCCCCAAAAAGGCAACACTGGGTTTCTGAAGTTTCAAAGGGCACTGGCCTTTCCCCCAGGAAATCTGCTGCACCTGGAATGGCCTCTGGAGACTAGGACCCACTTCACTGAGGTCCAAACTGTGTCCTGCAGACACAGGTGCACACAGCCTCCAGGTGACAGAGCTCCAAAGGGCAACCGAGTGATCCTTTCTTTAGAAACATGAATGCACTGCTGGTCAGGGTCCTCCAGCTTGTCAGATGCCAGTACACTGTAGGCCAATAACAGCACCCTGTTCTTTATAGAGAAGCACATTATTCTCAGGGCCCCCTAGTGTACTCCATGCATGTAGGGAAAGAGAGACACAAAACAAACACACCACCCATGTTGACTGCTCTCTGTGGCCTGCAGACTTGTTCCACTGTAAGCTTCTCACGCTTTCTGCTCATAAAATTGTGAATTCAGTGAAATTAAGAAAATAAGCCTCTTAACATGACCCCTGGTGTATAGCAGGTGTACATCCATTCACACAACATGCAGTGCACACACACACACACACACACACAATGTGCACACACATAATATACACCCACCCACCACACACCCACAATGTGCACACATATGCAACACACACACACAATGCATACACTTAACATGCACACACAACACACAGACATACAACATATACCCACACACAACATGCACACCCACTATCCACACACAATACACACAATATGCACACACACACACAATATGTACACATATACAACATGCACACACCCACTCACACACAACGTACACACATAACATGCAGATGAACATACACCCACACACAACATGGATACCCAGTATCTACACTCACAATACACATAGTATGCACAATGCAACACACACAATATGTACACATATACAACATGCACACACCCACTCACACGCAACATGCACACACAACACATACAATACACACAATATGCACACACACAATTTATACACACATACAACAAGCATGGACATACAGTGTCAGTTCCCTTTCTCTCTCCCTCAGTCTTTGCAGGAAAACTATAAAGGCAGAGCATGGATAACTATTTCTCAGAGGAGGAGACTAGGGTTGTCTGAAGTCACGGGTAAGGGCCAATACTGGACCCAGACCTAACTCTCAGGCCAGTGCTCTCTCTCATACACGACATCAATTCACATAATAAAATATCTAGCGAGGTGTCACGTATCCATGTTGCTGTGGCTCTTTTCACTAGTGTTGTTTATTCTCCCCCAAAGTTACCCCAGGTTCCCAGGTCCCCCTGTGCTGTTCTTTCCACTGACAGTCACATTTAAGGAAGGGCATTAGAGTGTCACCTCTGAGGCTGTGTTCCCAGGATCCCAGGAGACTCAGGCTTACAGGGGAAGACACAGTGAGAAACAGAGCTTATTCATTATCTCCTGGCAAGTTCTCTTTAGTAATATTTTGAAAATAGCAGTAACAGAGTCAAAACGGTTTTAGAGAGCTAAAAGGACAGAAATGAGATCATTAAACACACGAGATGTTTAAAATGGAAATGTTATATGTTCCTTAGTTAACTTTAGGAAACATTTGAAAACATCTCCATATTATGCTGGTTTCTGTGAAAAAGGTAAAAAAAAAAAACAACCTAAAACTAGAAATTGTATGTTTTTTGTTATAATTTAAAACTGTAATGTGAGAAATTTCTTCTCTGAGTTAGATAATAGTTGTGAGTGCTGGAAGAATATTTCCCCAATGTTTGTGCTGTTCAAAATTAACAACTACAGAAAAACACACTTTTAGGTTTAATTTGTATTATCAACATTTTCTCCATCACTCTATTATCTGGTAAATCCACAAAACAATACATCAAACCTTGATTTGTAACACTTGCTAATTTCTGTGGTGTAAATACTCTCACCACGACTGATTTCTGATTTCAAGCTACTGACCTGATATCATCATACACAGGGTTGGGAAGAGTTGCACAATTGCACGCTGTCATATAACACTACCACCACATAGATACAATAGATTTAGATAACCCCAAGAGAATCCATGATAGGAAGATACAGAAGAATAACTGGAATGTGATGGATTTTGAATATTTATTTCCTTTGTTCTTAATATGAT
Source organism: Callorhinus ursinus (assembly GCF_003265705.2). Taxonomy (NCBI): domain Eukaryota; kingdom Metazoa; phylum Chordata; class Mammalia; order Carnivora; family Otariidae; genus Callorhinus; species Callorhinus ursinus. The sequence continues at coordinate 1,851,206 of NW_027397120.1, forward strand.
TTGTTTGATAGTAAGTTATATAACTTAGTTTTTAATAAGGGCTATGTTTAACAAGTGGATTTCAAGATTCCTGAAAACTTATCAATCTTACAAGCTGGCTCCAGCATGACAGGGTCTCCACGTGTTTATTCTAAGCTGGAGGAGGACGAGTTTTGTAGAGCATGCCCTTAAAATGGTGAAGGCAGGTAAGGAAGACACACCATGCTTCCCCAAGCATGCACACTGTCACTTCCTCCTAGTCTCCACTGGCCAAAGCAGATCACCCAAGCAACCTGAAGTTAATAGGACCGGGATGTATAGTTCACTCAGAGTGGAACCATGGCAAGATGTGAAGGAGAGGAGGACTTTTGAACAAATAATATGATATGTTAAAATTTTGAGTGATGATTTAGCTGGGTATAAAATTTTAGGTTGACAGTAATTTGACCACAGCATTTTAGCTCATGGTTGCATTGTCTCTTAACAACTATTGTTAATGAGAAAGTCGTTCTCATCTAATTGTTCTGTGGGTAATTCCCTTTCATTCTAGTGGTTTTTTAAAGATTTTATTTATTTATTTGTCAGAGAGAGAGCACAAGCAGGTGAAGCTGCAGGCAGAGGGAGAAGCAAGCTCCCTGCTGAGCAAGGAGCCCAATGTGGGACTTGATCCCAGGACCCTGGGATCATGACCTGAGCCAAAGGCAGCTGCTTAACTGACTGAGCCACCCAGGCATCCCATTCTAGTGGTTTTTAAGATAGTTTCTTTATTCCTGATCTGTATTTTCACTATGACTGTTTTAAATATGGGTTTTTCCCTGCTCAATACTCGAAGGCCATGTTTTTCATCAAATCTGGAGACTTCTGGGCTAATGACTTTTTATACATTGCAGCTAAATTATTTCTTCCCCCCTTTTCTCCTGGAGTCCCTCTTAATTTAAGATTTGGGCATGAAATATTTTCTTTCTATGCCAAGTTTCGCTTGAATTCCACAATTTCAGCTTATATTTCTCTTTGAGTGCATCTACTGTAGAACTGATAAATCTATTAAAATTCTAATTTAATTAACTATGTTACTCATTTTCAACATTTGTTATTGTTTCATTTCTTTCTTGTTTCATTTTTTAAAATATTTTATTCATTCATGAGAGAGAGAGAGAGATTGAGAGTGAACACAAGCAGAGGGGAGAGGTAGGGGGAGAGGGAGACCCACACTCTCCACTGAGCAGGGACCCTGATGCGGGGCTTGATTCCAGGATCCAGAGATCATGACTCGAGTTGAAGGCAGATGCTTAACCAACTAAGCCACTCAGGCACCCCTCTTTTTTAATTTTTAATGGACATTATATGTCTTCATGTATCTTTCTGAGCACCCTAAATGAAATTATTTTAAAGTACTTCAAGTTTTTTTTTATAGGAGGAATTTTCACCTAGAGTAAATCATTGTTGCAATTATTGATTTTGGTGGCTTTTTTTATTGAAATATGATCAACATACAATGTTATATTAGTTTCAGGTGTACAACATATTGACTTGATAATTCTATACACTACTCAGTGTCCAGCATTATCTGTCACCATATAATATTATTACAATAACATAGTCATCATCTGTCACCATATAATGTGATTACAAAATTATTGACTATATTCCCTATGCTGTACTTTTCCTCTCTGTGACTTATTTATTTTATAACTGGAAGCTTGTACCTCTTATGGGCTGCATTTCTAAGCCTTGATGTTTCTTACATGTTCTGAATTTGGGGTTGGGAGAGAATCTTCTTGTTTGATTGATTTTGTAGTTGTTGCTTTATTATTTCTCTCTCCTTCTATATTTGCCCTTCTGGCCGTACTGTGGAGGCTTTGGACCCTCAGTTCAGAACCAAGTCTGTAAAGGGTGATGGTTCAGGGTCTCAGCCATGAGATGATATTGAGGCTACAATAGATCCAATCACCCTGCTAGTAAGCGGTGTTACTTAGTTACTGGTTATTGGGTTTCCCTATGTCTTCCTGCCTCTTTGCACACTTTCTGGCCCTTTTCTGTGGCCTTGGGCAGCACTCAGCAATGTTTTTGTGCTCAGGCTTGTTGCACAAGTGGGGAAGACCCCATTCCACCCCCTAGCTTTGACATTTAGCCTGATTCTGATTGCCATGACTCACATGGTGCATTTTTAGTTCCCTTTGGCCTGTGCAAGTCAAGTCTTGGCAGCTCTCCTGGCCCCTGAGCCTAGAGCCCAAGAGACCCAGCATTTCAATCCTGTGCACTGCTCAGCATTTCTGCTGTTTCTGGTTCACAAAGTGAGATTTATCTTGCTTCTGAGTCCTGAACTGTCTTTCTATTTTTTTCTTTTACATTTCATCTATTATTGCTATGATTTTGGAGCAAACGGGATGCCCCAAAGCATGAACATACCATGCCAACCTGATAAAAAGTAAGGTCATTTGACCTTTACTGCTAACTGGACTGGATGAGTGTTGTGTCTAGAGATTAATCTTTGTAGAGACGTAAGAGTAAAACCAAACTCTGTGAAACCAGCTGGGATGCACTTGACTCAAAGCTGAACATCTCACGATACATTAGGGAAAGTGGTGGCAAACAAGGATTTGAAGAGACAGGTCACAGTTGCTATTTGTTTACAAACCACAAGGAACTTCAGGGAATTAAGGAAAAGGTACAACATTAATTCCATTTCTGTAGTCATTTGAAAAGAGAACAGATGAGAGTCGTAACATTTAAAAATAATTATCCCTGTGCATGGTCACTTTATACATCTCCATAAAGAAAGGAATAATACTCAGCCCACAGAATTACAGAAATCTCCATTTCACAAGAGCTGGTAATGAGGGTTTTACTAGATTCCTTAATCACCCTGTTCGATCATGGCCTTGAATCTCCTTTCTGATAATTTCATCTCCCAAAACAGCAGATCAGAAGACAACACTTCCCGGGACAAGAGGGAGTGATAACTGAAGTGGCTGTGATGCAGGGATTTGGAGGGGCCATCCTGTCATTGTGAGTCTGTGGCCACAGTCAGGGAAGGTAGGCGGAGCCCAGGGGCCACAGCACAGATGAAGAGGGAAGACAGAGAAGCATGACTCCAGCACCTGAGACTGCACCAGGGAAAGTCACAATAAAACACAATTTGATTGCGTTATCATAAATTAATCCACTGAGAAAAAAAGAAAATGTACCCAAAAAAGTCAGAAACTCTCTGCTAAGGTCAGCATTGAAGAGGACACAGAAATTAATAGAGATAAGGTTATGATCCTTAAAAGAAGAGGGTGCTATAAATTCTGTGAATGTGTCAGGGACAGAGAGCCCTTGACTGGCTGAGGCCTCAGAAAGCCCCAAGCAAGGAAGCCTGGTTCCAGATGGTCCAGGCCAGAGGGTGTCTCAGGAATGCTCCGGTGCCCTGTGTGGGCCATCGATGGGAGGGCTGATGCATGACAAGGCTCCTCAGTTCCTGTTTGGCTCCTCTCTCCCCTTGGGACTTAGTCTTCAGACATAAAAAGGAAACTTATCGTTGGTAAAGGTGAAGCAGAACATTTAGAGTGAGAGGCGGTGGTCCAAAGGCCCATGTGACAGCCCAGGACTGGGCCTGGAGCTTGCGGGATCCAGACTGGGGACATCAGAAGGCACGTGGAGACCAAGCACAGTGCCAGACAGCTGAAAAAACACTGAGCTACTCCAACTTTCCAGAAGATTCAGAAAATGAGGCAGCTTGCCACCTACCAGTGAGTTTGATGGCAGTCATGGGCAAGACTTAAGAAGATCTATCTAAGAGTTGCTTTGTACACAGGTAGGAAAAGCATCAGTCCCCTGGGAACAAGCCCGAGCTCACTGAGAACAAGTTTTCTTTCTCGGGTAGGTTGACCAGATGGAAAGGCAGGGAAAGCTGTTGCAGCAGCTTCGCTTCAGGCAGACACTGGTGCCGACACCAGCGTCCACCTCCTGGTCATGTTCCTGCCTGGGCCTCGGGTGGACTCTCTGTCTGACATGACAGCTCTAGGAGCAGGTGCAATCTACCCTGAAACTGTTGAGACATCTTCAGTTCTGTCAAGTGCTCCTATGCCTGGAATATTCAGTCCCGAGCATCCCTGATCAGAAGGGCATGTCCCTCTGAAGATGCAGTGACCAGGACTAATGCTGAAAGGGGTTAGCCGATTTCTGCAAGTGAGCCCCAGACTCAGGGAGCCCTGCAGCAGCTGCACAGCAACGCTGATACATGAGGCACCCACTGTCGACCAAGGTTCTGGCTGCTTGTTTGCTCATGGGCTACTTTCCTTTAATCTGCAAGTGATTATGGAAACATGACCTGACTACATCTCTCAGGGAACCAGCCTTCGTTTGAGGACAGCCAATTTAAGGACAGAACAAGAGACTGGGGATGAGCTGAGCCTCATTTCTGGCCCAGGGTCATATTCGGACATCACGAAGGTGACATTTTACTGCAGGTCACAACGAGAGTAAGACTTCCCTTGGCGATCTGCAAGACACACAGAACGCTCTGTAGGGCGGACGCTTGTCATAGGAAAGCTGGCCATGTCCACAAGAGGAAGAGAACCATGGGGCATGTGTCATCTATGGAGGGCTTCAACACACCGCACAACTGAAGAAATTGTCAACTGGCAAATGCACCGGGACCTGTTCTGTGTTTCTGAAGCTGCCCGTGATCTCCCCTGCTCCGCCAAGAGCACAGGCCCGTTTGCTGGGTTTTTTGTGCTGGGCAAACTTAGAGAACACTAAGACCCCAGATGGGAATTTCAGAAGCGATCCCTCAGCAACTCCACTGCCAAATGAACTGCTGAGGAGAGAAAGGTGGGGGGGGGGGCTTCGGGGCTGGGCCTGAATACCCCTTTCCCACACCCTCTTTGCGAAATGGAGCAAGATGAACACCTTGCTCCCTCCCACTGACTCCCCGTCCCCGGTGAGTTGTGTGCAGCGGTAGGAGACTCCAAGGCCTGGGGGCCAGGCAGGCTCTGTGCACAGCTGTGGGGCTGAGTGTCAGACAGCGGGGAGGTTTTGGGCTTTGGCAAACCGTAAAGCAAAGCTCCTGGATGAAGGTGGCCAGATTAACGTTACATGGGCACACATGGAGAAAAGGTCTCGCCCGGCCAGTCTGACAACCTCTGGTTTGGAGGATGTGTGTGAGATTTGCCGTGTGGGGTCCCGTGGCTTGTGCCCCGTGCCGGAAGGCCTTCTCTGTCTCCCATGGCCTCTGAGATGGTGTCTTAGTTGGAATGGGCCTGAGATGAAGATTCCAGGGCAAGTGGTTTATCTACAAGGAGCAAGTAACGCTGCAGGGGGGAGCGTGGCAGAGAGACGGGTGGGGAGGGCATCCGGTAAATGGCATGTCATCACGTCAGCTGCCACCAAGGGGAGCGAAGGTTAATCCAGGGGGGAGACTCTGCTGAGTCTGTGACTGGGGGGCAGATCCCAGGGAGTAGTCATGCCCTGTAGCATGTTTGCCCAGCTACACGGGTGAGTAAGGTGCAGAAGGGGCGGGCCAGGAACCATTAGCATCTTATCTGCTGCAAGGGGGCTGCTGGCTCCAGGTGGGTCCTGGGTGTCCTCAGCCTGTGAGCATCTATGCTAAGCAGGGACGGCTGTGTGGCTGCCCCATCTAGAGCCTGGGACGTTCTCCTTTGGTTCTGGCACTTCTTCCCAGGAGGCCCTACTAGGTCACCAGGTCAAGCCCACCAACCATGAAGAGCGTTCTCTTCAGTCACTGTTCTAACAGACTCAGCGCTCATCCACCCAGAGTGCACCTGGAACCCACGGGTGTGCTGGGTCGTGTGTAGTGGGAGCCATTGGCCGGTCCTGCTTCAGCAGAGTTGCAATGCTGGGAAGGCAAAGTCTCAAACAACTGTGTCCGAAGTAGGATACTGTGGTTTGCCTCTCTCAGAGATGCAGAGGGCAAGGTAAGAGTCCAGCAGAGAATGAACTACATTCCTGCTGGTCATTTTCCTTCAGTCACCATAAATCCATCAAGCGCTCATGCAAGCCACACGCTGAGGGTGTACAGATGGGAGAACAGACCCAGCCCTGTTAAAAGGGCCAAGAAGGAAGATCGAGGGCAGAAGTGTGTTTGGGAAGGCTCTCGAGAGCGCAGTGTGGAGAGTACATTTATGAAGGTGGTGGCGGGCAGAGGGAATCCAGAAGAGCCTCCCAGGGGCGGTGGTCCCGGAGTGAGGTCAAGAAGAGAAAACTCCGGTATGTGCCATACCGGATGGAAATAAAGCCTTCCTATAGTGGCGTTGCTAGTCGAAAGCTTATCAATGATCCCATCATGCTGATGACAGGTAAGCACACATGATCTTCCCGCTGACATCATTCTGGAAGCGTCACCCCTAACTCTTCTGAGCACCCAGCTTGGAAATGTGGGGTTATTTTGTATTCACCCACCCTCCCTCCTCAGCCCTGCCCTAACCAGTGTCTAAGCCCTGTAAATTCTACTGCTAAGTATTTATCAAAACTGTCTAGTCCCTTATTCCTCACTGTCCAGACAACTACCATCTCTCACCTGGGCTATTCCAGCCCTGCCTAGGTGAGGACTTTTACTCTCTCGTGGGACTCAAGCCTCCAGGCCAAAGGAGGCTCAAAATTCAGTTCAGACACCCCTGCGCCAAGCGACCGTGGACCTCCTCCATCCAGCAGTAAGGTCACCACCAACAGCTCAAACCCACGTATTCCCTCTGCCTGGCTTTAGTAAGAGCTCATTGCAAGCACATGCCACCCACCCCCCCACCCAGCCTGCACCCACAGGTCATACACACACACACACACACACACAGATAAACACACACAGGCACACTCAACTCTTTGAAATTCTAAGAAACACCCTCATCCTGTCAGACCTTGCAAGGTGAAATTTCAAAACATACCTGCTTCCTTCAGATGCTGAAAGACGGACAGGAATAAGCTCTTAGGAAAGATTTGGTTCCTACTTCCAGCAGAATTATGAGGCCATTAAATTGGCTTATAGGGTATTATTTCTGTATTTCCAACCCTGACCAGGACTGATGGGTGGATATATACCTTAAATAAAAAATAATTAAAGAGATAATGGAACTGTTTTAAAATCTTAACCTGAATTTGAACTCAATCATTTTTTGTTCAAAATGTAGGCAGACTCAGTAGGGCTGAGGCTCTCCCCACGCTCCTCTCTGAGATTCTATTCAGGCAATTACCTCCGTTCGTGTCAGTAATCTATTTCCTTTAAGTAGCAGAGTAGTAATCAGAAGTTGGGGGCCTTCCATGTGCAGTCTGGTTGGAAAGTTAGGAGCTCAGGGTTGGTTAGCACATAGCCATGCTGTTTGAAATCATCATCCTATCACGGCTGCTCAAAGAGCTGTAAGTGTGTTTGGGATTCCACACAGGAAGGGAAGGTAGAGAGAAGGAAAGCGACAAAGAAAGTGAATCCGGCACCCAGAATCTTCCTCCAAAGCCTGGTTATGTTCTGGAGGCTTGAAAAATCACCGAGGAGGTTGTATTTGGAGACAGAATGCCTAGCGGTGGTTTGCTGTGTGCTCAGGAGTGCGTGCATATGAAGGCACGTGTGTGCAAGTGAGCAATCACGCTTCTGCATGGCTACGTGTGCGCAGAGACTAGGAGGCGAGGGGGAGAGCTGACAAAGGTAGGTATGGGGACCCCACGTTAAGGAGGGAGTGTATGGGAAACCCCACACAGGGCCCAGGCTTCGCTCGTGCCCAAGCTTCTGAGCACCTCGCTCATAATCCTGGTCACCAGGAGGAGCCTGAAGGGAGAGCTAAGGACGTTTGGAGGAGTCTGACTTGGCCTACGCTCCACTTGGGAGCAGCTGTCTGCAGAAGGACACAAATTGTACCCGAGAATGTGAGCGTTCAACGTTCTGTGCCTTCGAAATTCAGTTCAGACACTCCTGCGCCAAGCGACCGTGGACTTCCTCCATCCAGCAACCCGAGAGCCAGTACAGTTCCTGCGATGTGTGTGAACCTCTGGTTGCTCGGAATGCTTAAGGGAAGGTAAGCTCTGTTTTGGATCCAGATTTAAGCTGGGTTCACGAAAACAAATGACAGCCATCCAAAACATGAGGAGCTACCCCAAAATGAGTGAAGCTGGCCCATCCACTTTAATGTCTAGCTGACTCGTAGATCTAGAGCCAGGCCGCAGGTGGGCTGCAGGATGGGAGGGTGCCAATGGCTGGTCTGTTCCTTCCTTCGAGGACCCAGGATTGGCAGCGTGTCCACCCTGTCCACCATCACATGGCGGGGCATCTGGCAGGACGCCCCCCTCCTGATCCCAGAGATGCCAGCCAGAGAAAGCTTGCAAACATACCCATCCATGTTTAATTATCAATGGTGATGTGTAATGGGAAGGGACGGGGGGCCCCTAGCTCAGCTTTGGGGCCCAGAGGCGCCTCCCTGGACTTGTCCCAATGAAACGCTAGGAGTTTAGCAAAGTTCTGCTGGGTTGGGGGTGGGGCAGACCGAAGATGGAGGGGAAATGACAAAGGCATCAAAACACAAAGGGCTCAGTGGTGAACTGGCTGGTGGCGGGGACAGTGGGGGTCTAGTCCTTGCCCCCTGGCTGACCTCCACGGCCTGCTGGCCAGTCCCCCCGCTTCAGTTCTTGCCCTCTGTCTCAGCCCATGTTCCAGAAATCAGAACTCATTGCCACTTTGTTGGGGGTGCAGTTTCAGGGAACGGGGTGAGGGCCAACGGGAAGGAGGCAGGGAAAGAGGGGGACCCCGCATGGGAAGTCATGCAGCAGACTCCTGCCAAGGGTGACTGACTGCTCACCAGTCACTCCTCACTCACGGGTCTCACTCCGCCCTAGTCACCTCCCAGGTGCTGCCGGAGCCACACTTAGCATCGTCTGTTGGGTGGGGAGGCAGCACGGTCAGGTATCCCATCGGTCACGGACGTGCCCCGTGCTGGATTAATGACCCCACACTCTGGGTCCTGCACGGATTGTGGATGGGTGCTGGGCAGGGTCCTGGGGCATCTCACGTCCGGCCTTGACAAGGAGGCTGCAGAGGTGAGAGGCCCAGGTGGGCTGCTGTTGGGTTGTGCCTGGGGCGGATGGAGCCCCTGAAGCTGCCTGCGAGGCCAGGGATGGGACAGAGGGCAGACCAGCCCGACCGGCAGAACAGGGTCTCATGCATACCTCAGTGATCTAGATTCCATAAACAACCAAACAAGAGTGGTAACCACGTGAGGCATTCTGTGTCATCTTTCTCGTGGTCCGACGGCTGGCACCATGGCCTCTCCCGGCCCGCCTCTTGGCCTGCTGCAGCCCGTGGGCATCAGTTCTGCATTGGAGTCAAAAGCTGCTTCTGCTCTGGCCTTTGTGCTTGGCTTCCACTGCTCATGCTCTTGTGCTGGGGCCCCACCTGCAGCAGGTGTAGTATGGACACCCCCTGCCCCGAGGGGCCTCCCTGGCCACCCCGCTGAGCCAGCCTGACATGCTTCTTGTCCGATTTTCAGACTCCATCCAAAAATTCTGACGTGCAGGTCTGGGTGGGCCCAGCATCCTGCATCAGCTGCCAGGCGTCTCCCATGTGGCCCAGCAATGTATCTGGTTAGTGCAAATTTTTAGTTAGAGAAAATGCATTTTAAACATCATTTTGTTTGCCTCGATGCAAGAATGTTTTATTGACTCTTGGTTAGCTCTGTAAATCCTTATGATAAGCAGACATTTCATGCTGTGAATCGGATGGTCTTATAAATTCATAAGAATCCATGACAAATAGAACCTAGAAGAAATAGGGGGAGGGTGACCACCCAGGCCAGCGATCTGGCACCGTGACAGAGAGCCACATTCCCAGTTCCTCAGGATTCATGCCTCTAATTCCATCAGGATATCCAAAGAAATCAGTCCTGCCTGCACTACCCCCTTTCCCCCCCCCCCCCCCCCCCCCCCCCCCATCCTTTGGCAGAAGCAACGATATCCTTGCAAACAGATTTCTGGTTCCTGTAAAGAAGCTTCCATATGTAGGAAAGTGGGGAAAACCCTTCTTTGAACCCATCTACTAAAAATCCAAGTTTTGAGAGCATTAAAATACACACAAACCAACCACAGCCTCATCACATTATCTTGTGGGGTCACAGAATATTCCAAAGAGATGCCAAAGAGCGGTTCTCAGTAAATGAGGGAGGTCGTTGACCTGGATGGTTCATGTCGTGTGGACACGAAGTTCAGAAACAGATGCCTGGGCAGGTCTGAGGCCCCCCGGGCCACACCTAGAGGGGCACCACTGGTTTTGGAGTCGTTGACGGCAGTGACAGCACCTGGCTCGGGCTCCAAGGACAGAGCATCCTAGAGAGGATGCTGAGGATTCTGGTGTGCCCTGCGGCCCACGGACACCTGCAGTGCTGTGGGCTGGACCCCCCTTGTGTCCCCTTCTAGGCCCAAGGCCACTGCTATTCGCAGTCCTGAATCCTGTCCACCCCCTTCCTGCCCCACTAGGTCCCCTGTGCCACAGGACTGCACACCGTGGGCCTTTCCCAGAATGTGTGGTGGATTCCGCAGCTCCATTTGAGTCTAAGCCTAATCACACACGCCAGCTTTGTGGCCTGAGAGCTCCTGCAGCCTCAGGGTCTCTGCTAAGAGAGAAACCCAAGGGCTGGGGTGAGAGCTACGCGGAAGAAACTGCACTGTGGGCAGGGCGCACCGGGTGCCCTGGGCACATTCTGTCCGTTCGAGCGCACAGACTAACCCCTTCTGTGCGCTCCCGTGTCCCGGAGCTCTTCGGAACTTACCGCAGAGGGAACCCGCGGGACCCAGCTGATAGAGACCTACTTAGATGGCTGGTGGTTCGAGTTTTCTTCAAACTAACAATGGTTGGAGCAGGGACCACGTCCCATTATTATCAGTACCGGAGGCTACAGCCTGCCTGGGGAAGGCTTGATAACACCATTGAAATTACCCGAGGCTCAGGAGAGACTCAACTACAATCTGGCCATTGTGGCTCAGTCCCCCGGAAGCCCCTCGGAGCCCACTGTGCCGCTCATGTTGTGTCCAGGACCATGAAATGCTTGGGAAGGGTGGGAATGAGGAGCTGTTTTGCTAAATGGCTCAGAAATGTAATATATATTAATTTTGAACTATGCTAAGGCGTAAAGACCAAATTGCTCTCCCCAGACATATTTATTAAATAAATCTCAATGAGTCCAGGTTGGATCAGACAGTAGCCCTAATACTTGTACTTAATCAATATGCACCCTCATCCTAAATGGCGAGCAGATAAACCAAATCTTCAAATACGGTGGGAAGCATTGCAAAGCCTGAGGGTCATTGCTATTTTTCTCAGCGACCGTGTTTTCTTCTTGTTGCCCGGTTCCTGTGTTCTGAATCAGTAAAAGCTTATTGGATATGACTAGGGGGTTCGCAGAGAACTAATTGAAATAATGTTTTATGTAATGGCAACATTTTGGAAAGCGGTAACAATAAAAAATCATGGACAAGACACCACGTCTCCTAGCTCCTCCCTGCATCCGGGTCTTCTATTTTTAAATTGCTAATCAAAGCACCAACTTATTGCTTATGGGGAGATAGAATAAATCTTTATATCCCAAAAGCTTTTTAAATTATTCACTGTGCTTACTACTTTGCTTCTGAAGGGAGATTATCCCTTTTAATTGGAAATCTTCTATTATTTGTGTCTGAAATGTTTGAAAGAACAAGTTGGGGGCTCAGCCACTATTAATAACCCCCTGCCAGGGAACGTGATAAAAGAGCAGGTTGCGTGCGAGCTATTCATCGTGAGGCATATTAACCCACTCAATTCATCAATCACGCCCCAAACCTGCAGCCCAGACGCTCAGGTTCCATTCGTCACGTGTTTCGGAGGCTCAGCCTCTCCTATCTGAGGCGACACGGCTGTCCCTTCAGCCACATCACCCGGAGGCTGGGTTCCTGTGTCTCCACAGCACTCGGAGCACACCAGGCTCGCCCACACACCTCCCTGGGATGAGTGTGGTTGGGGGCGCCGCCCGGCAGGGGCTCCGTTAACCTTAAAGAGGACTCTTGTGTTTGCTGTTCTTCCTCTTTTTTTTTTTTTTTTAAATCTGTGTGGCAACTACATTGTATGCAAGGTAGCTTTCTCGAAAGTGGCGTTTCTCTTCCCGTGATAATTAGTAAGGAACTTGTGTCACGGGGTTGGGGAAAAAGGGGAATTTGCTCAATATGTCCATGTGAAGTCTTCTGGGCCGAGAGGAGGTGCATCTTCTTAGCTCTTGCGCGATCCGTCCCAGGGGAGTTCCCATGCCTGCTGGACGCCCCTCGCTCCCCGGGTCCTGGGCCCAAGACCCTGGGCATGTCCACTAGGCGTCAACCCCACGTGGAGGGCTTCTTGCCTCCAGACACAAGCCCGGCCGTGCAGACCAGCATCTGAGGAACCCATACACCCTGGGTGGCTGGCCTGGCTCTCCCCGGACTTGGGACTGGGGCCGGCTTCACGCGCTGGTGTCTGCCTGGGAAACAGAGGCCCACTGATGAGACAGAAGGGTGACCCCCAGCGACATGGCATTTTTCCTTGAATCAGACAGGAAGAACGACTCTCTGAGTTGTGATGGCCAACAAGCTCAGCTCTAAATTTAACATTCCAATGTACTACCATAGAGACAGACACTGATAGAACTACCTCATTCTTTCCCCATTCTGCAATTGCCTTATTTTAAAAAAAATTATATATAATGACATATTATATATATACACACACACAACATATTTTTCTTCTACAAAAGCTTTATGCACTTACATAATTTTCATACCCTACAACTTATGAAGTTAAAGTATGTAATTCAGTGGCTTTTAGTATATTCCAGATATGTGCACACATCACCACACTCCATTTCAGAGCATTTTCATTACTCCAAAAAGAGCCCCCGCCCCTCAGCTGTCCCCCAGCCCCTGTCTCCCCTGCCCACAGCCCTAGGTCACCACTAACCTGTTCTCCGTCTCTGCGGTTTGCCCCCTTGGGGGAGCATCACTTACGTGAACGTGTGGTCTTCTGTGTGGCTCCTTCCACTCCGCAGGGCTGTCTGGGCTCATCCACTGGCAGCAGGTGTCCATATGTCTCCCTTCCTTATGACCGAATAAGACTCCACTGTCTGCCCCTTCAAGTTCATGAACGCGGGCTTCTTCTAGGAATGAAGCTGCCACGAGCATTCCCCTGGTCAGAGATCAGTCTGGGTGTCCGGGAACCTCGCCGTCCGCCCTGCTCCCCTCTCCTGCTGGCCTGCCATCCAGGAGGCCTGTCTGAAGGGGCTGGACCAGGGGGCTGCATGTGTTCTGGCTTCTCGCAGGGCTCAGCCCAAGGGGGTGTGGCAGGAGACCCTAGGGAAGGAGAGACAGTCCCTGTTCCCTCCTGGCCCCTCCCTGAGGGGTCCTGTTAGCTGGCCTCACTACACAAAACTCTCTCTCTATGTCTGTCTCTCTGTCTGTGTCTCTGTGTCTTTCACTATTTCTCTCCTACTGTCTCTGCATCTCTGTGTCTCTGTCTCTTTCTCTTTGTCTCTGTCTCTATGTGTCTGTCTTTCTCTATTTCTCTCCTCCTGTCTCTTTCTCTGTCTTTCTCTCTGTGTCTCTGTCCCTCTCTATTTCTATGTGTGTCTGTCTCTCTGCGTGTCCCTGTCTCTCTGCATGTCTATCGATCTGTCTCTATGTCTCCCTATTTCTCTGGGTGTCTGTGTCTCTGTCTCTCTGTGTGTCTGTCTCTCACTCACTCTGCCTAAATGAAACACAAACTAGAACTATTTTGCTGCTTCTTCATCCCCGTGCCCGCTGACCCCCCATCCACCACAGTGGAGGCCACGGAACATGAGCGGCCAGTGCAGCGATGTGTCCCAGGTATTGCTGCCACGTTTGTCTCGTGGACACACCTTCACATTCATACTTTTTCCTTATCATCTTCCCTACAATTCACAAAGCGCATGTGTCCTTGGATTAAATCCCCATTTTATGAGAGATCAATTTACCACACTCCCCCTCATATTCCGAGCTGCATATCTTCCACTGGTTTCCTCTTCTCAACAAGACGTCAAGACTGTAGAAAAGGCGTCAAGCCCCAACTCCTCTGTGACTAAGCCTCATGGCCCCTTGCACCCCATTAGCTTCTCCGCTGAGCCAACATCCAGGTCCCGAAATGATTAGAATCATTTTAAACCTATTTTACCTATTTATGTGTATCTGCAGTGGATCTTCAAACACCAGGTTTCACAAGAATTAGAGCATTTTTCCCGCGTGGTCAGACGCACCATGAACATACACGACTGTGCTCAAAGGATGCCTTGTCCGTGAACAATCAGATTCCACTCCAGCCTCGTTTTTGAGGACCTTTCTTCTGTGATACAGGGCCAGACGCAGGTGACCATGGTGCCCTTACAGTGAAACACCTGCCCCATGGAGCTGGGGAAAAGGAGCAGAAGTGTCCACAGCTAGGGGACCACGGGGTCCAGTCTCGGCCTCGGAGCCACGTCGAGGCTGAGGAAATGCCGATTGGCTGCTGGGATGTAATCCAAAACAACTCAGCTTCCTCTTGCATTTCTCAGAGACGCAAGGGGATCCCCATTCTGCCTCCTGTTCATCCTTGTGAATTATTCCAGCCTCACCTACTTAAATCCAATCCACTGGAAAGTTTCTCCTTTTACATAAAATCAGTGACATACGGATTCCTTGCCTCTGTCTCTGCCATTCCTAATGTTCAGCGTCTCCAGTTTCAGCATCTAAGGGAGGGGCTTTCTTCTTATCAGAGGATCCTACGGGTGCAGAGAATATCCTCGCTGGGGCCAGGCCGACCGGAAGGGTCCGTCCCCCAGGCCGGATACCTGGCTTCTACTCAGAGTGGCCGCTGGGCCCCAGACCCAGGTCCACAAGGGTGGCATATGCTCTCAGTCGCATGACTGTCCCCCAGAGCGATAGGCACACGTGTTCCTGCAACGGGGCTTTGCTGTGGGGAGAAGGTGTGTGGCCATCTCGGCCAGACCCTAGTTCCCTGTTTCAGAAAACGACGCATCCCCAGGCAGCGTGTGGGCCTGGAGAGCACCAGTAATGAATCTTGAGACCACATCTACTGAGCCATTAGTGGAAGGGGGTAGCTCATCGCTGGCCATGCAAGGAGGGGCATCCATCAGCGAGTGGCTGGCCCTGGGACACTGAGGTCTTCCCTGTTCCCTTAAACAATGTAAATCAAATGCAAAACCCAGCTCATTATTACGTGAAATCTGAGAACTATGCAAATGAGCACACTCCAAACAAGGAAGATGACAGTGCCTTTCTCATCATCCTAATTTAAGGGAAATGACACCCTCCCATAACGATGACATTTCCCAGCAGGGCCTCAGGGTCACCGCTTTGCGGGCTGTCGAGCTGTTGGCATGCGGTGTCTCTGCCTAGAAATCAAGAGGAAAAGGCAAAGCGGTCTTTGTTGCTCAGGTAAGGCAGTCACATTTTGATTTGAGAAGTTTTTAAGACACATGAAAATATTTATCTTCCTCCGTGTCCCAGTTGGTGAGCTCTCCAGAGCCGGTTTCCACTGCATAGTCTCCCTTTAGATGTTGCTGTGTCCATTCTCCCCAGACCTTCCTCCAAAGTCACACACATCAGCACCCTTCCGTCTGACTGGGGTTCGGAACACAGTCAATCCCCACCGGGTCTCCACACCCAGGCTTCCAAACCTCCACGATTTGGGGGCCCCCTCGCCGGCCTGGCACCGTCTGCCCATCTGGCCATGAGCTTAGCTCTGGGCAGCTCCCTGGGAGACGCGGCCTTCACGGCGGCCCATGCATCAGGGAGGTATACAGACGATAGATTTAAAAATAGTAAACCAAGTCCTGAGAACCGCAATGTCCGAGTTTCGAACCTATGAGAACAAAAGTCGCTATTCCAGCTCCTCAAAGGGAGGGACATGTTTCTGTCCACTCCCAGCAGCATCAAAATCTCATTAGAAAAAGATCCTAAAGAGGTTAAAAGTGCCCGTTACTCTTATTATGCCATTTTTCTAACTTAATCTGGCTCCTCATTTAACTTTTTTTCTGACTTAAGTTTGAGAACATGTGAAGGCAGTGCGGCCGCCCCAGCACCCTGCACCCTCCCACGCAGCCCTGGCTCTGGTCTCGAGAAGGCAGCAGAGGGGAAACTGAGGCAGGCCAGCTGCCGGGCGCTGCCGGCTCAGCCGCGCGGCTCTGGAGAGGAGCAGAAGAGAGCAAATCTTCCCCTTCTCAGGTCAAAAGTCGCAGAACAACAAGCGGAGTCAGCATCAATGTGGGATCTGCCAGGTCGTGAATGTCGCGGTCACTGTGCTGGGAATGGCAGGAAGGCCCCTGTTCTAGGGGCTGGTAGCAGAGTTGCCAAAATCACAAACATTCCAGAAAGGAACACTGATCCCCCCAAAAATCTGGGAGCCAAAGACTTTCCTTTCTCTTTTCCTCTGCCCTGATTTGGGGCAGAGGTTTTAAGAAAAGGAAGGGGCTGATTGGGGGCCCTTGTTTTCACACTTCCAATGCCAGAGCTTGGGTGGCCATCCCCTTCCTTCCTGGGGTCACCTAGGCAACACTGGTTGTCTCTCTAGAGACGTCCTTGGCTCTCCTACTCACGGCTCATTTGCATACACCTGTGCACCCAGAGCAGTGCGGTGCTCACACCCACCTGGGACCTCCACCCTCACTCACCAGCTGGTGGAGGACCCGTCCCAGGGCACCGGTGAAGGGCGGAGAGTTTGGGGAGCCTGAGAGCCTGAGTTCACCCTGTCAGTGGGTCACTCGCAGAGACACTTCCGGCTCCTGTAAACTGCTTGCAGCAGGGGACGAGATCCGGGAGGAGGGATGGGAAGTAGCCAGAAAGTTCACAAGGAGCAGGAGACACGTGGGCAAGGCCACAGTCCTGGCCTTTGGTGGCCACTGTCCTGTGGATGGTCAAGAGTAAAAGGTGCAAACAGTGGAGGCCGGTCCGTGGTATTGCTTCTCCATTTACCAGGCTCCACGCCCAGCCCCCAGCCCCACGATGGCTGGGAAGCACGGAGGAGGGTGCACGGAGCTCGCTGCGTGGACACAAGTCCACGGCGGGAGAGGGTTTCCGAATTTATCAGCAAGGGCAGCGTTGCTCTACTAAATGTGTGATTTATTATAATTGGTGTCACTTAACCATCACTGAACTATCGGCAAAACAGATCTCTTTGGTAAATGCTCAACGATAATCTTTAGCAGTCACAGATGGACATTAAAATAATAAGAAATTGTATTTTTAAGAAGAGTCATTTTTAATCACCCTGTTAAAAGTGGGTCAATTATTGCCTTCCTGGTGATAGTGGGGACACCACAGCGTGAGGGATGCCTGGAGCAGAGGAGTGTGCTCTGGTGAAGGGTGGGCTGTGTTATTTTGTATAGTTACTGGTTTATAATTGCACTTGAAAGACAACCTCTTTTTCCCTTCATGCTCAAGCCATTTATCGGCTCGGACGAGCAGGATGTGTGACAAGCAGCGTTTAAATGAAGTATGATCCTATGATTTATTTAGGTCACAGCGCAGTTAATAATTAATGAGGCCAGGCTCTGCTGATTTGAGGAGAAGTTCTGAAGGACTCATTCACTTTGCTCCAGACACTTGCTATTCCAGGCAGTCTTTGGGACTGAGCATCTCTAATGAGCTCTCCCTTCCTGGGCGCGAACCATGTGAGGTTGTAAAAGGCACGGTGGCGGAAGAAACTATATTGAATACCCCCACCCCCGCCCATACCCGCGTGGTGAGGACAGGTCCACCTGATCCCGTGCACAGTAAACCCCATCAGCGCATCCCCGGATGTGGGAAACACTGTGCCGCCGGCTCTCCTGGGGAGGGTCTTACCTTGTGCCGTGTCTCTGCAAGCAGGTTCAATGATGGATCTGGGAATGCCTTGCCCTTCAGTTGAAAACCTCAGAACTTGGACCCAGACAGCCAAATTCGAATCCCAGCCCCACTGGCCAGCATCCATGGGACCTTGGATGAGCTACCTGACCTCTCGGACAGCTACTCGTTAAAATGAGCAACATACAAAATGCCACCAGCTCACTCCGTTTATTGTTTCCTTCAGGATTCACTCACCTAGGCCTCCCCATGCCCCATGGGATCAGCGCCCTTGTCTTCCCCTTTTTATAGAGGAGGAAACTGAGGGACAGGGCCATTGAGTGGCTTGGGGAAGGTGACACAACCTCATGACCAGTTCCAAACACCACTGAGACTCACTGCCGATACGTTTCAAGCGCCAGGAACCGAGGGTGCATAACGAGATAGGCGCATTAGTGCCGTCGCCAGTAAGACCGTAGATCTGGGATTCAACAGAGCGCCAGGGAAGGGGTCAGAGGGGCCGAGGCTCGGAGATACGCGCCTGCCCTCAGGAGTCTGTGTCTGCCGCTGGATTGTCGGGTGCGCGCCCTGTAACACCTCTCAGAGCCCCAACCTCAGGGCAGGAAGTTCTCCTTGTCTTCCAGTGCAGACAGTTACTGTGAAATTTCCATTATTGATGAAACCTTATGCAAGGTTGTGCTAGGTGCTAGGTGGCACCTAATAGGGTGTGTATTTGGGGGCCTTGGGCACTGGCTCCGGAGGCTATGCAGGGGCCCACAGGTCCCAAGGAGCCCACAGGGACATGCATCCTGGGGACACTGGGTGGCTTCTCCTACAGGACCCAGCAGCTCTTCCGCTCTGGAATGCACTGGAGTCTGTGGCCTGCCAAAGACTTGGTGAGGGCTCCCCCCAGGGTGTTGCCAGCTGCTCAAGGGAGGAAATGGGGTGCTGAGGGCGGTGAGCACAGAGACGAGCTATGTTCATGGGGAAAATAGCAACCACGCCACGTGTGTTAGGAAGGGTCAGAGGTCTGCAGCCCAGAAGGGAAGGGAGGAATGCAGCAGGTCTCCCCGCGCAGAGTCCGCTGCGCCTCCTCATTCCTGCGTCCTGGCCACAGGCCCGGAGTTGACACAACCACCAGCAGGTTACCTCGCCAAACACTCCCTGTCCAGATGCAGTGGACACTGTCTTCCGTCCGTGAGAATTCCCCACAATCCAAGGTGAGGAGACAGCTTTGGGAAGAGACTGGCATAGGGCGGGAATGTCCTTGTTTCATGTTTCTGGCTGACACACTCTTGTGTGGTTTCAATGTCACTCAGTGTATACTCGACGATTAATCAGTGCCTCAGTAACCGGGCTCAGCTCCAGGCTGGCCGAGGTAATTACCTGTTTAACTTGTCCAGCTGCCAGAGCAGATGTTGTGGGCCATGTCTGGACAGGGAGGAGCTCCCGCCGACAGGAAACCAGAGCCTTTACGGGTCGGGCCCAGCTGAGATGGCTTCGCGATCCTGCATTGTGCACCAGGTATGGATGAAGCAGGACACGCCGTGCACGCACCCAAGGCGGGGTTGGGAGCTGTGGCAGACAAAATTTACATGCCTTAATTTCGGTGGCTCGCAGAGATGGACTGCCTCTGGTGGGCACAGGCAGGTGCCACCCTTCATCCCTCCCAGAAGCTGGTGAGATGTCCCGGGAAGGCTCATCCATTTCCCCCAGCCCTCTGACACTGAGAAGAGCCTCTCTGAGCAGCTGGTCCTTGGCTCAAGCTGCCTTCCATCGGAGGTGGAATCCCCCAGGACATTGGCCTTCATCCTACTGGGGTCTCTTGAGCACGTGCCCCCTCCTTGAGCTGCTCTGTTTGCATATATCTGTATCTCCAGAATTTCTAGAATGTTCCCTGTTATTTCCTGCTGCAGAAAACCCCTTGCATGGACTCCATCCCTCCTCTCTGAGACTACCTTTGGAACGGAGCCATTGCTGGGGTGTGTGTGCTTGTCAGGGGGTATCCGGAAGGGCCCTTGGACATGGCTAAAGACCCAAACTCAGCCTGTGAGCCAGTGGATACCCGTGTGTCCTCTTACCAGGTGTCACCCCGCTGACTGGCTCCACACCCACACTGAGGGGACATAGCGGTGCCTTGGTTTCCTTTTGTCCTTAGAGATGCAGGGGACACGGTCAGGGGACACTGAGGAGCCTGGACAACATAACCAGTTCTCACTGTCGTTGCTCAGCCTCCCCAGCCCTTTCTGTCCCCAAGTGCATTCTCCCCCAGATGAGCACCAGTGGCCCCTCATGGCAGCTGCCTTGGAGTCTTGGGCTCGGCTCGGGGTAGGACATGGAAGCTTCTGGGGTGAAAGAGCTGGGCTGGTATGCCTCTTTGTCCCTGGGGTGCTTCTCAGAATGGACTGTCATTCTGTGCTCTGGATGGGACCATCAGAGCCACTGGGGACAGAAGGAAGTGCGCTCTTCTGCTGATGGAAGGTCTTCTGTATCAGTGCTCTCTCCAGGAGACAAACACATGGTCCTCTCGCCTCAGGCTGCCTCCCTGCTGGTCTCATCCTCTTGTCATGTGCAGGCTCAGCCAGGCAACCACACCTTTCAGACCCTAAGGTGGCCTTTCCACCACCACCACCAGGACGCCCCTGCTGACCACCACCAGCACCTGCATTCAGCGGGCAGGCCGCCTGCAGGCTGGGCTCCCCGGCATCTCTGTGTCTCTGCCTCAGCTTCTCCTTGTCCCCTGAGCAGCCAGTCCCCCCCACAAAGGAGATGGACTTCCTGAGAGGCCTCTTCTTTGGTCTCGAAGGAGAGCAAGTGGAAGTCTCCTGGGCTTCTTAAGGCTCAGGCTCGGGTCCAACACAACTTCACTTCCTTGGCATCCTGTCGGTCATGATGAAATCTCAGAGCCGGCCCAGACTCCAGGGAGAAGCTAGCCTAAGTTGTGGACATGGGGAGATCTCCTTCAATGGGGCCAGGGTGGTGACAGTCCACCAGATGCATTAGCTCGGGCTGTTCTCTCTTCCAGGGACAGCCTGTGAGACCAGACCGACACTTCAAGACCCACACTTCCTCCCGAAACCCTTCCCGTGCCCCAGTCCAATGCGCACTCCCTTGCTCTGAGTCCGCGGCCCCCCACAGAGTACGCTGATGTCACAGCTCAGTCCCAGGAGTCAGGCAGCACCAGCCTTGGGTCCTCCCCGCACCTCCAGGTTTGACCTTGATTCATCTTCCCAAACTGTGGTTGCTGTACTGGTGGATGCATACTTGTTTGCTCCTGAGAGTGCTCCCGGGGACAGACCATCACAGTGCCTGCAAGGCCCAAAGCACAGTGCCCGGTGGGTGTGGGACACCCTCAGCAGACCTCACTGTCCTCTCTGGCCCGGCCGTGTGTTAGCTTCTGCTGGAGGGTCCTGGACACGCTCTCAGCCTTAGGACTGGGTCCTGCCACATTCCCATCCACCTCCCCTGGGTCTTCAGCCCTTGGCCTGGGTCCTGGAGTAAAGTGAATACTGTCCTTTCTGCTGAAGAAACTCTTTCAAAGTCTGCCACGTGTTGTGCATGAGGACACTGCTTAGAAGATGTTTATTCGCTTGAACTACTGATGTAAGGGTGAAGACATCCTTCCTCCTAAATTCAACCCAAATCTTTATACTTTAAACTCCTATCAAATGATAGGCAGGGCTACTCCTTCATGGGAGGAAAGAAAAGCATGTACTTGAGACAAGAATGATGATGTTGGCTTTCCCTTCTTTCTGCAGAGTCTGCAGCTTGTGCGTCTCATCGTGGTGACATGTCTGGATATAGCACCCACCATCCGCTGGGCAGAGAGGCTGCCAGGTGTGGGATCTGGTTCTTCCACACCAACAAGGACCTGCGGACCATGCAAGAGCCATGATCTGGGTTCTATGCAGGACATGACAGTGCTCGGGAGGGGAGGAGAACCCGCCACAGGAGGGGCAATGAAGTGGACCATGTTGGTCACTGCTTTGCGGAGTTCCACTGACAGGCTTTTGGTGCATGGCCAAAAATATTTTGTTTGTTTATGAAATGGTGCTAAGTCCATGAAATCCTAACAAAAGCCCCAAGACATAAGAAGCACTGTATGCAGTTTGCTATTTCACTCTCTGACCTCAATGAAAGCTTGTTAGCACCCCCTACCCCATAACACAATCCACAGTAAAAGGTGAGATGCAGAACAATAACATTGTTGTCACTTATTTTCAGACATAATTTACAGATGACCAAACACTCCTATGAAACTCTGAGCATCCAGGGTTTTAGGTCAGCGGCAGCTGAGGGACACAGAGAACGCTCACAGGTGCAGCCCCTGGTGGCTCCCTCCCACTGAGGGATCCAGGGGAGCAGCCACCACTGGCTCCCCTGAGTCCAGGAATCTCGACAAGGACATCCCCTGCCATGCTGTTCTGAACAGAAGTGGGTGTAAACATCACTCGGCATCAGGGAAATCCAAATCAAAACCTCAATGAGATACCACCTCACACCCGTCAGAATGGCTAAAATTAACAAGTCAGGAAATGACAGATGTTGGCAGGGATGCGGAGAAAGGGGAATCCTCCTACATTGTTGGTGGGAATGCAAGCTGGTGCAACCACTCTGGAAAACAGTATGGAGGTTCCTCAAACAGTTGAAAATAGAGCTACCATACGATCCAGCAATTGCACTACTGGGTATTTACCACAAAGATACAAATGTAGGGATCCGAAGGGGTACATGCACCCCGATGTTTATAGCAGCAATGTCCACAATAGCCAAACTGTGGAAAGAGCCAAGATGTCCATTGACAGATGAATGGATAAAGAAGATGTGGTATATATACACAATGGAATATTATGCAGCCATCGAAAGGAATGAGATCTTGCCATTTGCAATGACGTGGATGGAACTGGAGGGTGTTATGCTGAGTGAAATAAGTCAATCAGAGAAAGACATGTATCATATGACCTCACTGATATGAGGAATTCTTAATCTCGGGAAACAAACTGAGGGTTGCTGGAGTGGTCGGGGTTGGGAGGGATGGGGTGGCTGGGTGATAGACATTGTGGAGGGTATGTGTATGGTGAGCGCTGTGAATTGTGCAAGACTGTTGAATCATAGATATGTACCTCTGAAACAAATAATGCAATATATGTTAGGGAAAAAAAAAGAGGAAGAAGATAGCAGGAGGGGAAGAATGAAGGGGAGTAAATCGGAGGGGGAGACGAACCATGAGAGACGATGGACTCTGAAAAACAA
>NW_027397120.1:1874336-1943493 GCF_003265705.2 Callorhinus ursinus
CTAGAGGGGAGGGGGGTAGGGGGATGGGTTAGCCTGGTGATGGGTATTAAAGAGGGCTCGTTCTGCGTGGAGCACTGGGTGTTATGCACAAACAATGAATCATGGAACACGACATCAAAAGCTAATGATGTAATGTACGGTGATTAACATAACAATAAAAAAAGAAGCGGGTATAAGCAGCAGGATTATCCTTCAAGGGGTGGGTGGTGAAGAGTCAGTAAACGGTAGTTAAGTCCTAGTTAGGGCCATGCAGGCGTTAAGAGAACTACATGAATCAAGAGAGATAAAGATCAAAAACACAATGTCAAGTGAAAAAAGTAAGTTGACTTCATCTTAAAAAAAAGAGTGGGGCCGATCCACGCATTCTGTCCCTACCTCATGAAGTTAAACATACGGCAGCCCCAAAGTATTTTGTCCGGACGTCATGCAGGGAACTTCCACAGTAGCCTAGTTGGGTAGCATATGGAAGAAAGAAAGAGAAAGAGAGGGACAAAAAATCGAGTCTATGCTGTAAATCCTGGGACAAACACAGATACGGTGCTGGTGTAGACAACGTGGGTCACTTCTGACAGGTGTCCAGGAAGCCTGTCTGTGCAGCGGTATCCGCAGAGGTCTGAGGATGAGCAGGACCCAGCCAGGCCCCTGGAGGCGGGCTGCTGTGAGCAGAGGTTCTGCCGTTGGAAGGAGCCAGTGGGGCGGGAAGGGGCCCGACTCATTTTGAGAGACTCCACAAGCTATTGATCTGATTCATGTTGTGAGATAGCCTGGAGTACAGCCTGCGGACACAGGAAAAGGTGAGGGGTGTGGGTGGGGAGAGCAGCGAGAAGCCCACAGCAGTCTGTGATTCAGGCATGGGGTGCGGAAACACGGAAGGTACTGGATGTCCGCAGGGG
This sequence comes from Callorhinus ursinus, assembly GCF_003265705.2. Lineage (NCBI taxonomy): Eukaryota > Metazoa > Chordata > Mammalia > Carnivora > Otariidae > Callorhinus > Callorhinus ursinus. The sequence continues at coordinate 1,875,230 of NW_027397120.1, forward strand.
TCAGAAGTCATGCGACCTTCTGGGGGATTCGTGGAAGAGGGTTGAGGCAGGAGCTAAGGGGGTCTCCCTGCTGGTGCAGTGTGAAGCAGGACTGGGCTGATCCCAGACTGATCAGCACAGAAGTCTCCTCTGAGGAGCAACTGTTCCCCCAGATCTGCGGCATTGATGTGCACTATGGAACTTTCTGGAAGATACAGATAATGTCAGAAACAGACAGCACTGTTCTGTGGATTTTAGGAAGTCCCACTGCTCCCCTTGCCTCCTCAACAAATTTTGGAGAGGGCACTCGTGGCTCAACAGGTGTAAGGCTGGAAGCCACCACGGGTCCCGGGGACCTCCAGCACTCCTAGTCCCCAGCAATTCCTGATTCGAGCCTGTGCTGAGGGCACCACCCCCAGCAGCGCTGCAGTCCCCACAATGACGCCTCCCAGGGAAGCCAGCCGCCGGCTGGGACCCTCCCCCAGTATTTGGGTGAGGGGGTGACTAACGACCACCCCAAGGAGCTGAAACCTAGGCAGGGGTTCTGGAGGTGAAAGAAAAAGCAAATACATCTGTTGAAGAGAATTGCACTGAGACCACCTAGCTTTTGAAAACATCAGCATTTATCGGCTGTGGATTTTTTCCCTCTTGAAGATACTTTTAATTAAACTTTTCATTTTTAGCTAAGTGTAGATTTAGGTGCAGTTGTGAGCGATACTATGAAGAGACCCCATGCACCTGTTTAAATCTTAGTCCTAAGAAAATCAGGAGTGCTCACCATAAAATTCATGCAGGTATCCAGATGGTAGAGTAGTGAGACATGAAAAGACACTGAGAACAACAGGAGCCTCGAGAACTCTGAGGATGCAAGCCCCGTCCCATGGGACGAATGCATCAGCTTCCTGCAAATACCACGGGGGAGATTTAACGATTTAACAGAATGCATGCACATTCCAGCAGGTCAACCTCATGTAAAATACAGAAACATAAAACTTAATTGAAATTAATGATGGAACCGGTGACAGGTTGAAAGGTAGATGTATGGAGAGATTGTCTATAGAGCATCAACAGGCAGCTCCACACCGAGTGGATGTACAGTTAGTGAGCTTCCTGGAACTGGTTCTTAAAAAAGTTGCCCACTTGCTCCTATAAACAGTCATCACGTTATTGCATCAATATGCAATAAAGTAATTTCTCGGTGAGACATATGAAAAAGGAGTTAGAGGGGAATCTAAGGATGCTGATTAGTAGAAGGGGCAGTTCCACGTCCTGCTAAGTGACTCCAAAGTGGACACAAAAGCCCCATGACATGGTTTTCTACCACTCTTTAGTGGTCATAGATTGTGAGTGGAGGGGGTTTGTGTGGCAGATAATGAGCAAGTGGCAAACAGAAGCGATAGACCACGGGCAGAGCAAGAGATGCTGTAGGGGGAGGTGAATGGGGCGTGGGGCGTGGGGTGCAAGGGAGGGAGAGAGAGAGAACCACACCGCTATTAAGAACTGAACGTAAGGGCTCCTTCCTTGGTGTTATCGTGTAGAGACAGATAGTTTTGGGCCCCTTGGGTACCCAAAGACATACACATATTGTCATGGGTCCAGTAACACTTTCATGGTAAAGACTCAGAACCCTCAGGGAAAGGTGAATGTGTTCAGATCCTGGAAGTGTGGGATGCATACCTGAAAGACAGGGGCCCCTAATGATTCTGGATGAAAGTGGTGCTCCCTCCCATCTGTTTAATTGTGCTCTAAATGCAGCAGGGGGCCCCACGAAGGCTCATGACTGTTTGGAGCTGGAAGTAGAGAGACGGAGCTGCCCAAACTTTCATCTGGAAGAAAGGATATGTATTCTAACATGAGTGAGACCAGAGTGGTTCTGAACTATTTCATGGAGTTGAATTTCATTGATTATAAGATGCACATATGGCTCTTTGAGTTAATGGAAATTTGGAGCTGGGTGTGAACTTAGAAATTCCCTTTGTCAGACTTCTTTTCACACCAGAAGAGGCAGACTCAGAAAGAAGCGGGAATGTGTCTGAAGTCAGACTGATTAAGAGCTGCACAGAGAGGAGCCCACATGTCCTGACTCTCAGGCGGTAGCCCAGGAAATGCAAGTGGAAACCTGTATAACACATGGCGGACAGAGGAGGCTCCAAACTCTCTCCCCAGAAGGAGCCATAAACTGGACAAAATGACCCATGCAACCATCCCAACGCCCTGGAAGTCAGCCAAGCCCTTCCGATAAACTACAATCCACACATTCATGTCCGACTGCAGAGCTCTGGACACGAGCTGTGGGGCCCAGGGTGTTCCTGCTTCTGTCCCTCTGCTCCTAGTGGCTCTGCCGGTCTGGAAGGTGCAGCAGGCCAGGGCTGGCCGTGAGTCACCAGCAGCCTCAGTGCTGGAGGGAGTGGGCTCAACTTGGAGCCAAATGTGAAAGATCCCCGCCCTTTGGGGTTGTCGAAGTCAGCAGCAATCTTGGGGCCCTTGAATCGGGACGGCCACTATTCTATCTGAGACAGCTGACCAGGACAAGGAACAGAAACTGAACAGGCAGATCCAGGAAAGACCCAGTCAGACCTCTCCACGTGTCCCCACCAGAAGCCGGTGTGCAGGCACAGGGAAGACCTACAAGGGTTTGGCAGTTCATAAAAGTGGGGCAGGCTTGAAAAATCCTGAACTTGGAATGCACTGCTGAAGCCGAACGGACACATGTCCCTGAGCAGAGGGCAGGAGCTTTGCTGGGCAAGGATCAGCACGGATGCTGATCAACTGTTAGTTGACCACTGAGCTAAGCAGAAGCAGGGACAACCCTGGGAAGTGAGACTGAAAAAGGATAGCCACAGTAACAATAAAAATCCTAAGAAAGACCAACAAGATGCCGTTGGCCACACACAGCCAGGAAGGAGATGAGACACTGAGTCCAGGTGAGATACTAAATAAACAACAAAAACAGCGACGCTTGTGGGGAAACCAGAATCCAGAGTTGCTGCAATATATTATTTAACAGACCCAGGATTACTCTGTTACCAAAGCCAGAGAAAGACATCATCAGAAAAGAAAATTGCCAACTGCCCTCCTGAATATAGATGCAAAACTCCTTAGCACAATTTTAGCAAGCTGAATCTAGCAACATATAAAACCAATTGATAGCCAAGTAGGATCTGGTCCAAGAATACAAGGTTGGTGTAATATCTAAAAATGAATTCTCAAACTAAATCTTAATAGAATGAAGGACAAAATCTACACAATCATCTAGATAGATGCAGAAAAGGCTTTTGACAAGTCCGTTATCCATTCAGGGTGAAAGCACTTAGTAAATGGGGAATAGAAGGGAACTCCCTCAACCTGATAGAGGACATTTATTCTCAGCTCCCCTCACACATAAGGCTGAAAGTCTAAATGCTTTCCCCCAACACCAGGCCCGAGGCAAGATTAGCCACTCCTGGTTCTGCTGTTCATCAGAATCCTGGGGGTTTGAGCCAACACCATCACACAACCACCACCAAATTCGAGGCATCAATCCTGTATTAGGAAAATACTAAAATTTTCAGAAAAACTACCAGAAATAATAGCACAAGTTTAGCAATGTTGCATAACGCCTGATCAATATAAAGAATAAATTGTATTTTTACATATGAGCAATGAACAATCTGAAAATGAAATCAGGAAAACCAATCCATTCACAATAACATCAAAAGAATAAAATACTCTGGAGTAATTTTGACAAAGGAAGTATAAGACTTCTACCCTGAAAGGTGTACCATACTGCTGAATAAAATTAAAGAAGAACTAAATAAGCAAAGATATTCCATGTTCATGGATGGGAAGACTCAATGTCATTAAGATGGCAGTTCTCCCTAAATTGATCAATAGAGTCCTCCAATCCCTATCAAACTCTTTTTTTTAATAGAAGCTGACAAACTGATCCTAAATTTTATGAGGAAATGCAAAGGACATAAAATAACAAGAGCAATTTTGAAAAAAAAAAAAAGAACACAGTTGGAAGACTTACTCTACCTTACATCAAAAAGTATTAGTAATGTATAAAGCTTTAGTAATTAAAACAGCCTGGTATTGGCATAAAGACAGGCATATAGGTCCACTGAACAGAATTGAGAGTCCAGAACTAAACCCTTACATATATGGCCAATAGATTTTCAACAAAAGTACAAAGGCAATTCAGAGGGAAAAGACAAATCTTTTCAACAAATGGTGCCAGAACATTTCTATATTCACATGCATTAAAAAAAAAATAGTATGTTTTTATCTCTAGCCACACACAAAAATTAACTCAAAATGGATCATAAATTTAATGTGTGAGATAAAACCATAGAAATTCTAGAATAAAATATAGGATAAATTCTCTATGACCTTTATCAAACAAAGAACTCTTAAACAAAGGATGATCCATGAAAGAACAGTGGGTAAGTGTGAATTTATTAAAATTAAAAATTCTTTGTACTTCAGAAGACACCATTAAGACAATGAAGATCCATGACAGAGACTGGAGAAAATATGTATAAATCATAATTCTGATAAAGAGGGTTTGCATCCAAAATACATAAAGAGTTCTTACAACTCAATGAGACAAACAACTCGATTGAAAAAATAAATGATCAGAAGGTTTGAATAGCTGTTTCATCAAAGAAAATATACAGCGGCTGCAAAACACCTGAAAAGGCGCTCAACTTCATTCATCATTAGGAAAACCCAAATTAAAATTGTAATGGCACTACGAGTCTAGAAGGGCTGTCATGGAAGTCTGCGGGGTGCCGAGCATTGGCAGGAATGAGAAGAAATGCACCCAGAGGGAAGGGCAACTGGCACTGAACGCTGTGGGGCACTTTTGGAGAGATCGGCGTGCCCCCGAAATATACCCTAGGACCGCCTCTGTGGGGAGGAAAGCACTGTGTGGGGGGCTTCATAGCAGCAGTATTTGCAATTTGTTCAAACTGGAACAACCTAAAGGTCCATAATGTGGTGATTAAAAGCAGTATGTCCATATCATGGAAGACTGTTTAGCCCCAAAAAGGAATGAACCGCTGATTTTTTATGCCAAACCTCAAAGCTGTGATGGTGAGTGGAGGAAGCTCGATACGAGACTACGCACTGTGTAATACTGTGCTGGTACATTTAGAGAGATAGACAAAAGGCAAGTAGTTTTCTGGGGCTGGGGACGGGATCTGGGATCCACTGGAAACGGGTATGAGGGAACATCTTGGGGTGATGAAATTGTTCTAAAACTGGTTTGTGGTGATAGTATACAAATCTACAAATTTGCTAAAAATCAGTGCATCGTACACTTTTACAGCTGAATGTCAAGAGGTTCAGTTATGCATCAGTCAAGCTGTTTGGACAACCCATGACTTCTCCATCCATGGAGGTGGTCACAGCTGCCCTCCAGGTGCTCTGGCCTCTGTGACAGCCCCACGTGGGGGCAGCATTCCACTGTGGAGGCAGAGTCTCAGCCTCTAGGACGACCTTCATGCCCTGTCTTCTGGCGTGACACCAGCCTGACTGTTCTCACGACCTGAGACCTCTGATGGGCAGTTTCCTCCTGGTCTCCTGTCTGCCCAGGTCTGGGGCACCACACCCTCCCCTTCAGTTTCACTGATAACCCTCCTGTCACTACCCTTTTCTCTTTCCTGTATCTGCCACCTGCTTCCATATTCCCCTGTCTCCAAGGAGGTCACGGGGCACACAGTTCTCCCCCACTCAGGTGGGCCCATGGAGATCCTCCTGGCTGGAGGCATAGGTTCTCAGGGTGCCACCAGCCTGGTTCATCCAAACCGAGGGACTCTAGCCTGCAGTTGGTGTGTGAGTCCCCCGTGCCCCTGCCCCCATGCCTCATTCTCTGACAGGTGACCTCGTGCCAAGAGGATGACTTCCCCAGAGGCAGAGCTCCCCTTAGAGTTTGAGCAAATTCTTGTGAGCAGGACGACATCACAGAAAGAGTGCAACTGCTGAACTTCTGTCCTGAATTTGAAGCCTCAGAGATGTGATGAAATCAGCAGTTGCATGAGGAATTGAAATGCCAGCAGAGTCTGTGGCTAACTGATCTGGAAAGCACTTTTGAGAACCACTTGCTGTTTCAGAAAGGACAGGGGTCCATTCCCACCTTGGCTAACGCACTCTCTACTCTAGATCATACCTGGAGAGCCATAATATTAACACAGGACATGAGGCTGCATCTTGAAGAAATTCAGCCAAGACACGCCCCAGGGTCTGCGTTGGGCTCACTGCATGCCCTTACCATGGAGTCATTGCTGCAAGCTATCTGAGCCTGCTGGTCCTTTAGAAGAGAGCAAAGGCATTTCTTTTTTTCTAAATACTGAAAATACTTCAAAACTTAAACTCCACAAAGAGCTCAAATTCTTCACCTGGATTCCCCTGGGGTTGCGCTTGACCATTTTTCGTATTTAAATTCAGTCTTCAAACATTGCAATTATTGGCTCTCCCCTTCAAATTTAATACATTTTGTAAAAGCTGCATTTGCAGAATACAGATTCCGAAGAGATGGATTTTCAAAGCCCACGATTCAGCTAAGTCTAGACAGTGCAATATTTTGACAGAGAAGTATTAACATGCATTTGTACATTCTGAGATTTGGCTCATTTTTCTTTCTTAAGCATATTTTAAAGAAAGTCATCTGTTGGGCAGAGCTTGGAAGCCTCCACACTGCAGTGGATCTGGACAGATGGGATGACCGAGTGTCCATCTGAGAGGCGTGTTTTGGGTGGGTCTGCCCACGGGAGGAGGGCAGCATCCGTCTCCTGGACTCGACACATGGTACTCCTGAGCCATAGCTGGCTTGTGATTGCTACGGGTGGTCCTTGCACTGATTTCCCCTTTGAGATTATCAACCACTTAACACCTGAGGATGTTCGAGTTGCATTTAGCGATGCTTTCCGGTATGTCCCCTCCGAAAGACCGCAGTCAGGGACGGATACGTGTGCTGCCGCAAAGTTGACTCATGGGCCCGCCGCATGGACTCCTTTCTCCAAGGAGAATCACGCTTCACAAAAGTAACAGAGTCCTTGGTACGATCTCGCTAACAACTTCCGTGTTAAAAATAAACAGTCGAGGTGAAGTCACTTCTTCATGTTCTTAGTTGAGTAAGGAAAATGATCTGGGGACATTTTATCAGACTTTTTTTAAAATAAGAAACTTATATGTATAAAAAATATGCCCTGATTTAGGAAAGCTTAATATTCATAGATCTAAATTCATGATTAGAAAGCATACGCTTTGCTTGATACGAAGACACATTGATTTGATCCAGATACCCTGGAACAGAAGCAACTCTAATGGAACAACTTATCTATTTAAAGAAATAAAAGACTTCAATCCTTTGGCAACACTGAGTGTGGACATGACACCAGGATATGCTGAGCCCATGTAATGAGTTTGGAAGGATGCAGAGGAAGCCACTGTGAAGCGACTCATATTGTAACGGGCTGCATGCGGCTCCGTCACCGCCTGGGAGCACGGGGGCCCTGCGGTCTTCAGAGACTGTGGTCAGTGCTCTCTCCATAAAGAAAGTGTTGGAAATGAGGGTCAGGGGCTTGGGGCTGGGGGTCCTTGCCCCCTAGGCCCCCTGTCTGCACTCCAAGACCCTTCCTAATTTCTCTGCTCTGGACAGTCATCACTTGCTTCCTGGTGGGTGATGAAAATGAGAAATTGAACTATTGGTTCCACAACATAATTTTCATAAGCCCCTCGTCTCTGTAATCTGTCTGGCTGCTTACAGGCATTTTATCACCAAACATGCAACTTGTACTGCCAAGAAATGATTTTACCAAAGTTAATTGAACCCGATCATAACCGAAGTGCCATGTGTAACTGCGGTTTGCATTTCTGCTGCTCCTCACAATGGGGACATTTTTACTGAGAGAGAGAGAGAGAATGGCTAACTGTGGGCTCTCTGACAGTTTAATAAGGATTTTAGAACAGGAAACCTCCATGTTGGCAAAAGCACATTAAAAGCGAGACAATTATGATAATGGGATGCATATTCATATTCCAGAACACCAAACAGCAGTGAGAATAAAGGGAAAAACCTTTTCTGTAGCCAAGAACAAGGGCAGGTATTTAAATCAAAGTAAAAAGTACTCTGGGTACCATCTGGACCACGGCAGAAGTGGTCATGAATGCTGGGAACTCTGCACGATCAGAGTCTTCAGCATGTGGGGAGAGTCTAGTCACTGAAGAGCTGTCCCTGCTGATGGCCGTCACCATGATGCAAATTCACGAATCCTGGAAAACAGCGTAGATGGCTGGCAGGTGGGTGCGGGGGGAGCAAGGCAGCCTGGCTGCAGTGTGATGCTCTTAAGATGTCTGAAGAAAGAGCACTTTTAGCCCAGACTTGAGTATACAATGATTTGGCTTAATCCACATCAGTAGATCACAATCTTGGTTTTCCTCAAAAGTCCCAACCCGAATTAGAGAACACGCAGGGAGTACAGTCTCTCCTTTTCAGAGGCTTTTAAGAGGAAGGTTGCTCTTTGCTGTGCAGAAGACTATTCTCGGGTTAGGAGGGTTTGAGGACGTTCGATCTGAGTAACAGAATCAGGCCACTGAGGCGGGATGCTGAGCCCTGGAGCATGGAGCGGTGACCGTCGCACTTGGCCTGCGCACCTGTCCATCGGTGAGCACCAGAGACCCGGAGGGAGCATCTCTCCCCAGTGCTGAGCTTTGGGCCCCTGCTAGGGAATCACTTTCGTTAAGTACTTACTATGAGCCAGACACCAAAAACCTGTATTGTAAACGTTTTAATCCCTCCAACAACTTCATGATGGTCATAAGATCCATACCTAGAAATGTGGAGGTTAAGGAGCAGGGCCAAGCCTACAGAGTTATTTAGCGACAGTCTGGGGGTCCATGGCAGCTCAGGGTGGGTGGCTCAGGGTGGGGTCTGTTTGAACTGCCCCCACCAGTGTCCAAGATGTCTGTGGCCACTTGCAACCAAGCTGTTCAGAACAAGCTGTCAGCTGCAGTGATCTGGCTGAGATTAGGCTGTCCCAACTTAGCTCCTCCCAAATATGCAATAACAGGCCTGGGGTGGGACCCTGGGTGCACAGGGAAGGGGAAAGAATTCTAGGCAGGGATGGAACATGGGCTGGGTGTCAAGGGGAAGGTTGGGAGGGAGTGGTAACACCGGGGAGGCTGCATGCTGGTGGGGTTAGAACAGGGCTGGGAAGGGCTGCCTGGGAGGCCTCTGGACCACAGGAAACAGAGTTGGGAAGTCTGTTTACTGAGCGTCATGCGGTTCTCAGGGCCTGGAGCCTGGTCAACCCTGCAGTGGGGGGGCTGGAGGGGTCCAGCACCCAGAGCCTGGGCAGCCCTGCAGTGGGGGTGCCCGGAGCCCAGTCAGCCTTGCAGTGGAGGGGGAAGGGGTTCCAGTGCCTGGATCCTGGGCAGCCCTGCAGTGGGGGGTCCAGGGCCCGGGGCCCGGGCAGCCCTGAGGTGGGGGGGGGGTCCAGGGAACACAGCTGGAATTTTCCAGCGGTCAGTAGCCGTGTCTTTGCAGACCAAATGCCTCTGCCAGTGTTCCTGACCAGAAGAGTGAGCAGCAAGGCTGCTGTGCGCCGAGAAGGAGGCCTGGCTCAGCCCCACCACCTGGGCCTGGACCTGCTCCTCTGGGCAGCGGGGCCCCATAGTGCCTGCCTCACAGGATTTCTGTGAAAGTAAAATGAAAGCCTGGGCAGAGCCCGCACACAGTAAGTCAGGCAGCTTTGTCACAGGGAGGACGGGGCATATTGCCACTCTTATTTCATGCCTCAGCCCTGCCCCCCTCCCTCCACCTCCCTGCACCTCCTTCTCCTCTGGGTGCCTCAGAAGCAGCCATTTCAAAATCATCTCCATCACTTGATGACTCCCAGGCAACTTGCCTTATTCTCTGGGATCCACTGCCAATTCCAGAAATGGCTCGGCCCACAGATGCAATCAGGACTCTGCTTCCCTCTCTCTTGAACGAGCACCTACACTCATTGAACACTGACCTGACATTTTCTTTTGCAAAGGTTCTCTGTGCACACGTGTGTGCATGCCTGTCATGCTTGTGTGTGTATACTCATACATGGACACCAGTGTGCACATGCATGGGTGTATGCATGCACACGTGTTTAAGTGTGCATGTGTATGTGTGTGCATGTGTATGTGTGTGCACACATGCATATACATCGGTGTGCATACACATGGGGGTATACATGTGTGCACATGTATATATGTGTGTGCACCTGTATATGTGCATGTGTATGTGTGTGCATGCGTGCATGTCCCCATGCATGCCTGTTGGCGTGCACGTGCATGCATGTACACCGGAGTGCACATCCATGGTGTATACATGTGTGCACGTGTATGTGTGTGCACGTGTGCATGTCCCCATGCATGCCTGTGTGTGCACGTGCATGCATATACATCGGTGTGCATACACATGGGTGTATACATGTGTGCATGTGTATGTGTGTGCACGTGTATGTGTGGGCATGTTTTGTGTGTGCACATGTATATATGTGTGCACGTGTATGTGCGTACACGTTTTGTGCGTGCACGTGTATGTGCGTGCACGTGTATGTGTGCAAGTGTGCATGTCTCTGGGCATGCCTGTGTGCATGTGTGCATATGCTGCTGTGCATAAGTGTATGTGTGCATCCCTGTGCATGCCTGTGTGTGTGTGCATGCGTGTATGTGTGCATGTGTGTGTGTGTGTGTGTGTGTGTGTGTGTGCATGCCTTGTGTGCTGGCACACCTGTTTTGGGAGGACTGGAAGGGGCTGGCCATCCATTGAACTGCCTCACAGGTTCTGCTCCCACATTTGCAGAGCTTACTCCCACCAGCTGAAGGGTAAGCTTTGCGTGCATGGACCCTGCAGGTTGAGGAGTGCTGTTTGGGGGAGACCGTAAGCACATTACAGAGCACACTGCCGAGGAGTCACTGGGAACGTGTGGGCGGGAGGCCACCAGAGCTCCCCAGTGCTCCTGGATGAAGCAGTTCCGTGGCTGATGCTCCTGCTCCTCAGGATGGTGCCTGTTTCTTGAAGTCAGGATTTGTGGCTCCAAAGGGACAACCAGAAACGTAAAATTTAATATGTTTTCTCTGAGAGACATTTTACCTGTGAGTCTGAAAGGTCACTTGGCCCCAATGTTTATGGTGAGCTGGCTTCCCTCGGTTTGTGTGATGTGGTCTGTGGATCTCACTGGCTCTGTGGATACCTCCCCACTCGCACTTTATTTTTTAGAAAACAGACAGTTTCCAGAGAATTTGGAAATGCCAGCTTCTGAGGAATGTCGAGCTTTCCTTTTCATCGTATTCCATAATCAGAAATAAAATGAAAATAACTAGCCGAATTCTTAATGCTGCATCCAGCTCACACTATCTTCAAGGATCTCAGTGCTCAGTGCCAGTGTTTAAATACAGGCTTTTAAAAAATGCGCTTGGTAAAGTGTGAATGTGTATCAAAGAGTCTTGCGCTGGGATGTTGCTTTGTGTGGTGAAGTTTCCGTGCCGTGAGAACGGTTTCCATGGGACACACAGCATGCTCTTGGCAAAGTGACGTAACAAGCAGAATGGGATGTGGAAAAGGAGCTGAGGTCCGTGCTCCCGTTCTGGGCTCTGTGCCTCGTGAGGCAGACGTGAGGAGCAAGGGAAGGGCAGCCAGCGCTGCTCTTGCAGCGCACGTTTCCACGCGGCCAGGGCTCTGTCCTATCCAGGAAGCCTGCTGGCCTTCCCTTTCCCCGGGCGTCATGCTGCTTCCAAGACCGGCTTTCCCAAGCTACAGCTCTAGGTACACCATCATCCCCTGAGCATTTAATTCCCAAGAGATCTCAAAGGTCCGAGTCCTAAGTTGAAGGATGACCGCATTATTCATTCTCCTTAGAGATGTTTATTGAACAATACACTGTAACAGTTTTCAAGAACAAAACCTATTTTAATTGCTGCCCCGGAGGACTCTGGATGTCTCCATACATCAAGGAGCGTACCCCTGGGCTCCTTCTCGTCCAGGGCTCGCCCTTCGTCCTGCTGGCCGAACGCTACCTCTGCTTTGCCAGCTTGTGCCTCTGGCTGACGGTCTGGCTGCAGCTATAACACAGTAGACATAATCCCAGAGCACGGAAAGAGGGACAGACGTACCAGCCATTTCTGGTGGCTGATCACACCCGTCCACCCCATTCCTGCCCCATGCTCCCCACCCTCCAGAGCTATGGTGCATCCTTCCTCAGTTTCCAGCAAATACGGCCTCCACCCTCAGCAGGTCTTGGCTTCCCCCAATCCACCCAAAGAGCAGGAAACCCGAGATTCCCCTTTCCTTCATGGTGACTGAATCCTTCTCTGGAGGCAGTCCATGCTTCCCCTGTTTCGGCAGAGGTATGGATGCTCCTCACAGTACCCGAGGGTACGCCTCTGACACGGGTGGTCATGAGGAGCTTCTCAGGCCGGGCCTCCCCTGGGGGCTCCCCAGCCTGCTCTTGTCACTTCCCTGAGAGCCTCCAGCTCTGGGCCAGCAAGAGAGTAAGGGCGAGTCACTGCTGGGAGAAGGACGTGGCCGTTCCGTGGTTTTGCCGTTCACCCCTGGGTGGCCTGGTGTCCCAGCTCCCCAGGAGACGACAGGCCCGAGACAGCGCCTGCAGCAGCCCTCCCATCGGAGGTGGGCCATGTGGGCCCTGCCTGCATCCCTGGCCCGTCCCTGCCTGCCCCCAGTGTACCCTCTGGGAAGCCCCTCCCTCCCTGCAGGTCTCCTGGGAACTAAACTTGCCCCAGACTGCAATCACCTCCCCAGGGGTCATGTCTGATCTGTCCCTTCTGTGAAATAACGAGCATTTTCTCTGTTCCAAAAACCCGTGACAGGCATGCACATGGTGAAGGGGGTGCAGCCACAAGGAGCCCACAGTGTGCAGGGTGGGTGAGGGAAGGGGAGGAGCAGGGAGGGGGGAGGGGAGGAGGGGAGGAGGAGCGGGGGGGAGCAGAGAGAGGAGACACACTCAGTGTGGACAACACAAGGTGACAGACTTGCAAAAGTGGGAGCCCTGGCCACCCCGTGAACGGAGGATGCAGGCATTGGGCCCCGAGGTCCCCTTCTGTTCCGGCCGTTCTAACGGCCCCCAGGGGAGAAGTGAAGGGATGCATGGTGGGCGTGTGTGAACTCAGAATGGGCTACCTGCCCTTCTGGCCCCGCGGGACAAAGGATGGGGAGGGAGCAGGCTCTTGGGCTGGAGGAGGTGGGAAGGACAGGGGCTGCCCGCTCCTCATAGGCCTTGCGCCGGAATGGCTGGCTCTGCCTCTGCTCAGGGACGTTTAGAAACACCAGCCACACAGAATCCATTTTCCAAAATCTTCCACTTTGTGTGAAAAACTATAATTAAGAGTTTGAATTAGTTCACGTGGGGCTGCAGGTGAGTACCATTACCACATTGCAAGCCCACAGCTGGAACTTGTAAATGATGATTTTTCCTCCTGCACTGGGTCTGATCGAGTAGAGACATTAAACTTTTTCTAATTTAAAGTTGGACTTCAAGTCATAAGATTGGCTACGTTTGTTTTTAATATGGGGAGTTAGAGCCTGATGTTTGTGGATCAGACTCAGGCTCTGATAATTAGTTATGGGAGTCAGCAGCTCCACAGGCAGATACTGGGAAAAAGTAGGCAGAAGAAAGGCAAAAGCAGATGCAGTGTGGTCAGGAGGACCAGGGCTGCTCGGAAGACACACTTGATTCCATGCTGTGCGTGTCTGCAGTGGGTAAAGCATTGGGTGCTCGCCTCGGGGGGCAGCTGTGATGGGGGTGAGGGTGTGGGGACCTGCCGTCCTGTGCCTGCCATAGCATCTGAGCCCTAGGAGGAGCTGATCTCAAGAACTCAGTGCTCAAGCAGCAGACGCTCAGAAAGAGGGTCGCGTCCATCCTGTGTTGCTTTCCAACCCTGGGCCCCAAAGACAGGGAGGGGCTCCTTCCCACCCGGCACCCCAGGCCGCCCGTGTGTCCTGAACATGCATCGTAGATCTCTCCCTCTGGCTCTCTCCTCTCGCACACACAGGCACATACATAAGGGATTCAGGGAATTGATAAATTTTAATTTAAAAATATAAAATACAACCAAATGTACAAAAAGGAATTTTAGAGTTAAAAGCATGAATTGAAAAGCATGATTTTATATTTCCTCTGCTCTTTCTGTTTTCAATCTCCATAAGCAACGGGGGGCGGGGGGGGCATCCGTGTGTACCTAGCCAGCTCACCTGTTGGTGCTCAGACCCAGGAATGTTGCTGCCTTGCCTGGGGCTAGGAGCAGCCCATGGTGACACCAGGCTCTTCACAGCTCTGTTCCCCACCTCCAGACCACGGATGCACCCCCGCATCCTCCCTCCCTTCGCTCCTGCTGGGTCAGCATGGGTAACAGCACCCATCCCCGAGGCCTCAGTGTCTTTATGGGATCCTTTTCTGGATGCATCTAAGGCAGGCGGGCATAGAAATGTCCAGTGATGGATGACATTGTAGCTGGTTAGGTGATGCTGGGTACACAGAGAAAGTGTATCTCCGACAGAAGAGTGAGCAGGTTGCACCTGCAACACACTGAAAAGCGCAGCCAAGGGCCCATGGTCGGCCCCGGTGAGGTCAGGGAGCAGCCAGCCACATAATTTGGGGCCCCAGTGCAAAATGACAACGTGAAGTCCCTTGTTCAAAATTATTAAGGTTCTTGAGATGGTGGGAACAGAGCACTCATTCCATCAACCGTAAGCACTTCTGAGCACACAGGCCCTGGTTCACCGTGTGCGCCACACGGCAGGGCAGGCGGGCGGATTGATATCACGTCCAAGGCTTGAGCTTCGGGTTCCGTGAGCAAGAATGCCGGTATTGGGGGGCGTCCAAGTCAGGCTCCATCCTCGGACCCAGCTTCATCCTTCAACAGGAGAACATCAGATGTGCTGAGTCGTCATAAGCGCTGGAGAGGCAAGGGCACCTCCGCCCACCTGCACACAGACACCACACTGATGCTCGGGCCAGAGTCACCTCGTGCCCGGGAAGCCTGGTCCATTCCCTGGCAGCTGACCTGGAGGGGATCCTCCCAGATCCGCCTCCCTGGGCCCCTGCCACTGGAGTCTGCAAAATTCTACTTCTGAGGGCGGAATCTGTGGGATGAAACCATGTGTGCGTTTCACGCGTCCTAATTCACACTTGGTTTGTCTGTAGCGCACTCAGAAAGCAGCTCCACATGAACTATCACTGTCCCATTTTGAAATTTACTGCATGTTCAGCTGCCTTTTGATTAAAAATATCTTGTTAGCATCTCACACTGGTGAAGTCATAGATCAAGAGTGTTGTAGCAGCTTAACATCCTAGAAACACACCTCTGGGTGACTACTTCCCACATAACAGCACACAAACAGGACCCTTACCTGTTGCTCTTATCAATCAGACATGATTCAGAAGGAATTGAGGGGCTGGGTAATTTTTTGTGCTCATGGTCGGTGGTTTGCCGCCTGCCTTCTGATGTTGCTCAGATTGGACACCCGCATGACAAAGGCAAACCCCTGGATCTTTCTCTCAAGTCAGATGGTTCCCACTTTATGATTTTTGGCTGTTTTATACTGTAATTTGGGGGTAAGACATGTAAATAAAGGAGACAGTTGCGTGTAGATTGCAGCATTACCCATGTTCACCCCAGTGAATGTTCCAGAAAGCTGCGTCCTACCGCCCACTGCACCAAATAGACACCATAACTGGGTGCTGGGTGGGCAGCCTCCCTCTGCTGTATCCAGATGGTGGCACCAGGTAGGCGTGGTCAGTGGGTGGCCCTCCTGATATTGAGGTATGTACCCTCTATCCCTATACTCTGAAGAGTTTTGATCAAGAAAGGATGCTGTACTTTGTCAAATGCTTTTTCTACATCTATTGAGAGGATCATATGATTCTTGTTCTTTCTTTTGTTAATGTATTGTATCACGTTGATTGATTTATGGATTTTGAACCAACCTTGCAGCCCAGGGATAAATCCCACTTGGTCATGGTGAATAATCCTTTTAATGTACTGTTGGTTCCTATTGGCTAGTATTTTGGTGAGATTTTTGCATCCCTGTTCATCAAGGATGTTGGTCTGTAATTCTCCTTTTTGATGGGGTCTTTGTCTGGTTTTGGGATCAAGGTAATGGTGGCCTCATAAAATGAATTTGGAAGTTTTCCTTCCATTTCTATTTTTGGAGCAGTTTCAGGAGAATAGGTATTAATTCTTCTTGAAATGTCTGACAGAATTCCCCTGGGAAGCCATCTGGCCCTGGGCTTTTGTTTGTTGGGAGATTTTTGATGACTGCTTCAATTTCCTTAGTGGTTATAGGTCTGTTCAAGTTTTCTATTTCTTCCTGGTTCAATTTTGGTAGTTGATACATTTCTAGGAATGCACCCATTTCTTCCAGGTTATCTAGTTTGCTGGCACAGGGTTGCTCATAATATGTTCTTATAATTGTTTGTATTTCTTTGGTGTTGGTTGTGATCTCTCGTCTTTCGTTCATGATTTTGTTGATTTGGGTCATTTCTCTTTTATTTTTGATAAGTCTGGCCAGCGGGTTTTCAATCTTGTTAATTCTTTCAAAGAACCAGCTCCTAGTTTCATTGATCTGTTCTACTGTTCTTTTGGTTTCTAGTTCATTGATTTCTGCTCTGATCTTTATTATTTCTCTTCTCTTGCTGGGTTTAGGCTTTATTTGCTGTTTTTTCTCTAGCTCCTTTAGGTGTAGGGTTAGGTTCTGTATTTGAGACCTCTCTTATTTCTTGAGAAAGGCTTGTATTGCTATATACTTTCCTCTTAGGACTGCCTTTGCTGTATCCCAAAGATTTTGAACAGTTGTGTTTTCATTTTCATTGGTTTCCATGAATTTTTTTGAATTCTTTCATTTCCTGGTTGACCCATTCATTCTTTAGTAGGATACTCCTTAGGCTCCATGTATTTGAGTTCTTTCTGACTTTCCTCTTGTGATTGAGTTCTAGTTTCAAAGCAATGTGGCCTGAAAATATGCAGGGAATAACCCCAATCTTTTGGTACCAGTTGAGACCTGATTTGTAACCTAGGATGTGATGATCTATTCTGGAGAATGTTCCATGGGCACTAGAGAAGAATGTGTATTCCGTTGCTTTGGGATGGAATGTTCTGAATATGTCTGTGAAGTCCATTTGGTCCAGTGTGTCATTTAAAGTCTTTATTTCCTTGTTGATCTTTTGCTTAGATGATCTGTCCATTTCAGTGAGGGGGGTGTTAAAGTCCCCCACTCTTATTGTATTGTTGTCAATGTGTTTCTTTGCTTTTGTTATTAATTGCCTTATATAATTGGCTGCTCCCATGTTAGGGGCATAGATATTTACAGTTGTTAGATCTTCTTGTTGGATAGACCCTTTAAGCAGTATATAGTGTCCTTCTTCATCTCTTATTACAGTCTTTGTTTTAAAATCTAATTTGTCTGATATAAGGATTGCCACCTCAGCTTTCTTTTGGTGTCCATTAGCATGGTAAATGGTTTTCCACCCCCTCACTTTCAATGTGGGGGTGTCTTTGGGTCTAAAATGAATCTCTTGCAGACAGCATATTGATGGGTCTTGTTTTTTAATCCAATCTGATAGCCTATGTCTTTTGATTGGGGCATTGAGCCCATTCACATTCAGGGTAACTATTGCAAGATATGAATTTAGTGCCATTGTATTGCCTGTAAGGTGACTGTTACTGTATATTGTCTGTGTTCCTTTCTGGTCTATGCTGCTTTTAGGCTCTCTCTTTGCTTAGAGGACCTCTTTCAATATTTCTTGGAGGGCTGGTTTGGTGTTTGCAAATTCCTTTAGTTTTTGTTTGTCCTGGAAGCTTTTTATCTCTCCTTCTATTTTCAGTGACAGCCTAGCTGGATATAGTATTCTTGGCTGCAGATTTTTCTCGTTTAGTGCTCTGAAGATATCTTGCCAGTCTTTTCTGGCCTGCCAGGTGTCTGTGGATAGGTCTGTTGCCAATCTAATGTTTCTACCATTGTAGGTTACATAGCTCTTCTCCCGAGCTGCTTTCAAGATTTTCTCTTTGTCTCTGAGACTCGTAAGTTTTACTATTAGATGTTGGGGTGTTGACCTATTTTTATTGATTTTGAGAGGGGTTCTCTGTGCCTCCTGGATTTTGATGACTGTTTCCTTCCCCACATTAGGGAAGTTCTCCGCTATAATTTGCTCCAACATACCTTCTGCCCCTCACTCTCTCTTTCTTCTTCTTCTGGGATCCCAATTATTCTAATGTTGTTTCGTCTTATCGTATCGCTGATCTCTCGAATTCTGCCCTCGTGATCCTGTAATTGTTTCTCTCTCTTTTTCTCATCCTCTTTATTTTCCATCATTTGGTCTTCTATATCGCTGATTCTCTCTTCTGCCTCCTTTATCCTAGCAGTTAGTGCCCCCAATTTGATTGCACCTCATTAACATCCTTTTTGATTTCGACTTGGTTAGATTTTAGTTCTTTTATTTCTCCAGAAAGGGTTTCTCTAATAACTTCCACGCTTTTTTCAAGCCCAGCTAGTATCTTTAAAGTTGATTCTGAATTCTAGGTCCGATATTGTACTAATGTCCGTATTGAGTAGGTCCCTGGTAGACGGTACTACCTCTTGTTCTTTTTGCTGAGGTGATTTTTTTCATCTTGTCATTTTGTCCAGAGGAGAATAGATGAATGAGAGAACAAAATGCTAACAGGTTAACAACGTCCCCAGCAAATATACTGTATACAAATCAGAAAAGACCTGAAACCAGAGGAAAAGAAAGGGAAAGAAAGAAAAAAGAAAGAGAAAAAAAAGACAAAGATAAAAACAGAATGAAACAAAAAAAACAGAATATGATCAAATATGATCAGGCTAGTGCATAGATCAGTGCCACACACTAGATTTTGGGCGTATTTTGGTCTGTTAGAAGAAAGTGCCTCCTAATATTTTAAAGGAAGAAAGACTTATATATGTACAAAATAAGTGTTGATACAATGAAAGGATGGAAGATGACTGTAAAGATGAAAATTATAAAAGATTTTATAAAAGGAATTGATAAGGTAAGAAGTTGTTTGAAAAAAGAAAGAAGATTTAAAAAAAAGAAAGAAAAGAAAAAAAAGGGAGAGAATGTGATCAGGCAGGAGACTAGAACAAAGCTATACACGAGTGATTTAGGGTATTTTGATCTGTTAGAAGAAACTCTATCTCAAAATTTTAAAGAGAGAACAACTTATATATATGCCAAAAATAAGGGTAACTGCTATGAAGGGATAAAATATGACTCAAAAAATGAAAAATAAAAAATGTTTTTTTAAAAAAAGGATTGATAAGATATTGGTTGAAAAAGGGAAAAAGAAAAATTAAAAAAAAAGTTAAAAAAATTAACTTTGAAAAACTAATGAATCATGGTAAAAAAGCCATGAATTCTTTGTGCAGTATTCCCCTAGCGCTGGAGTTCTGCCGTTCTCCTTGATCGGTAAACTTGGTCTTGGCTGGCTGGCTGTTCGAGTTGATCTTCTGGGGGAGGGGCCTGCTGCCGTGGTTCCCAAATGTCTTTGCCGGAGGCGGAATTGCCCCGCCCTTGTCGGTCTGGGCTAAGCAAGCTGCTTGTGTTTGCTCTCAGGAGCTTTTGTTCCCTGCAAGCTCTGGTACAGCTTTGGAGGACCAGGGTGAAAATGGTGGCCTCCCAATCTCCACCCGGAGGAGCTGAGAACTCGGGGCCCCGCTCCTCAGTGCGCCCCCAGAGAAAAACAGTCACTCCCGTGTCCCCGGTCTCCGGCCGCACTCCGTGCTCACCCGGCCTGTGACCGAGCGTTTCTATCTCTGGCACCCGACCCCGTGTGGAGTCTCCAAACCCAGCAGATCCCTGCGGTGCGCTCCCGCGCCGCTCCCCCCGGGGAGGAAGGGGAGTCTCCCCGGATCTGCCACTTGTTGGGTCCCTGCTGGAGGAGCAGTGGCCCGACTGGGCCACGGATCACAGTTTATGGCCACCCCGAGCTGAGAGCCCGCGCCTCGGCTCCGTCTCTGCAGCCGGCTTCCCCGCTCCGATCCCTGGGAGCTCTGCCGCACTCAGGCACCCCCGGTCTTTCTGTGACCCCGAGGGTCCTGAGACCACACTGTCCCGCGAGGGTTCCACCCCCCGCTTAACCACTGCAGCGACGTCCCTCAGCGGAGCCGACTTCTAAAAGGTCCGATTTTGTGCTCCGCGGCTCTAGCACTTGCCAGAAGCGGCCGACGGAGGTCCCTCCCCCGCCGTCTATCCTCCCGAATATCGCCTCGGATTCACTTCTCCGCACGTCCTACCTTCCAGTAAGTGGTCGCTTCTCTGTTGAGAGAGTTGTTGCTACTCTCTTCTTCGATCTCCTGTTGAGTTCGTAGGTGCTCAGAATGGTTTGATCCCTATTCAGCTGAATTCCCGAGACCAGACGAAATCCAGGTCTCCTACTCCTCTGCCATCTTGCTCCGCCCCAGTGGGTGGCCCTCCTGGCCTGGGGCTTGTCCCCTTCTGGAAGGAGCCCTTGCTCCCAAGGTCCTACACCTGGCTCCTCACAGTGCTGGTCCACAGAGCCATGCTCACAGCCAAAAGCGAGTGTATTTTCAAGTTAACCAAAAAGGGGCCTCGTCTCTGTGACCTCGCAGTTGAAGCCTTTTCACAAATACTTAGAAACATCCAAGTTTAGAGGCATTCAATGGAGGAAGTGCCCTTCTAGGGCTGCAGTTAAATATGATGTCAGTGCCCGGTGTGGGAAAGTTTCATGGGGTCTGCCTCAGGCCTCACGAGATGGGGCAGGACCCCCAGACTGGGAAATTTGGTGAGGCTTCCCTGAGCCAATCTTTGTTTTACCCATGCCAAACCCAAAAGAGCTGCTCCGTAGAAGAAGCCAGAAGCCGTGGAATGAGCCTGAGCCCTGGGGGTGGTGCCAGGCAGGGGCAGGGGTGCAGGCGGAGTGGGTCCCAGGTCCGGCTGGGCTGAGGAGCTCAGCCTGCAACAGCCTTCAAACCAGTGGCTTGGAAGGGTTGGAAGGACATGAACTGCCCAATCTTGCCGGTTTCCCCGAGGAACGTGGCCATTTCAAACACCTAGAACAATGACAAGGGGGCCCAGAAAATCGCCCACACTTGGCGGGAAGTCCGGGAGGCCTGGGAGCTGCGCTGTGGACCCACATGGCTGCCCGGCATGAAGGTGCTGCCTGGCTCAGACAGAGCATCCAGGAAGGCTGCTGGGTCTCGGCGGAGACTCAGGAACGGTGCCCCTTGCCGGGAGCCAGGCCTTCAGTGAGCAGAGGAGGTGACCTCAGTGAGGAGGGGAGTGGCTTGCCTCTCTGCTGGGGCTGAAGACCTGTCCTCCCCACCCCCTCCCTACCTCCCCATCTGGCTCAGGGAGAGCCCAGGAGGAGAAGGGCCTGCTCAGGGAGCGGTGGTCCTCCAGGTGGGGCTGGTGGGGGGACGGGCATGAGGCCAGCATGGGAGGGAACCGGGGGCATGGGGGGGCATGGGGGCGGAGCATGGAAGGTGGAGGGGGTGGGATCCTTGGCCATCCCTATCCTGAGAAATTTCCAAATTTCTAT
This sequence comes from Callorhinus ursinus, assembly GCF_003265705.2. Lineage (NCBI taxonomy): Eukaryota > Metazoa > Chordata > Mammalia > Carnivora > Otariidae > Callorhinus > Callorhinus ursinus. The sequence goes on from NW_027397120.1 coordinate 1,896,758, forward strand.
CACTTATACTATGAATGTTGTATTATAACACTTGTAATGGGTTTCTTTCTTTTCTTTTTAATGAAGATAGCTGTAAACTTAAAAATGCTGGTAATTTTAGTGTTCTGCAAAATTTCTCTTCACAATGGAAATAAATCAAATAGTGAGAAGCAAGGCTCGGGATGACAGGTGCCCCGGGGCTCCCGTGTGACAGGACTGTTCCACCGGCGGCCATGGGCCCTTCCTTGAGCCTCTGGAGCTCCCTGCTCTTCCTCAACTGCGTGTGCAGAATTAGCATAAGCTGTCTGACGGAGCGTAAAAAATTGAAAGTTGGGAAGGCATTTCAACCAGAGCTCCCTTGACTGGGGAGCCTCAAACATTGATCAGCCTTCCATTATCAACGGCTCTGATGCGGCTCAGAGCCGGGCGGCTTTCAAAGACGGCTCTCTTGGAGAGGTGCATCTTGTCTCCCAACACTGGAGCAGTCCTCACGGCGGCGGAGGAGGAGACGATCATCAGGCATTAGGGCCGCAGCTTGGCTCTGAGGACAGTTTGCAGTCATCATGGCCGGGGCCTCAGGAGTCCCTGCAATGGAGCCTGCCGAGCACAGGCCTGGGTCTCCCCCTGGAGGAGCCTCCGGGCACCCGGACCCGCATCAGAACCCTCCGCTTTGATTTCTGTTTTTTAAAATAAAGGTTGAAGGGTGCCTGGGTGGCTCAGTCAGTGAAGAGTCTGCCTTCGGCTGAGGTCATAATCGCAGGGTCCCGTGATCGAGTCCCTCGTCAGGCTCCCTGCTCAGTGGAGAGCCTGCTTCTCCCTCTCCCTCTGCCTCTGCCTGCTGCTCCCTCTGCTCTCTCTCTCTGACAAATAAATAAATAAAATCTTTAAAATAAATAAATAAAATAAAGGTTGAGCTCAGGCACTGTTCCCTCACGAGCAGATGCATGGCCTTTTGAGGAAACAGCAGTTTCTGGAAGAAACCCATAAGTAATCCATTTTTGCTCTTATTAAGGCACAGGTGTTCAGCTGCCTCCAGGGGTTGCTGTAGTTCAGAGCCTGAGCTCCCAGTTCTGGGGCCACAGCTCCGACCTTCGTCTGGATCCTCCTGCTGGGCGAGTGTCCGTGTGTGCAGCGAGTGTCCATGTGTGTGGCAGCGAGTGTCCATGTGCGCAGCGAGTGTTCGTGTGTGCAGCGAGTGTCCGTGTGTGCAGCGAGTGTCCATGTGCAGCAGCGAGTGTCCGTGTGTGCAGCGAGTGTCCATGTGTGCGGCAGCGAGTGTCCATGTGCACAACGAGTGTCCGTGTGTGCAGCGAGTGTCCATGTGCGGCAGCGAGTGTCCGTGTGTGCAGCGAATGTCCCGTGTGCGCGGTGAGTGTCCGTGTGCACAGCGAGTGTCCCGTGTGCGCAGCAAGTGTCCGTGTGCGCAGCGAGTGTCCGTGTGTGCAGCGAAGGGCACCTGTGTGCAGCGAGTGTCCATGTGTGCAGCGAATGCCCATTGTGAAGCGAGTGTCCGTGTGCTCAGCAAGTGTCCATGTGCCACAGCGAGCGTCTGTGTGTGCAGCAAGTGTCTGTGTGTGCAGCGAGGGGCCCATGTGCACAGCGAGTGTCCGTGTGCACAGCGAGTGTCTGTGTGTGCATTGAGGGGCCCATATGTGCAGCCAGGGTCCGTGTGTGCAGTGAGTGTCCGTGTGCGCAGTGAGTGTCTATGTGCCCAGTGAGTGTCTGTGTGCCCAGCGACTGTCCGTGTGCGCAGTGTTTGGAGGAGCATTGGGGGCGGGGCCAGGGCGTGCACCACCTGTAGAGTTCCAGAGCCATCTTCTCTGGTCCACCTGTGCTTTGCCGAAATGAGGAAGCTGGGAGGGGGGAAAACGTGCTGTGCGGGACCCTCAGTCCCCAGCTCCAGGGACCCCCTCAGGCCTCTGAGGACGACGGGCCCTCTGTCCACGTCCCCTGCAGCGCAAGTTGCGGCCCTCTTCCAGTCCCATGACAGCAGTGCCCTGTAGTTCCCCCTAAGTAAAGTGTCTTTTTCTTAAAAAGAAAAATAAAAGCCCCAAACAACAATAAACCAGCCATTCAAGCCATGACATTTAGTCCAGTTCCCAGTTTGGGGCAACATTTATTGTTCATCTTGTACAACAGATAGACTAAAAACACTTAAAAAATACATATGCATCCGTATTTAGAGAGACACCTTGGACCTGCAGAGATCAAATCCCCTTGTCACACTTTTTCTAGTTATGTTCTAGAAAAAGAAACATGTCACTGAGTTCCTTCTCATCTTGCTGACTGATGTCAAAAATAATATTGCATGGCTGCTGGGTCTATCCCAACCCCTGGGGCTTCGGCCCCGGTCCCGGGGATGCTGGAGCCTTAATGACTTCCCCGGATCCCTCAGGATGCTGTAACCAATCTTCACCACTAAACCTGCAGTGTTTAATAATTAATCTTCAAGCAACATATAGTCAAGATTCTTTAATAAGACAGACCTGCAGCTTTCTCTTTTCCCTCCAGAAAATCTGCTTTTAAAAATCTTCTTGAAATCCCTTGTAATACATATGGAATTAAAAACTGAGGTCAGACAGTTCAGAATGAAACCTTGTATAATGGTTGTGATTCCTGCTTAAAATTGTATATTCACAATCCGGTCGACAGGATCCTAGCATGGTCTTGAAACTTTAGCCTCTAGTTAACTGTCCCAGCCCCTTCCTTTCTTGGGAATTAAAAAATATACACATATGTATACTCACATTTTTTTAAAAAACTACGATCAAGACTAAATCATTAAGTGCTTGTTTCATACGAAGTTTCCAAATTCACAGGGCTGCCTTTGATCTCGACAGAAGAGGTGTAAGCCTGAACTGCCCACGCGTTTCTGGGTCTGTGAGTTTCTCTTTCCACCATCAGCACACATCAGAGTCCTTACAAATTCACCAGGAAGCGGGCTTCTGCTGTGTATGTCCTGCTCTCTCACAAATGGAGCTTTCCGTCTGTAGGCTTATGGCAAAATTTGGCTTTGGAGCCCTTCCTGGAAGATGGATGGTGGACAGGGGCACAGGGGAGCCACAACCTCCGTGCGAGCTCGCACAGGGTCCAGGGGTCCTAGAAGATGCTTCCTCTCAAAGAGTTGCCAGCCCTACTTCTCCCAAGGGTCCTCAGCTCGGGGGTCCTGGCGGGGGTGACAACCCTTGAGGACAGGTACAGAGTGCAATGGTTTCGGGGCCTAAGAGGAGAATACTACTCAAACTGGCCAAGCCCATGAGCTCTCAGGCCAGAGTTCCCTCATCTGCCAATGCAGGCACAGTGACTTGGGCTCTGTTTTTATTGTCCTTTTTTTCTTTAATTTTTTATTGTTATGTTAATCACCATACACCATTAATTTTTGATGTAGTGTTCCATGATTCATTGTTTGTGCATAACACCCAGTGCTCCAAGCAGAACGTGCCCTCTTTAATACCCATCACCAGGCTAACCCATCCCCCACCCGCCTCCCCTCTAGAACCCTCAGTTTGTTTTCCAGAGTCCATCGTCTCTAATGGTTCCTCTCCCCCTCTGATTTACCCCCCTTCATTCTTCCTCTTCTGCTATCTTCTTCTTCTTTTTTTTCTTAAGATATATTGCATTATTTGTTTCAGAGGTACAGATCTGTGATTCAACAGTCTTGCACAATTCACAGTGCTCACCATAGCACATACCCTCCCCAATGTCTATCACCCAGCCACCCCATCCCTCCCACCCCCCCACCACTCCAGCAACCCTCAGTTTGTTTCCTGAGATAAAGAATTCCTCTTATCAGTGAGGTCATATGATACATGTCTTTCTCTGATTGACTTATTTCACTCAGCATAACACCCTCCAGTTCCATCCACGTCATTGCAAATGGCAAGATCTCATTCCTTTTGATGGCTGCATAATATTCCATGGTGTATATATACCACCTCTTCTTTATCCATTCATCTGTTGATGGACATCTTGGCTCTTTCCACTGTTCGGCTATTGTGGATATTGCTGCTATAAACATTGGGGTGCACGTACCCCTTTGGGTCCCTACATTTGTATCTTTGTGGTAAATACCCAGTAGTGCAATTGCTGGATCGTATGGTAGCTCTATTTTCAAATTTTGAGGAACCTCCACACTGTTTTCCAGAGTGGTTGCACCAGCTCGCATTCCCACCAACAGTGTAGGAGGGTTCCCCTTTCTCCACATCCCCGCCAACATCTGTCGTTTCCTGACTTGTTAATTTTAGCCATTCTGACGGGTGTGAGGTGGTGTCTCATGGAGGTTTTGATTTGGATTTCCCTGATGCCCAGCGATGTTGAGCACTTTTCATGTGTCTGTTGGCCATTTGGATGTCTCCTTTGGAAAAATGTCTGTTCATGTCTTCTGCCCATTTCTTGATTGGATTATTTGTTCTTTGGGAGTTGAGTTTGATAAGTTCTTTATAGATTTTGGATACTAGCCCTTTATCTGATACGTCATTTGCAAATATTTTCTCCCATTCTGTCGGTTGTCTTTTGGTTTTGTGGACTGTTTCTTTTGCTGTGCAAAAGCTTTTTATCTTGATGAAATCCCAATAGTTCATTTTTGCCCTGGCTTCCCTTGCCTTTGGCGATGTTTCTAGGAAGAAGTTGCTGCAGCTGAGGTCGAAGAGGTTGCTACCTGTGTTCTCCTTTAGGATTTGATGGACTCCTGTCTCACGTTTAGGTCTTTCAACCATTTGGAGTCTATTTTTGTGTGTGGTGTAAGGAAATGGTCCAGTTTCATTCTTCTGCATGTGGCTGTCCAATTTTCCCAACACCATTTGTTGAAGAGACTGTCTTTTTTCCATTGGACATTCTTTCCTGCTTTGTCAAAGAATTCAGCTGAATTCCTGAGACCAGACGAAATCCAGGTCTCCAACTCCTCCACCATCTTGCTCCGCCCCCCTGGGCTCTGTTTTTAAATACCTTGCATCCAGATCTTCATATTGGGATGAAAAGCTGTGCTCCGGGTTTCCCAGGACTTTCTCATTCGAAAAGTGAATTTGCCGTAGCTCCCATCTCTCTCAATTGAAAATGCGCCTCTCGCTTCCTGCTCAGCTTGTGAGATGAACCAGACCTCACTCAGCTCCCACGCACGCCCCCCTCAGCTCTGCCACATCCCATGGCGGTGACCGGCCCCTCCAGCCGCAGTCTCCCCAGATCCAGAATGGTAGTAAGTGGTCTCCCCCAGAACTGATATGCAGCCTGTGGGCCAGAGCATGCTGAGCACTCCAAATCTGGGAGTTTTGCAAAACAAGGATTGTTCCTGACAGGACATTTCTCTGATTTCAGAAGCAGGACATGATCTGTTTCCTCAGTACCTCTTGAGCCCCAGCTGCAGCCCAGGGACTTCATCGGCATCTGAGACCGCCCGGTGCACACAGCTTCCAGTGTGCACGGCGCCTGGAAGCCTGTTCCCACCTCTTGGTGTACACACAGTGAAAACTAGCCTGGCTGCCTCCCCCTTGCCCTTCTCCTCCTTGTCCCTGCTGCACTCCTCCATCCCAAGTGTGTCTGTGCACTTGTCGTCCCTACTGATTGGCTCCCACCTGCTCAGTCCGTCTCGTCACGGTCTCCATGAGGCTGGTGTCTCTGCAGCTCCACGCGAGGCCGGTGCACACAGCAGGGAGAGAGGGGTCAGCGTCCCAGGCACTGCGAGCTGCCCTGGCAGGGAGCCTCCCTCCTCGGCGGTAGGCTCCAAATTCTGTTCTCTGGTGGCCACCGCCTGACAAGCAAGGTCGTCAGGGCCAAAACAGGCAACTTAGCTGATTCTTAATAAACTGTGAAGCGATTCACCTGTCCTGAGCCTGGGTGTCTTGTCCCTGGCACACAACCTTTTCTAGAGAAATAGGCTTCCACCTTCAGTTCCGTTTTTAGATTAGATTGGAACATTTCTGATAATCGATACTCTTCATCGACTGTGTATTCACATGCAAATGCTTAGTTTAATAACATCATCCAACGACAGACGCATGTTCCCCTTTCCGACGCACTTTTGCATCTTTATATTGTTTTAGCGTATTTGTCTGAACAAGGACAGAGCTTTGGTGGATACCGTTTTCCGTTCAGGACGTGGGATGAAGTCAGGACGACGGAGCTGTCTGGCGGGTCCCAGGGCACGTGGTGGGATCGGGACAACTGTGGGCCGCACGGCTTTCGGTTCTGATGACAACAAGCACACTGCTGTTTTTCTGAGCATTGCGGTCCGGTGGAGCCTTCCCACGGTTCTCAGTGACACCGCCAGGCCCAGTGCCACTCTCCTCTCCATCTGGAAGGCCTTCCTGCTCCCCCACCGTAGGGGCTCACGGCCCTGCCTTGATCATGGCAGTGGCTCCCAGCCCCATGGCTTTGTCATTCTTACTGCATCTGTCCTCCGCACGGGAGCCACTCTGACTTTCTAAATGCGCAGCTCTGGTAACTCCCAGGCGGTCCCCGGTTCTTGCTGCGGCCTCTAGACAGGCCCATGTCAGGCTGGGCTCCTGTCTACCCTCCTAAATCCCCCTCATGGCCCTTCCTTCATTCCTCACTGAACTCGCCACTCAGGGCGTCTTTAAATCCCCAGGGAGTCCTAAGCTCTTCAAGCCTTTCGGCTCCTGTTCTTGCTCTGCCCTCTGCTTGGAACACTTCATACTTTTGTCCTGGAAGGTCGTGTCATCATTCAGGGATCGGCCTGACCGTTGCGTCCCCAGGAAGGGAGGGACGGACCCCCGACCACCAGTTAAACACGTCCGCTCTGCCGCCCAGTGTGACTGGCTCTGTGTCCTGTTTTATCAGTCAGTAGTTATTACTTGTTCGTCACCCTCTTCGGCAAGGTGTGAGCTCTGTGTTGCCAGGCCCGTACCCAGCATCTCCTGCATGTGCCCCGTCAAGCCCGGGGACGGATTGGTCCCTTACATGAGAACTTCTCAAGTAGGAGGGGCGGAAAGTCCTCCTGCAGGGAAGATCCAGAGCTCATTCGCTCATCCCTTTGGGTTATCTGGATTCTCTATTTGGTCAAGGCCATTTTCAAAAAGTCAGATTTCATGAGAAAGGTTCTTTAACATACTTAATGACACAGTTTCCAAATCTGTTTATTAGCAAACATTAAAAAAAAATCAATTCTAGCCTTTAAAAGGAAGGGCATTTAACCATATGTAGGGTTAATGATTTTCTAGTTTCAAAAATATACTTAAAACACAGGAAATTATGCAGGCTGCCCTAGGAAGTGAGACATATTTTCAGACCTTCGACAGAGCCTGGCTCCTCCTGGCTGAGAGCACTCAGCCAACCTGCTGGGGCAGCCACAGAGATAAATTTCTTCTTACTTAGAGCTCATGAGCCAGAAGCAGCGGTTGGCTCATCCAGGCTTCGTGTCAGCTTGTGGGCAGGGGTGAGCGGGTGCAACACCTGCATACAGTGGCAAAATGACCACATCCTACATGGCTTGCCCTTGGTGCGAGGGCAGAGGCATAGTTACAGCATTCTACAGTGCCCCCCTCTCTGGAGTAACGCCGTGGGCACCTGTGACATTCTGGGGGCTGGACAGGGCCCTTTGGAGCCTGTAGACGGTGTAATGTAAGCATAGCCTTGACATCACCTTTGTGTTCCAAGGAGTTGACCAGGGTACAGAAGGGTCACTGACATCTACCCCTCTAGTGAATGATGGGGACACATGTGACAGCCTGACGCCTGTCCCCCATGACAATGGCTCCCGGGAACGACAGGCCCCTGGTCCACTTCACTCCCTGACAAGTTCAGTCATTTCATTGAGCGCGTGTATAGTCTTTCTTTCTCTACTCTTGCTGTCTTCATATTCTATATGATTATTTTGACTCTGTGGCGATGGTGCAAAATGCGCCAGTGGTTCAGGTCATGTTGCTATTGTTTTCAAAATTCAAATTAAGACCAGATGTCCGCAGGTGTAGCGTCTGCCTCCAGGCATTTGCTTGCCCTGGGCATTTCCAAATCACCCAGGAGCTTGCTCACGGTGTGGAGTCGGTGGGTCCGCTCGCCCCAGTCCCCCCACGGGGCTTCTGTCTCCTCTCCTGCTGATGTCAGCAATGTCCCCTTCACGTTCCAAGTGGTGGGACACCTGGTTTTCCCAAGACAACTGTTGGTGGGGCGAGCACTTGGACTTCCTGGAAGGCTCGGCTCAAGTGCCAGTTCCTTCTCTCCCCCCACGTCTGCACCCAGGATCCTTCCCCATTTCTCATAACCTCCTGCGAAGCGTGATCATCTCACTTGGAAAATGTTACTGCGATTTATCTGCTTTTCCATCTCAGCAGGTTATGGACTAGAGAAATTGGACTGGGTGATACACACACACACACACATGCACATGCAGGTATGTGCCCCCACGCACATGCTTCCTAGCCCTGAGCTCTGTGCCTGGAGTAGACAGCTGGCAACTATCATCTGAGTGAATGAACTGTGTTCCCTCACCCACCGAGTCTCACCTTAGTTTTCCTATTTATCTCCACGTTAATAAGGTGAAAACTTGCCTTTCCAAGTGAAGAAGTTGTCGTAACCCTTTTTCCTTCTTTGAATTCCCAACACCAAATGCAATGTTTGGTCCAAAGCAGCCACTTAAGAAGGATTTGATGAAGTCAGGAATGCATGAAGCCATAAACACAGGTAGGTACATACAAGCAACCACATAAATATTTACACACATGTGTACTCAGTGTGATGGCGTCACCACCAGCTGCCGTCTGGCAAAACTCTGAAAACTAAAAACACACTTGTAAAGTCTTACACAACAAGCATTTGTATGTGCATTTAATAAGTTCAATTGCTTTTCCACGTAAATAATATATGGTGCCTTTTCTTGGGATGTGTCTAGTTTTATCCATTTTTCCATTATGATGAATGTGTATTTTCACTAATTATTATAAAATTTAAACCTTAGGAAACTTGACAAATCTAAACATAAGTGGAGACTTCAGACCAATGCTGATTATGAATGTAAATGAGTATCTCGAATACAACACTGGCACAGTCCAGTGATGACATGGTGACCCGGGGAGCTCACCACGGGCGTTTCTGATGAAGGTGGGGATGGTTCGGTATTGGGAAGAAGTTCGTACACAACACGCCATCAGATGGACGTAACGGAGAAACAGTGTCTGATGGTGTCAATGAAAGCCAAAAGGACTTTCTATAAAACATCAGATTTTATGAAACTGATTCAGTTCCTAACTTGGGAAAACTTTTTTAAAGTAGTCTCCATACCCAGTGTGGAACTCAACGTGGGGCTTGAACTCATGACCCTGAGCTCAAGACCTAAGCTGAGACCAAGAGTCAGACACTTCACCGACTGAGGCACCCAGGTGCACCAAGACTTTTTTTTTTTTTAAACAGGAAAGAAGTGCTACCAACCCCTCCAGCCAGTGGGAGCAGAATGTCCCAGGGATTCTGTTAACGGCCAGAGCAAGATAACCATGGTTCCAGTCACTGCAAGTATTTAATGTTACTACTCAAATTCTAAACAATAGTTACAGCAAGAGAAGTGAAATGTCCTACTATTAGAAGAGGCAGAAATATCAGCAGATCTTTTGGGTGAAACATCCAGAACCCGAGAGACTCAGATAAAAATCATGTGGAGGCCAAGGGAGTTCAGTCACTGGCGGGTTAAGAATAAATATGCACGAGCCAAAACGCCTACGGGCCAGTGACGGCAGTTTTTGAAAACATTCCAAATACACTGAAATTTTATTTACAATGGCAATCATGACAAATGTTTAGGAATATATTTGTCAAGAAATGTGGACGCCTAAGCAAAGCAGAACTGCAGAAACCGTGGAGGCCCACATATCCTGTGTCAGAGCTGCTGTTGCGAAATGCCGTGTAGACAGCGACCCTCAGCCCGCCCCTGGGCACCCGGCCCGCCAAGGCTTCCTTGTGCCACCTGCTGTCACGTTTATTTACTTGCTCACGAGGGTGGGCTGGCCTCCCCATCAGGCTGGGTTCAGGAGGGAGAGGCTATGTTTTTCTTACTCTCTATGCTGAATGCCCCAAATCACATAGATACATGGTTGAATAAATTTACGGTTCAATGAATTTTACCAATTTTGTTTGAAAAATAGTGATTCTGGAAAAATGCATTTCCATTCCGCCGAACTCAGTCTGCTGGATAAGCATGTTTTGAGTTATCTACTTTCCACTGTGCAGCGTATATGCATATTATTCTTACAATTAAAACGTAATTTCTTTAGGAGAAAAAGGACGTCTTAAAATATATTTGAAAATTGCTTATGATAAAGGGTCAGACAAAAACTAAAGGCAGGCTCCAAGTCTTCCCTGCTGTGTATGGGCTGTTGGACCCTGGAGAAGGCTGACGGTGGACAGGACGGTGAGAGCTTTGGGCAGCCGGGTTCCATCAGCCCGTGTCCGCACGACAGGTGTGGAGTGGCCGTACTCAGTAACGAGTGAGAAATGAAAGCTCTCCGACTGTATACATAATACTCGGTTTTGTTTAAATGTGTGTGAATATGTGTACGACTGTGTCTGTGGGTATATGTGTGTGGGTTTGTGTCTGCGTGCGTATCTGTGTGTCTGTACCTGTGAGTGTCAATGTGTCCACCCGTGTGGGCGTCTGTGTGTCCATACGTGTGGACATGTGTGTGTGTGTCCGTCCGTGTGTCCGCAAGTGTGGGCGTCCATGTGTCTGCACGTGTGTCCGTCCGTGTGTCCATACGTGTGGACATGTGTGTGTGTGTATCCGTCCGTGTGTCCGCACATGTGGGCGTCCATGTGTCCGCACGTGTGTCCGCACGTGCGGGCGTCCGTGTGTCTGCACATGTGGGCATCCGTGTGTCCGCATGGGGTGTGATGTCACTAAACGGGCAGGTCCACCCTCAGGAATCTTTCTCTGCTTCCAGCTCAATGTTTCTGTGTCTACCTATTTGACTTAAAATTCGAAAATATGCTTGTGTGATGACTTCATGGTCTTTGTAGCAGTTTTTCTGGTCGTCACTTTATTCAGCTGATATTTACGGGGTACACAGCATGTCCAAGGCATTGTAGGGGGTCGCAGAGGTGACCCACCATGCAGGGGACTCTGCACTGCAGGGGCGGGTTGCACAGGGCTTAGGGATCACACATGCAGTTAAAGAGAGCAAGCACACACAGGTCATTGGGAAGCCCTTCTGCATGAGCTGCTCTGCACTGCAGGTGCCCCAGATGTGTTCACATCCCTCCGGGGGCCCTTCGCCCAGTCCTGCACCATGGCTCCTACTCCGCGGGGTGTCCACGGGGCTGACGGGGCTGGGATGGCACGCATCAGTGGAGGAGGAAGGAAGGAGGAAGTCCACCATCACCGAAGACACCTCTGCGCCTCTGGGTTCGAGTCCTCCCACCAACCTGCCTGCCCAGATGGTGGCCAGGCCTCCGGGATATGCTTGCTTGCTGTGTCCCCCACACCTGAGGGCTGACTGGCATCGAGGGGGAAGGACCAGGGTACAGGGAGGCTGTGGGACTGGGGCCGGCAATGCAAACCAACCTGGGGCGAGACCCTTCTCACTGGCCAGAGCATCCCCACGTTACCATCACAGTTAATCCTTTGCACAGATTTGCTGTAACCAAATTCTGTAGAAAGAAAACAAACAGAAGAATAACTAGTGTGTGAAGAAACAGGAATGGGATCTGGGGGGAAAATGGTTTGATAATAGCTGACATTAGGCTCATGGCGAACAAACTTAAATGTGACCAAATTAATGTATATTCATTTCAAACGCATGTTAGTTAAACCAGCTACATCTAATTTTCAGGTTTTGAAGTGATGAAGTCCACCAAGCTGACACAGCTTTGAAGTCCAGAAACGACAGAGAGAACTTTCTTTGTGTTGTTCACTTACGCACTCAGAGAAAGGCCCGCTTCTGGCTTGTGAACGTCATAGAAACTTCTGTCTCGCTAACTCAATATTCCCTTAGCAGTATTGATCAGTCACTTGTAATTCCAATAAAAGTCAGAAAATCTGACCATAGCTCGGGGTAGATTTAATCATCCTACCTTTGCAACAGCACTTCTCCTCAATTTTTGAGATGGACCAATGGAAATGTCTGCCTGAATTTTTACTATTTACCAGATGAAGCCTCATAGACAGCATGCAGTAGAGCGAATGCTTGATTGCAGGTCTTAAAGACCTAGAGTTTTCTGGTAAGAAAGTGTCCTCTACTCAGGAACAGAGAAGACGGGGTGTTCTGTTGTAGGAGTGGATAACAGGTGCCCTACCCCTGCCCTGCCACCCGATTGTGGTCAACATCGCCACCAGTCCCCGACCCTTTTCCTACCAGAGGAGAACCAGACAGAAGCCCTGGCTCTCTGTGTAGACAGGTGAAAGTGGGGGAAACGCCAGGTGCCCTGGGTGGCGGGATTTTCCAGCGGGAGTGTGCACACCCAGGTCATGAGGTAGACAGTAGACGAAGGGCTGATTTCTCCGTTTGGGGTTTTCTAACTTTAGAGCGACAAACCTGGGGAGGAAAGGCAACAGAATGGGGCTGGAGATGAGTCGGCTCAGGAGAAGAGTGGTGTCCCATGCTGGTCTACATGGCCTGCATTTGCATGCGTGCTCTGCCATCCCATGGGCACTGGCCAGGCGGGCCACTCACCTCCTCTGAGCCTTACCTCTGTCAACGGTAGAATGGGGAGGAAGCCCGCCACGCTCAGGCTCAGTAAGCCCCGTTCGTTCTGAGCATCCAGGGAGAGGCCACACTGTGTAGGTTCCCTTAGCGTTTCACTGGGTCTAGAGCATTAGCATCCACACTCTGGGCACTTCCAATGCCTGAGCTGTTTGTTTCCGCATCAGAGGCCACTGGGTTAGCGAGTGTGCCGTGCATTTAAAGCCACTCATTTCCTGGGTGTGCAGTCCAGAGGCAGCTTTTCCCCACGAAGGCAGTGCGGATGCCATGCCTCCTATGTCCTTGATTCTGTTCAATAGCAGCCTTTCCCGCGGTGTTTAGGTCCACGAAGCCGCTGGTAACAGCTATAATCTGAGAAAACAAAGTCTCCTAAACATGAGTGATGGCCACATTAAATCATAATGGTCAAGGGATTTGGAAGCAGCTTTGACCCAATGTTCTGGCCAAAACTTGGGCAGCTGCCCAGACTCCACTGCTCCAGCCCCTACAAAGCAAGTCCGTCTCCACATCTCTGTGCAAAGAGAAGGGGAAGTATTATTCCCCTCCCCCAACCCCTCCCGCCCTCTTGGAAAGTACCCGGTCCCAGGGCTGCGCAGGGCCGCTGCTGGAAGCTCAGGCTGAGGCCACAGCAGGTCCTCCAGGGGAGCCTGCCTAGGCTCCACGTCCCCCATGCGGATCTTAGGGAACCATGTGGACCGCCCTCCCTTATATCGATTCTGCTCCCACAACAAAAGGGTGGGACACAGGAGTGGGTCAGGACTGAGTGTGGCTTGAGTTGTTTGCATCCTCTGGAGTGGCTTCAGGATGGCGAAGGATCCCGCTGCAGGTGACCGTGTCCCGGCCGGCTCAGAGCTCCCGGCAGACTTGATGATAGCCTTGTGTAGCCAGACAGCATCCACCCCTCCCTCTGCCCATTTCTGCTCGGGCCTCTCTCAGGAACCCAATCTAAGGCCACCTCCAGCACTTGCCTGGAGGGGGTGTTTGTCTCCCAGCAGAGCAGGATGGGCCTGCTTCAGGTCCCGCTGGCTCAGGGTGCAGTGACAAACAAGAAAAGTAACCAGAGCCTCTGAGAACTCGAGGTGAGTGCACTCCCTCGGCTGGCCCTGCACGTGGAAGACCTGGCCCCCTTAGGCAGATAACAGGAGGGGATCCCCATTCCCCATGTGTGCAGGTACATTTTCAGCTGGGGGCAGTGGGCCCTGGGGAGGGGGCTGGAGCCCATCGCCTGGTTCTGCCGGGCTGTGGACTGTGGACCGAGGACCGAGCACCACTGCAGCGAGACTGCCCGGGGCCCGAAAGACCGTGGCGAGCTGGCTGTGCCATGGGACAGACGGTTTGTGGAGGAGAAAACCAGGAAGCAGGAATGTGGGGCGCCGTTCCAGGGCAGCAGACTGGGGTGTGCAGAGGTCCCAGCTGCGCTGCAGAAGGAGGAATGAGCGTCTGCCGGCCGTGCGCAGAGCTGGAGATGACGGGTGTGGGCAGAGACCGGCAGATGCAGGGCTGGGGTGGGGAGGAGTGAGCGTGCTGGGCCCTGGCGCTGACCGGTGGGCCCCAAGGGCCGAGCGCCAGGGCCAGGACGCACCAGCTGCCGGAAGGGGCCAGCGCACAGGCCTCGCAAGCCCTGGGTAATGCGGGAAAGGGCTTTCATTGGTTTTTTTAATTCTGAAGGCATCGAGAAACTCCTGAAAGCCTCCCACTAGACGAGTGACATAACCCGAGTCACAGTTTAATGATCACCCTGCCGCTGGAGAAACCTGTGGAGAGTGGGAGCCACAGAACCGGGCTTGGGGTGGACTTAGGGCACCAGGATCTCAACTGATTCCTTCCCGGGTGTGACACTTCAACACCGGCTGCCTGGTCCGCGCAGACGGCCGGGCACAGAGGACCTGCTCTGTACCCGTGACTCCGACTGGACCCTGTGCACCTGAAGATCTCTGAGAGCCCAGAACGGGCCTTCCCAGGAGCAAAAGTTAGGTGTTGTTTGGGGTTCTTTTTTGCATTGGTGGCGGCGCAAAGTTTGGGGTGCCCTAAAGACCTCCTTGCCCCTTTGCCCTGCTCTGTACCCTAGAAGGTCGGCCCCTAGGGGCTGCATTGCCGAGTCCCTGACTCTCAGCTCCAGTCGGGTTGAGCCCACAGGAGCATCAGAAGGAAGGATGAGGGGCGGGGTCAGGGGGGTATTCAGGCCTGGCCCACACCCTAGTCTCTCCCAGCCAAGGCCCCACTCCCCTAGCAAAAACAGACTTGCCCGTCACCCACAGAGACAGAAGGCTGTGGTGCCCCACTGTTGCTGGACCCTGGGTGTGTCAGCCCCCCTCCGCATACCCTGAACTCTGTCCACACCCCACATCTGCTTCACTCGGTTCTCTTCTGCCAGACCCCGTGGAGGGGGCCGCCTCCTTTCTGCCAGCACCCAGAACAACACAACGGGTGATTATCTTCTTGCCGAATGGCAGCGTTGTGCATTTTACGTTCTGCACAAAGCACAGCACGTGGAAAGTCGTCACAAGAAGGGTTCAGTCCTCTGTTTGAGGTGATTATTAACTCTGCTTGAGTATCGAATGCCTACAACACTTAATTATTAAGCCTGCAGCCCAAGAAGTTGGACAGGATTCTGAGCAAGTATTCCAAAGCAACCCTACTTGATTCTTTATTCTCTTTTAAATGAGCTGTAGACATTGATCATGTGAGCTATTAGAAAAAACAAAAAAGCGTTAAATGCTCTGCAGCAGCAGCTGAAAGCCTGAAACTGTTGCTAGAAGAAGGGAGCCAGAGGTCGCAAATGAGATTTACTAATTTTCATGTCAAGTGCATTGTTATTTATCCAGTTTCTTAATGGAAAAATAATGCACAATAACCTTTGAAAGTTAACGCAAGGGGGGGTAACTGTGGAGATGTACTTATTTTTTAAGTTTCAATAAATCACTCTTTGCCTGGAGCTCAAGGATTCCCTGTAGGAATCACTGTCTGGTACATTCTGGGACGACAAAGGTCTGATGCCACCTTATCTTTCTTTCATTTTCCGTGGGGCTGTCTCTTCAGGAAGATGTTCCAGCCCCCAGGTGGGCATCCAGTACCTGGCAAGAGGTCCCTAACACTTTCTCTCAAAAAAATTCCATTTTGCCTTTATTATGTTTCTCAATTATGAAAGATTATAAAACAACAGATGATCAATTTATTTAAAAATGTTTTTGAAGTTTTTATTTAAATTCCAGTTAGTTAACACAGCATGTAATACTAGTTTCAGTTGTACAATATAGGGGTTCAACACTTCCTTACATCACCTGGTGCTCGTGACTAGGGTGCCTCCCTTTATCCCCATCACCTGTTGCACCCACCTCCCGCCCCCTCCCAACAAACGATCCTTTTAAAACTCAAATTTTGCAAACCTGGCGAACTTAGAAATAAAAGTCAGATAGTTACCATTAAAAATACATGCCATTTCTTTCCGATATCTTCCTGCACATGAATTATTATTTTTGTGTGTGCATTTCTATAATGATGGGTGACATTCACCCAGAGACCCCGATATTCACTTATGAATATCGACTTTATTGGCTTCATACCTTAAGAGCAATATCCTTCATATCTACATGCCTGGTTTCATCTGAGCATTGTAAGTGGGTGAATCCATGAGACAGGAAGGCTGTGAAACCCGCAGCTTGTGGCACAGAGCCTGGCGTGGACTCCTGGATGTGCAGTCTGACCGCAGAGACCCCGTCCCAGCCACCACCGCATGCTGCTTATCACAGGCTACCATGTCACTGAGCGGGATGGGCTCACTATGCATTCATGTTCTGGACTTGGTGTTTAACTTCACCACATAAACTAAGTGTCTTTGTACGTCTGATTCTTAGATTATGTTCAAATGGTATCATAATGTCACTTGTATGGATGACGGTTCAGTCTTCTGTTAGTGGACTTGCAAGTTGTTCGAAAGTTTTTCACTTTTACACTCAGTGCCACCGTGATTATCACGTTACATGCTTGTTGTGAACTTGTGATGGTGCTTTTGTTTGGTAGATATCAAGAGAAAATCTGCCCATCAAAGGGCGTACACACTTTTCATTCCATTAGATATCGACACAGCGACTTTGAGCTCCCAAAAAATAGTCAACGGAAAAGGCTGTTTCCCCACATCCTCGCTGAGTTGGGTATTACAGGTTTGTTTTCTTTTTTTAACCTTTGCCGATCTGATGGGGACAACGGTGGCTAGTGTTGTTTTTATATGCATTTCCTTGGGTATTAGTGAAGGCGGGTATCTCTTCAGATACCTACTGATCATTTGCATGGCTCTCTCTGGGGATTTCTTGTCCTTATCCCTTTTTATACTGACTTTTAAATTTTATTATTTTGTAACATTTTTTTCATAATAATTTTGTAATAATTTAATTTTATTATTTTGTAAGATATGAAGGCTATTGCTCTTAAAGTATGAAGCCAATAAAGTCGATATTCATAAGTCAACATAAAATGTAGGGTTGAATAAATAAGTAAAAAACATAACTACACAAATAACATTAGTCTTTGTAAATCAAGATGCCACAGTCATGACTCCCTCAGGAAATGAAGGACAAGTGCACTTACACCAACATGACCGCTGAGAACAACCAGAAAATCCAGGGGGATGGCTGAGGAGGTCGGGGGTGGGTGTGTGGTGTGCACACGGGGGAGAGTCAGCCTGGCAGAGCTGCCCCACCACCAGATTTGCCTATGGAGGCAACTCCATACCAATCGAGTCACCAACAAGTTTTGCTTGTTTGCTATTGTTGAAGGTTTATAAATTAGTAAATAAATTCTAAAATGTATGCGGGAATGCAAAGGCCTTCAGACGGTGAAGAACAAAACAAAATGAGCCCCAAATAACCTAGGCTTTTTAGGACAGGAATGCAGAAAACACAGGGAACTGTAAAGGAACAAAAGACACACTTGCGGTAAGCAGCAGGGGGCAGGCTGAGTCCTCAGCGCGAGCGGCACCACGGGAGGGGCCCAGTAACCTGCCCCAGGCTCCAGCCCAGCACAAATCCCTCCACGTTGAGTGCAAAACAGATATCTTGTGAGAAAAAGGAAGAAAAGAGAATTCACCGCAAGTAGAGCTTCATGAAAATATGGAAGGGAGTCCTCCAGGCAGGAGGAAAATGACCCCACAAGGAAATGGAAAAATGCAATTGGAACCAGGGAAAGTCAGGAAAACTAACAGATGAGAGGAACCTGCAAATCCACACTGGAGTATAAACTGAGTATTGATTGCAGCTACAAAATTCATATTGTCTTGTGTGAGTTCCAGTGCACTGAATTCAAGTTTCCATTTAATTTAAAAAAATTGGAAGGCCTACCAACGATCCCTCAGAAGCAGGATGAAGGTAAACGGATGGGTAAAATCAGAGAGGGAGGCAAACCGTAAGAGGCTCTTCGTCATAGGAGACAAATGGGGGTTGCTGGAGGGGGGTGGGTGGGGGGGATGGGGTAACTGGGTGATGGGCATTCGGGAGGGCACGGGACTGAATGAGCCCTGGCTGTTATATGTAACTGATGAATCACTAATTTCTACTCTTGAAACAAATACTACACTATATGTTAATTAAATTGAATTTTAAATAAAAAATAAAAATAAAAAATAACGTCTTGATTAAAAAAAATAAAATTGAAAAAATGATCCAGTGAGTAGGGGCATTTGCATGAATACCTTCCAAGCTATTTTCAGCAGGAAAACAGGACTCCACATAACTCAATATCTTTTAGATGTTTCAAATCACAGGATCTGACAGGATCATCTTTAAGAATGTGAAATATTATTGTGACTTGGCAAGTGGATACCGGCATGAAGCACCCTCTCTTGGTTATTGCATGCGAGAATGGCTTTGTGGCTCAGATGGGCCCTGGACGAGTCAATAAGATAAAAATGTATCTTATCAGCCCAAATGCCTTAGTACAAATAATGAACACAGAAAGGGCATTTTCCATGTGTCAGGTGCTGCTGTAAGCACTATGCCTGTATGAGCTTTCTTGTTAAGCCACAGGGAGCTGGCCTTCTTGGCCAGTCTAAGACCCAGGTTTGAATCCCACAAGCTGCATGCCCCCAGGCCAGACTCATCCTCTGCAGCCAGCAGCCCCATCGGTCCAGGGGGCTGGGTCCAGCGTCAGCGGAAGAGGGGTCGTGTGGACGGAACCAGGTCACGCACGTGGAAGCTTCTGGTGCAGGCGGGACGGGCCTGGAAATCAGAGACCCCACGGGCCCCCCCACGAGACCCGGATGCCTGGGCAGGAAGAGCTGAGAACAGGA
Organism: Callorhinus ursinus; assembly: GCF_003265705.2. NCBI lineage: Eukaryota > Metazoa > Chordata > Mammalia > Carnivora > Otariidae > Callorhinus > Callorhinus ursinus. The sequence goes on from NW_027397120.1 coordinate 1,915,652, forward strand.
CGGGCTGCTTTGCTTCTGGCTTTGCCCATCTTTACAGATGTTCACCTACTGAGAAATCCTGGCTGTGGGGCAACGGTGGGCCGACGCGGCCCCGTTTTATAGATTAGGAAGGACAGGCTCTCCTCCAAGGTCGTGAGCTCTCTGCAGACAATCAGAGGAGAAAAACCCGTTTTTCTTCACAGTGTACGCCCCGTCCTCCCGAAATGCACTTGAAGTGATTTTAGTAGCGGTGGCAACGGGACATTTAGAGAGAATGGATCTGATAGGACATACCTCATGTTTATAGGTTTTAAAAAGCATCCGAAGGACATTTACCCAAATGAGGTTATTAACACAAGTTTTTCTCGCTGTCAGATCCATTCATTGGCTCCTCTTTCTTTTCTTCATTTTCTTGGCCAATGGGAACATTAAAAGATTTGCTTAGTAAACTAATCTTTTAAGTTCGCAGAGAAATACAAGTTGAGAGCTTGCATTGCCTCTTCCCTAATCTTTTTAGCTTAGCGAGAAAATTTACTGTGGTCCTTCCCATTTTTCCTTTCTCAGACCATTGGTGACATATCATAGGGGATAATAAGTGAGAAAATGGAATTCTCCCTCCCTTCCAGCGATACACATGCACATCACTCCAGCCCCTGGCACTTCTATCCTTCCTTTCTCTCTAGCTCTCCCTGAGCATTCTGCATGTCCAGCTGCACCTTGGAAAAAGAAACACCGTGGCGGTGTGTGACCATATTGCCCATCTGTTTTTAAGTGCATTTCCAAAATAATCTCATCATTACTGGTTATACGACGATAGGTAATCTCCTTTCCAGAGAGGTTGGTGTGCAGGCCTGCAGAATGACTTTGTATAGCCGGGCCCCAAATGTTGTTACATTTTCTCGAAAGGTGAACAAAGGAAATGGTTTTCAAATCAAAGGCAGACAGTTATGTTATAGAACCTATTAGGAGGGAAAAATATGCACAGGAAAAGGTCTCAGGTGGGCCTTTGCAGTCATGTGTCTGGGATTCTTCAGGGTCTTCCAGAACTTTCCAGAACTCTCCAGGGCTCTCCAGAGTTTTCCAGAACCCTCCAGGGTCCTCCAGGACACTTCAAGACTCTCCAGGGTCCTCTAAAACTCTCCAGGGTCCTCCAGGAATCTCCAGGGTTCTCCAGACCTCCCCAGGGTTCTCCAGGGCCCTCCAGAACTCTCCAGGGTCCTCCAGGACACTTCAGAACTCTCCAGGGCTCTCCAGGGCCCTCCAGAACTCTCCAGGGTCCTTCAAAACTCTCCAGGGCTCTCCAGAGTCTTCCAGAACTCTCCATAACTCTCTAAGATTCTCCAGGGCCCTCCAGAACTCTCCGGGGCTCTCCAGAACCCTCCAGAACTCTCTCCACGGCACCGTGAGGAGGGCCTGCTCCTCCCTGCTGGCCAGGAATCACCCAGCTCTCTCCCCATCTTCTCTGCCTGCACTCCTGCTTCGGACAAGGAAATGGCAGTCGGCCCCCTGCTGACGGCCGAGAGGAGCCATGAGGCAGGACGGGCTGCAAGTGTTCCCCGGGATCTGGATTGCTAATGGATTCCAATTCCTTCCATTCCTACCAATACTGATAGGACTGTTTCCATGTCTCTGGGAGATTCTGGGCTTCTGCGGCCATCAGGGAAGGATGCCTTCTTCCCTTCCACCTGCCCCTGCCTCCGCCTTGCTCATCCCTGCAGGTTATTTCTAGCCCTGGTGTGTTTCCTTCCTAACAATTATCCCAAATGAGGGCTAGCTTTCTGCACCAACCCTGTGACTAGTCTCCTCTCTTCCACCCCGTTCTCTGGTCTGTTCTCTCCTGAAGGGAGTCAGGGGTCTTTCTAAATTGCAAAGTGGCCACCGTCAACGTGAGTGTTCCCTATTCCTCAGATAAAGTCCTGGATCAAGGCTCCCAAGGTCCTTGGTGGCCTGTCCCCCTCATACCTCCTCACCCCCCATGGGGGTACCTGCAGCAGGAGCCCCATGCCCTGTCCACATGCACTTGAGCTTCCCTTGTTTGCTGCATAAGCCTCTCGGGGTGGCCGTAATGAAACACCTAACAGAGCCCAGGACATTGAGATGCTTCTCAGTAGGTACTTGATGAGCAGCCAAGTGTGAGGCATGCAGTGGGGAAGGGACACAGGGCTCAGCAGGGAGGCACTGAGACATGGGATCTCGCCACATGCACACGGATCCCAGGTAAGTCTACTGAGCCACACGTGCTTCCGGGCTCAGCGGAGGACGGTCAGACAATGGGACAGAAGGAAGCTTCGAGGCTTCATCTGGTGGAGGGGTGGGGGTGTGGCAGGGAAGCTGGGGTCGGGACACAGGTCAGACATCTGCACACCTTCCTCGTGGCTGTGCGTGAGTCCTGGTGTTTGGAGGAACGTACGGTCCCGTCAATGCTTCACTGGACAAAGGGCCACCTGCTGACGCACCTCATCCCCAGCAGAATCCCCACAGAGGGCTCCACTGGGTTAGGCTTCTCCACAGCCGTTTCTCAACGCTCGTGCTGTCTGGACCGCTGTTCTCAGACCCTGTGGACGTGGGAAAGACCAGTCAAAGCAGGGCCCAGCGAGCTTGGTTCGTCCTGTCTGGGGTTTGCTCTGATGTTGTGCCTCTGGGTGGGGCGTCCGTGTGTCCACCCACACCCGAATGTCAGTCGACAGAGAAGAACTCAGTCAACAGAGGCCAAGCCTCCCTGCAGAGGGCGTCGTGGGTGCCTGACACATGAGACTGGGGGCTGCTATGGACCCCTTACCACATCTGGCCAGTGTGTGCTTCCCTAAGGCCCACAGGTAAGAACCACCTTTATGGCTTTGCTTTTTATTTATTTTATTTTTTTAGCAAATTCACATTGTCAACAGCAGTGTTGGAGTGCCCATCTCCTGGGCACTTCGCCTGTATGGGATAGGATATTGTAAAAATTGCCTAAATATAACTTTATATTTTGTTATCATTAAATATGGAAGTCAGTAAATGTATACAGGTTCCAGCACGAGATTTTTTAAATGAAATATATTTATAAAGTCAAATAACTAATGGAGATTTCAGAAAACATGCAAAACACAACTTCAGAAAATCCCACAGTAATGAACTAAAAGATCATGGTGATGTGGGAAGCAGGGTACGTTTTTAAATCATTGAACATTCCGGAAGAAGAGTGGCTGTTTGCTGACGTGTGAAGAGCCTGTGACATCTGAGCCACAGCGTCTACATGTGGGGGACACTAACGCCCGGGGCACCCACGTGCTCACCGGATGGCAAGGGTTGCCTGTGCCCAGTGCCGGAGACCCCCCGCCCCACGAAGCCGGGAATGTTTACTGTCTGGCACTTTACCGGGCAGGTTCATTGACCTCTGCTCCCGGAGCTGGACACGTGGACACAGAGCTGGACACGCGGACATGGAGCTGGGCCCCAGGATGGGGAGCCACCTCCGTGCCACCTTGTCGGCCACTGTCAGCTCCCGTTGCCACGGGAGACCCCGCGCTAGCTCCCGTCTCGTCTTCCTCCCTGATGCTGGGGACTCTTGCTGCACATGGGTGGGGCTTCCTGTAAAGACATTAACTCATAAAATTCAACTTCCATTCATTCCCGCTTTCCTGCGCTTCCTGGGCGTTCTGTGCTCGGCCCTCCCTCAGAGCCCGACAACTGCGTCTGTGCTGTACTTTAGGGCATTTTTACAGCAATTCTGGCCCATGGGAAGTTAACGCTTGAAGCAATGCGACTATCATAGGAATAATACAGCGAAAGCTTGGTTTTCTTCTTCCTGTGCTCGGCAGGGCTGGGATCGGGGGCTGCGGGCACGGCTCTTGGGAGCATCTCGTCCTGGGCCGCTGCCCACGAAGGAATCGCTCATCCATGTGACACTGCCGTCTGAGCATCGTGTCGAGCGCAGGGCTCAGTTAGCCGTTTATCGGGGTGCACAAGTTAAAATCTGAAAAATGGCTGCTGTTCTCGGCAGCTTCCCAAGGTCGGTGACGGGTCAACCGCCTGTCTCCCCCGGGGCAGCTCAGTGTTGCGGCTCTGCTAGCCGAGGCAGCCGCCCCGGGGAGACCAGGCGCAGGGCCAAACGTGTCGGCTGTCACCGGGGAACCCAGCCCCGGCGCTGTATCAGATACGCGGGCCTCCACGACAAAGTGCCACAACTTGGTGGCTGACAAGAACAGACCTTTACTCTCTCTCAGTCTGGAGGCCAGATGATCCGAGTCCCGGTGTGGGCAGCTTCTGTTCCCACTAGAGGCACGGTGTCCTCTGTCCCTCGGCGGCTGGTTGCTGGCAGTCCTCGGGGTCTCCTGGCTTGTGGACACATCACCCCATTCCCCGACTGTGTTCACGTGACGTGTGCGTCTCTGTGTCCAAACCTCGTCTTCTTAGAAGGACACTCGTCGTTGGATGTAGGGCCCACCCTAATCCGGTATGACCTCATTTGAACCTGATTATATCTGCCAGATTCTATTTCCAGATAAAGTCACATTCACGGGTGCTAGGGGTCGGGGGACATGATTCAACCTGTCTGTTGGGGGACACAATTCAGTCCACGAGTGACCTTTTCACTCACGCCATCTACACGGAGGGTCTCCCCCATTTTGTTCGTGGTCCAGGGAGCGCCTAGATGACGGGAACAAAGCTGGTACTCCCTGCTCGTCTTATCTCCCTGCAGTCTTCCCAACGGCCTTCCCAGCGGCGGTGCTGAACCTCACCGACAGGCTCTGACCCCTCGTCTGACCCTCTCCGCAGCCAGGTGGATAGACCTAACAGGGATCGGGACCCCCCCCGGAGAAGCCGACGCCCGGAGCTTCAGAGGCTGGCTTGCTACTACACTGCTCTGCACCCCGTGTGTGCAGGTTTGGGTCTGGAACCGGGGAACGTGACGCTCCTTCTGCCACAGCATGGGGTCCCCGAGGAGGATGGTTCCTTTGAGCACACTTCCCATTTCTGAGTTTCCGCCTCCTGCCGACTGCTGGTCATGAGTCTTCTCTCCAGACACGGTAGTAACCAGAGAAGGTAATAAACCCGATTCACACTTGGGAAAATGGGCTGCCTCTCTATTTTGTAATTGCCCTGAAGTTGTAGGCCTGGTTCAAACGTCTCCCGTGATGGCACAATCTTAGCAAGCAACAGAAAAGCCTCTCGTCAGGTTGCCACACTGACCTCGAATCTGCTTTGCTGGGAATCCGTCAGCGAGCGGTGGGGCACGAAGGGCCCAGGACAGTGCTTGTCTGCAGGGGGAGCCCGCAGTCCTGGGGCCCATCCCAGGATGCCGTCCCGGGGTCTCTGAGGCCCCTGGGTGTCTGCACCTTTGCAGGCTGTGCCTGGTTGCAGATGGTCCTGGTTGCAGACAGTGTTCCAAGAGGGTAACCCTCAGGTGGGGCCCCTTGCCTGCTGTAGGCAGCCTGGTCCTCCGCAGCCGACCACCGGCTGAGGCTTCCACACTGTTCTGGTAATTAGTGTAGCAGCTCTGAGTATCATTGAGCTAAACATTTTCAAAGTGTTCTGTTATTATGGATGAATTTTACAGAAAGCTGGGTAGCTCTTATCACAAATTGATGTACTTGTCACCTGCATTTTCATAATTACTGTGATTTAACAGGAACCGTTGCAACGCGATGTAAGTGTGAACAGCCGTGGAACGGCTGTGATCTCCCTCAGGTGAGGGAAGTGTAATGGGTTTGCAGAGATAGCTCATCTGGCCCAAATCCCCACCTAGAGGCGGGAGATAAATCAGATAATGTGCGTACAGAGATTCCTAAGGGGGTGTCTCTTTTCTGTAGCTACTTTCAGTCTGAGTGTTTACAAAGCTTAGGGTGAATTCAGTAACCACTTCTCTGCATTTGAGAAAACACAGAGATAAAGTGAGCCTGCTCCTTCAGAGGAGCGACACAAACCACGTTCATCTCCGCGATGCCCGCAGCTCCGTGAGCCTCTTTGGGCCTGTTATCTTCTTGGGATCCCAGGTCCCTCCTACCAGGGTGCTCACTCCTGTGTCCTTGCTCCAGGGAAGGAAGTCGGGGGCACAGGGCTCTGTCACTGTTTCTGCAGAGAACAGGACTGCCCTTGGCGGACCTGCTTCAGGCACTGTGGTCCTGGACCTCTCAGATGTCACCTCCCCAAGCCTCAGCCCGCTCAACCCCTGCTTCCCATTTTACTCATGAAATATGATGTCCCTGCCTTAACAAGGGGGCCACAGGCACATCACCTCGTCCCCCGGGGCTCCGCTCCATCCTCTCTGCCTCCGTGGAGCCCCCTGGGCTGCCTCGGCCTCTCCTCCCTGCACTTGGAGCTAATTCCTGGCTGCTGGCCCTTGGTCTCCTCCAGCTGTTCATTTGCTGGGAAGGTCCCCCCAAAAGGGGCGAAGGGCACAGCATCCTGGGAAGGGGCTTCCTCTGCACCGAGTCACGCAGGATGCCGCTAGAGATCCGACCCTAACCTGCCCGTCGGAACGCTGCCGTGCTCAGGTGGTCAGCCTCGGATGGTGCCGCTCCAGGTCAGCTGCCTGGAAGGTGTCTGCCACGTTCCCTATCCAGATGGGGACACCGCCCGGGCTTCTACTGCCCCGCACGCTCCGTCTCTGGGGCCCCACCACAGCAGTCGTGGTGGCCAGGAAGCGCTCTGCCCTTCGCGGGGCTCCTCCAGCGCCCAGAGAGACGTCGCGTGGGCCTGACCTCCGAGGGCCCCGTGGAGGCGCCGGCCGGCAGCGGGTGCTCAGGGCCTGGGCGTGGTGCCCCGCGTCTGGCTCGGGTCTGAAGCTTTACCCCCTATCTGTCGGCCAGAAACGGGATCTCTGGACTTCATTCCCCTTGGGGTTAGTGAAAGGAAGGATACCCACTTTCCGGCTTGTACTGGGGCCGATGGGGATGGCGCTGTTGGCTGCATTCTCGTGCGGTCTGCATTGTGGTGCGCCCCTGGGCTGAAGGCCCCTTTTCCAGGCACAACTGAGTCTCTTGATTTGTGATGGTTCTGTTTTGCAGTCACCACACACACTGAACCATTGCTCCCGGGGAGACACAGGGTTCGGGTCCCGTGGGCCTCGGGGCCCAGCATGTTTCTCGGTACATAACCTAGCTGCATGCGTGCCGTCCGAAGACACGTCGTTTAACGAGTGTGGTGCGTTCGTTCATGTCGAGCTCACAGCCAACAGCTCCGTGACTCGTGCCCGAGGAAGCTTATGGAACACTCATGTCCCTCCATGAGGCGCACACACCTCAGCGCTCTTGCCCACAGGAACCCTGGCCAGCACGTCAGTGCTGCGCTCGGGGGCCGTCGGAACAGCAAAATCACCAGCAAAAAGCACAAAGATGTGAAAAGTCTGGCACTCGACAGACTTGCTTATATTCTCAGAGCTGAGATAAGAAGGTGGCCTGTCACATGTCTGACCTCAGCTGGGAGCGTGCACATCGGACTGTTCAAATCACTCACTACGCTGAGCACGTCCGAATGACTACAAACGCAACACAAGTATTGATTTGAGGGGGTCACAAGTGAATTGTAGTGAGTGGGTGAATTCACGAATGTGGATAGTGACTCTATCCACCCTGTGTTCCCAAATATCCATGACTGTCTCCCAAAGTGTCCCAGCTAACGTGCTACCCACCCGAACCTGCCTTGTCCCACTGGACACCCTGCATCCTTCCTGCGCTCTCACTGATTCATCGCGCTCTCCCACGCACTGCCCACAAGCGTCCCTCCTGGAGGCTTTGCCAGGTCGGAGGACGCGGTGTGAGACACAATGCCAGGTCTGGACAGGAGCATGTGATCGTATAAGTGCATGGCCCTGGGCCACTCCTTCCAGGCTCTGGTCCTCTGCCTCCTCCCTTGTGCTGCTCGGTCCACAAGATGAAATGAGGTGATGCAGGGGGGCGGGCAGAACCTAGCACATAGTGCTTGGTGCTGCGACGCGGAGGCCTTGCTTCTCTTGCCAGAGATGGCACGCCTCTTGTCTCTGTGTGCTCCATTCCCGTGCATCTTCTCCTGCCCCCACGGTCCTGCTGGAGGGACTGAGCTCCCGGATACTCCCTGTCCTGCCACGTGGGGCCTTCCCACAGAGCAGATGGGGGCGAGTCACAGGTCTCTGTCGCCCTTCCCAGAGTCTGTGGGTTCCCCTGTGGCCACCCTGGGTCCCTTTCTCCGTCCATTCCCAGCTTCTCACCTGGGACTCCCTCGTGGGGAGATTGAACTGTTCTCTGCTCCTCGAAGAAATGACATTTATATCTGTTTAGATGTTCCTGACAAATAAGGCTTCTGATGTATAAAATGTTTTCATGTTATTTATTGCTGTTTCTAAGAAGAAAATCTGAATTTAGATCTAAGCCATCAGTATTGGTTAGTATTTACAACCCTACACATTAATGTGTAATTCTGAACTCCCCATCTCCATTTGTCTGGCCCATTTCTGTATCCCAGTAAACGGGGCCATATTTCAGGGTGAGTTACCAGCTGGGGCAGCCGTGAGTCTCAACTCCATTATGGCCTCTGACCAGTTACCCCCGTCGGCTCACGGGGCACAGACGTCCCCCCACAGAGGGCTGGTTGGAACCAAATGACTCCCCCGTGATTGACAGTGAGGCTCACTGGAGGCCGGGAAGAAAGGCGGTATACTTTAGTGCCTAATGCATGTGCCAACAGAGACTGAAGGGGTTTCCTGGGTGATGTGGTAGCTCCAGGCGACTTTTGCTGGGTGACCAAGAGGAGAGGTGAAGCCACTGTGCACCTCCTCACCCGGGGGAGCCGTCATGAGGAGGGGTGGCTGGTGAGGGGCTGTCATCACAGACCCCAGTCACTGTGCTCGGGCCTATGGGAGCTTCTCTGTTGGGGCCGAGGCCCCACTAGTGGACACTGGGTGGTCAGCTGTGTTACTTAGGTGGCACGGTGCGTGGCTTTCCTCCACTCAAGTGTTCAGAGGCCCGAGTTGGGAGCCGGGCCTGGAGCTGGCGGGGCCGGGGGTGTAGGCTCCTTAGCCCGTGTGCCAGACTGGGCCAGGCCGGAGCCACCGAGACCAGCCCTCACGGCAGGAAGGCCAGGGACGGGGTGGTCGGACTGGCTCTTCCCACTGACACCAGGAAGGTCCCAGCAGCCATGCTCACGTGGTCAGCTCGAGATGCGGACCTCTGTCCCCCGCCCGCCGTCAGCGGCCAGGTGGGGCCTCCCAGGGCCCCCTTTCCTCCCACTCACCGGCAGACTGGATTTCTCCTCCGGGTTCTTTGCCTCCAGGCTATGCCGAGTACTCATTTTCCCTTGCTGTTGTTGTTTTGTCCTTAGTGACGATTTTGGGGTGAAGTACACAGCGTGACTGCCTCCCTTCCCGAGTCACTGACAAGCAACATGACAGACTCCCGTTGGGGGCTATTCCTCGGCCTCCTCAGAGCCCTCAGGTGCCGCTAATGAGATGTGGGAGTAGGTGGAAATTGTTCACTCCAAGCTCAGAGTCAGATCCTGCTCTACGGGACCTGAGAGAGATCTGGAATGGGCAGTTTTCTGCCACCTAGGGTGTCCACGGTGCCATAACAGCCAGAGAGCCAAAAATAGTCAAAATTAGGAGGAACATTTCGTTTTAAATGAGCGCTTTTTCATGCTCAAGCTCTTTGAAGCTGTTCTTCAGACACATGGTGGCGTCCTGTCCTGAGACAGGGGCCTTGCTTGCTCTCGTCCATGGACGGAACACCACAGCCATCGGGATTTGGAACAGGAGAGTCTGCCGGCAGGCCCTCGGGTGAGTGACTTCAGGGCTGTGGGTCACAGACCGTGGGGGGAGCCATCCGTTGGGATCTGGTGATGTAGAGACAGCAGGATGCTTTCTGGAAGCTGGGTCTCAGGGCAGTTCGACGGCTACAGCCTGCTCCGAGTGGGGAAGTCAGGGGTCCCCTTAGTCTGATTCGAGGGCTTGAAATTAACCTTTGGTGGGACAGAGGCTCACCGTTCAAGGCGGCCAACCGGACTGGGCTACAACTCCATCTACCGCCCTTACAACGCCTCCTTCATTTTCTTTTTGTTTTGCTTTGCTGGGTCTGGGACGCAAGTCTCATGTCTGGCGGGAGGCGGCCAGGAGGCACTGTCGCCCCTAAGGCCGGTGTAGCTGGTTCTCGAGGTGAGGGGGCCAAGCCGAGAGGGTGCTCTTCCGGGCTGGTGTTCTTGAGCGGCCGGGCACCTTCTGCAGGGGGGAGGGAAGGCCAGCACACTCCCCGAGCCTGGGTGCGGACATGCCCTCCCAGACTGTGGTTTTAGCCATTAGCCTTGGGTGGGCGTCTCTAAAACACACCCTCCGTGTCATCGGAACCGTGCCTAAAACACGCCCGGAAGGGAGAATGCTCAAAAATGCGTGGAGCTTTCTGGTCAAGTGCCTGCTCCACCCATAAAAATAAGCCGTGTCTCCCTACATGTCTCCGGAAGCCACGGGGGAGCTGAGCTGCACATCAGCGACACAAAATCGCTGCTGAGGACCGACTCTCTAAATGTAATTGAGCACGATCCAAATTGCAAACGACTTCAATTTTCATGTAATTAATGCTGAACGGTTTCTCCTGGCAGTCGATGGCGTGTTTATGAGGATAGTCTACTAAAAATGTCATTGTTTCGTCAGCATGAAGTTTGCCAACGCTCTATTTATGACAACAGAGTACTCAGCAGCTCCTGTCACATCTGTACCATGTTCCTTAGGTTACAGGTGACCACCCCACCCTGTTAGCACCATTCAGAGTCAGGAACGGGCCTGTCTTTTGGCAAATCTGCCCGTTCTCAGTGGAAGTGTTTGATATGGATTTAGGGGATCATTAATGGCTGGGATCAATATTAGGAGGGACTGGAGACACGGGAATCATCTGCAGCCTGAACTGCCCCAGACTTACAAGAGATCAGCAAACGCTGCCCTCGGCCCCGGGAGCATCAGAGAGTTTACACAGGGAGATGGGAGGGTGGTGAAGAAATCAGGCAGGGGACGGTCTTTGGATCTGCATTGCTCTCAGGGTGAATAACTGAATGAACACACAGTACATATGACGGAACAGGAAGCTACCCACTAGGACACAATTCGGGGCAGAAAGGTGTAAGTGGTGGGAGCACAGAGTACAGAAGGAGGGCTCTAAGGGGGTAGATTCCCGATGAGTCCAAAGTCATCAGCTCCCTGGCTCCCTTTGCAGCATCATGACCCCACACTCTGCCCCCCGAGCCAGCCCCTTTCCAGGGCTGTCCATCCTCCACGTACCCCAGGCCTCCTTGGTGCTTCTGGCTGCCTGTCCCATCCCATACTTGTCCAGTGTCAGGGCACTTATGACCAGGTTCGCTCTATGAAGATGGCTTCTGTAGGTTTTTTTCAGTCCTGTTTTCAGGGAAAATCAAGCATTTATGATCAGTTCCTAATTACACAGAGTAAAGCATTGAAGTCATCACTGTGCTGTCAGTCAAGTCAGCCCCATATGAATATGCTATGGATGCAGGTAGAACAAAAATGCCTTCTGAGGGGGTTACCCAGGTTATTAAGGTTCTCGAGAGAAACACAACCAACAGAAAGAGATTTATTAGAAGGTTTGGTTCATGCAGTTATGGAGGCCAGCAAGTCCCAAGATCTGCAGGGTGAGTCAGCAAGCTGGGGGCCCGGGAGGGCCACTGGGTTCGTTTCAATCCAAAAGCCACAGGCTCAGGACCCAGGAAGAGCCGATGTTTCAGTTTGAGTCTGAAGGAAGGAAAAAAACCCACTGTCCCAGCTTGAACGCAGTCACGCAGGAAGAATTCTCTTACTCGAAGGAGGGTCAGGCTTTTTGTTCTATTCAGGCCTTCAGCTGATTGGATGAGGCCTATCCATATTAGGAAGGGCAATGTGCCTTATTTGGTCTACAAATTCAAATGTTAATCTCATCCAGAAACACCTAGACAGATGTTTGACCAAATATCTGGGCCCCCCTGTTCTAGTGAAGTTGACACATAAAATTATCCATCACATGCCCAGCAGGCATCAGGACTCACTCCACGATGCATTGTTAGGGTTTACCACCTGAACTGCCCTAATCCTCAGCCCACTGAGGCTGTGGTTCAGGTTTCACATCAGCTGGTTCTTCCCTTCAGTCGAGTGGTGATTAGCTCACTGGCCCTGCCTTCCTCAGAACCCTCGGGACTTCTCTCCTCTGCTCTGCCCGCACTGACTATCTGCTCCATCCCAGCAGTTGACCTGGATGGACTTTTGCTCTGCCATCTCCCCTTGCACACACCTTAGGCTTGTTCTCAGCTGGGCGACCCAGTTGGCCAGGAAGGCATGTCCAAACCCAGGCTTGGAGGAGTGCAGAGTCCATGTCTGATCCATCTGAGCACTCAGAGGACAGTGTCTGAAATGGAGACACAGCCCGACCAATAACCACAGGCCCCTCCCCAGAAACACACACTGCTCCTTCCCTATTACACCAATAATCTCCTCTTAGTTTGGGGAACAGGGTTTTCCCCCGCATTTGCTGGTGTGGGAGAACCCAGGAGCCATAACTAAGCGTATTCTCAGGACCGGGATGAACGGTGCTTCTTTGGAATTGTATTTTTTTGAGAATTTAATATATTTATTATAAAGATATGTGTTAATATCCTTTATATATTAAGAATTTTTTTAATGAGGGGACGCCTGGGTGGCTCAGTCGTTAAGCATCTGCCTTCGGCTCAGGTCATGATCCCAGGGTCCTGGGATAGAGCCCCGCATTGGGCTCCCTGCTCCGCGGGAAGCCTGCTTCTCCCTCTCCCACTCCCCCTGCTTGGGTTCCCTCTCTCGCTGTGTCTCTCTGTCAAATACATAAGTAAAATCTTCAAAAAAAAAAAAGAATTTTTATAATGAGAAAAACAAAAATAATGGCCAATAGGAAAATCAACAGCAAATGAGTGAAGAGGAATTGTATTTTTTTTAAAAGATTTTATTTATGTATTTGACACACACAGAGAGAGAGAGAAAGCGTGAGCACAAGCAGGGGGAGCGGCAGGCAGAGGGAGAGGGAGAAGCAGGCTCCCCGCTGAGCAGGGAGCCCGATGTGGGGCTCCACCCCAGGACCCCGGGATCCTGACCTGAGCCGACGGCAGACGCTTAACCGACTGAGGCACCCAGGCGCCCCTGGAACTGTATTTTTTTCCTCCTTACTCTTCCACCTGCTTTCCTCATTGTTTCTCATCAGCTTGAGGGGTTCGAAAGTGCCTGGGATTACTGACTGGTCTTGTGGGCCCTTTCCCCAGGAAACCTGGTCTTTCTTGAGAGAGCCTTGAGGCCCGAGTCGACAGACTAGATTCTCCGTCCACAGGCCAGGCAGGGTTTTAGGCAGGTGTTCTTCCAGTGCAACGTGAGATAGAAGAAAATTTGTTTTCATGTCAGAGCTGCTGTCTACACTGAAATTAGTTTTTCTTTTAGCTACCCTACAACAGCTTACTGTCAGGTTAGACTGGAGATTGGGGATGTAGGGTTTGGAGGCCAGATTGGGATGGTCCTCCAAAGGGCTTTGCTAAGGGAACATCGATGTTGGGTTGATGGCCTCTAGTCGCATTTCACGTGCACACCTGTTGCACTGCAAGATTAACAATTAAGCAAATTAAGTATCCTCTATGATGACATTTTAATTATTGCGTTCTTCTTGCAAATGCAGAGGACAGTCCAATGCTGGTGTGCTGCATCCATGAGGAGTACGAAAGTCGGCTTCCTATAGGCATAAATGCCTTACAAACAATGTCCTGATGGTCCTGCCCTAGAGAAGGACTGAGAAAGGTTTGAGTCTTACATTTGCATTTCAGAGTGAGGGAAGTTGTTACTTGCTTCTCTTGATTTGGGGGGACAGGAAGATAAACCAAAAGAATAGTGTGCAGGTGGTCACTTGTTGAGGTATCAGAGGTGGAGATGGAGAGGGTGGTGAGGGGGCCATGGCACCAAAGCGGGGGCCTTGTGGGCACAGGGCCCTGCTCTTGTGTCTGGACTCTCAAAGGACACACGCTGTTCTTTCTGGTGACGCTTCAAGTCCCATCGGGACCTTAGCTTCCCACTGAGCAGCTGCTGAAGTTGGGTCAGCAGTCCCTGAGCCATTGCCTGAAGAAGACCCGCTGCCCCCAGGGAGCCGCACCCATCCAGGGAGCGTGGCTGCGGGTGTCAGCTTCGCCTCTGGGGACCAGGAGTACCAGCAGGAAGTGGTCTTTGGATCCACGTCCTTCGTCAGGACAGCGCCACAGCCTGGTGGTTGAGAGTACCGACGACAGAGCCCAAGTCTGCGTGTGTTCCTGGGGCCTCCCGCATCCTCACCTACAGAGTGGGGTGACAGCTGTGTCTGGCTCGTGGGCTATTACAAGGGTGGTCTGAGCCACTGCAGGACCAGTGCCTAGTGCACAAGCTCTGGCTTCCCCGTTTTGGCTGCCATACAGGCCCTAACAAGACGCACAGTCTCCCCGACAGCGGGGTCACCCAGTGACCCACCACAGCCGCGTGGAGGGGGCTTCAGACCGTAACTCACTCTTTAACTCCCTCCTCATGACTCTTGTGAATGTAGAGCCCGCCTGGAACTTTAGGATTAAAATCAGTGTGAATAAGTAATTAAGAGGTGGGCAGGGTGAGAAGAGTGGGTCCCTGCACTGGTGGAAACAATTGCTTGAGCCCGACAGAAACACTCTCCCACTCAACCCACCCAGCAGGATGTTCTGCACAGCCGTGTCGAGTCTCTATCCCACGTGCTTCCTTCCAGCCGCATCTCTGGGTGGCCTTCAGGTCTTCAAACGTATTTATTCCATGCATAAATACAAAATGAGAAGCAGCACAGCTAGCCCATCTTCAGCATCACCTCTGAGAGTTCTGCCCGCCTTCTGGACTCTGACCTTAGCACATGTTCTTGTAGAACGTTGACCCCAGAGCCTAGGAGAGAACTGCAAAAATGGGGCTAGGAGGTAGGATAGTCTTTTCTAATGACACAACAGACTTGACAAATTTGTCAAACTTGAAAAGAATAACAGTCTCCATGGCAAAGTGACCCAAGAACGAAAAGATTTGCAAATATGTGGCCAGAATACGTACAAGAAGCATGATGAGGGGATGATGAGCTTGCATCCTACGGAAGCTTGACCTGAGGCCAAGCCTCTGTTAAGGCAGATCCTTGCCCAGACCATGGCAAGGACATCCAAGCTCCAGAGATCACAGGGCCTCGTTAACCAGGGCATTCTCTGAAAGCAGCATTTCTGCTCCCACAGTTCACTGCCTTCCCCTGGAGCAGGCAAAGATGTCACTGCAAGGTCACATGTAGCTAGACCCTAGCTCTAAATGTCAGCTACCAACAAGCCTGCAGTGGTGCCAGTCTCCTGATGGCTCCCCGATCCCAGCAGATGGTTCCCTCCTTTCTACAACCAGTGGATGTCTCAGCATTGTGTCCCCAAGGTCTCTGCGGGCAAGCTCTCCTCAAGCTATTATCTGGGAAGAATTAACAATGCATTAAGATAACAAGATTTTTCTTAAATGTGAACATTAATTTAAGATGAGTTCACTGTGTTGATGACTTAGGTGGTGACAAATTGGTCTTCCTTCCCCCTCTTTGGGCTGTGCAGATAATCTCTTTTATGCTCCCAGTTGGTTGTGTTATTTTGGAAGACAAAGATAAGCAGCCTCTAATAAATTAGATCAAGCTCATTTTTGGAGAATTTCTCTTTAAGTAGGACTCTCTGTAGCCTCTTTAATATTATGAAATGTTTACATTTTAGCCATGTTCATTGACAGGATACAGGTGGTGTGAATCCACAGGAACAGAGGATTCGCACCCAAATATTGTCCACACGGTAACATGTGTTCAGGAGAGCAAATCTCCCCTGAATAATATGGCAAACTGACAGCACCCATCTAAATGGAATGAGGACTTGAAGAGAAAAAAGTCAGGACATGCAGAGTTTAGGTTAATTGATGGGCACAGTTTAATTTTAACTATTTTAACTTTGGGGGCTAAGCATTTGTCAATTATTTTCTAGGTCACAAAAGTTGTTGAGTGATACAAAAACAGAGAGGCAAACCCTTGAATTCAAACATGTCAGCTGGGAATTTATAAGTTCAGCTTATAGATGACTTGGAACAAGGGTCAAATGAGTGTTCCTGAGTTGTGGGCTTCCTCCTGGATGGAACTGGAGCCTCCCTGGGCCTCAGCTGCAGGCCGGGGTGCAAGGCCGGTGTGGCGCTCATCAAACCTCATGTCCAGCTTTGCCAGCAGCCCGGTGGGTCGATTGAAGAGGCAGGATGTGGACTATGGGGTGAATCTGCATGCTGACTTTCTTCCTTGAAAACGATTGTGTTCAAAGCCCTGCGTCCGGTGCATGTGCACACTGGCTCGTAAACAAGTTCACTGGGGAGCACTGCAGGAGCAGACTAGCTTTCGTGCACAGAGTTTCACCAAGTGAGCACCCAACTGCCTGTCGTGGAATGCCGGGGCCCAAACGCCATCCGCTCTTCCTTGTAACGTTACATCTCTCTGTGTTAAAAATGTTAGGTGGCACTAACTGAACTATAGTAGCTCAGCCTGAGATTTAAACTTGCATGAGGCACAATCTCTCGGCTCTTTGAGGTTAAATGGTTGTCACGCTCAGTGCGGGAGTTAGGAAACATCTGCTGTGGACGTGTGCTTCTCTGTCTGTCTAGCAGGGGCTTCCTGTCCCTTGCTACTGTAGGTGTCCTCAGCTTGGACCCTGCCCAGCTCAGGTGCCCAAGCAAGTGGTAACATGATTGGCATTTACACTGTAAAATGTACTGGGACACAGGAGATGGGGACTTGTCCGGGATGAGGCTGAGTGCAGGGTGTCAGCATCACAGACTCACCTAGAAATGCCCTGAAATACAAGTTTTCTGGACTGAGCCAGCTCCAAACCAAAATGGGCCCTACTGAGCTGTTTTGCACTAAGACTGGTTTTGAGGATCCTGAGTGAACTCTGGACATCATGGAAGTTCATCCACCCATCCACCCATCCAGCCATGCAACCATCCAACCATTCACTCATCCATCCATGCATCCATCCACCCATCCACCCATCCATCCATACATCCATCCCATCATCCACCCATCCATCCACACATCCATCCAATGATCTGTCCATCCATCCATGCATCCATTCACCTATCCATCCATGCATCCATCCAACCATCTTTCCATCTATCCATGCATCCATCCAACCATCTGTCTATCCATCAATTCATTAACTTACTTAACTCAAGGTATATTTTAGCAGCTCCACAGGCCAGTCCCTGTACTACACACTGGGGTTACAATAGTGAGAAATAATATAGTCCATGCTCTCTAGAGCTTACGATGCAGTAAAATACCATGTGGTCAGCTGACTAATGGCCCCCCAATAATGTCCATGCCCTGCTCCCTGGAACCCGTGAACATGTCACCTTACACGGAAAAGAGGACTTTGCAGATGTGATTCAGTTAAGGATCTTAACTGAGGAGATTATCCTGGATGATCCAGGTAGGCCTGATGTCATCACAAGGGTCCTCAAAGGAGGGAGGCTGAAGGTCACAGTCACAAGAGGTGATGGGGTGAGAGGTCAGAGAGGGACTGGAAGGTGCTACGTGTCTGGCCACGAGGGTAGGAGGAAGGGGTCACTAGCCAGGGGCCAGGTGCCTCTAGAATCTGGAAAAGTCAAGGTTTTCCCCTGAAGCCTCCAGAAATAACTCAGCCCTGCCAGCACCCTGACTTCTGCCCAGTGGATGGATTCTGGACTTCTGACCTTCAGAAGTTGAGGAGGATGAATTTGTATCTCTAAGCTTGTGCTACAGCCATAGACATAAATATACAGGTGTGGCAGGTGGTCCAGGTTCCTCCGGGATTTCATGGGAGATCCTTCCTCTGGGCACTGCAGAGGTGTAGTCAGGGAAGACTTCCAGAAGGAAGCAACAACTGAGTTGAGATTTTCAAGATGGGTGGTGGGCGAGATGAGAAGCTCCCAGGCGCAGGGAGAGGGGAGCGAGAAGACCAAGGGCAGAGCGTGCCCAGCCTGTCTTGAGACTGGACAGTAGTCGAGGAGGCTGAGGCAGAGGCTGGGAGGTCAAGGTCTGAGGCCGCGGGGACAGGCCTGCAGAGCCCTGAGAGGAGCTGTGACGGGCTTGGCGTGCTCGGCCAGAAGTTTCTCAGCGTTTGTATCTGTATTTCATGAACAGGCTCCCTTGGGCATAGGAAGCCAGGAGAACTGGATTAGAAATACCCCAAGGACCTAGGAGAACCTACAGAAATGCCTCCCCATGGACACTTCACAGCAAGAAGGGAGCCAGCCAAGGGGACAGTCTCACATTCCAACCGAGTGTCAGCTCTTTCCTTCTGTCGTTCACCCACTAAATCAGCTTCGCATGCAGCACTCGGTTGGTAACTTTCCATTTCAGAGCCGAGAACCCTCGGGTGGGAGAAAATCAAGCTGCCCAGAGGGGCCCCTCTGCTGTTCCCATTTCTTCCATCCTTACCCAGGGACCATGTTGCAACCCCTGCCCTCCACCCCCTCCTGGGCCTCATTCTGCAAAAAGGTAGGCTTCTGGCTAAACACGCTGGGACATTCCAGGTGTGGGCCTCGTCCCCAACCTGCAGACAGGTCTTGACAACTCCAAGCACAGTGGTTCTGTTGGTGAGGAGGAGCGTGAAGCTCAGAGTTGTGCAGTGGACCCGAAGGGATGTTCCCAGGAAAGAAGAGCACAGCTGCTCCAGCAGCCGAGGCTCTGGGAGATGATGTTGCAGCTCGGAGCCCACTCATTGCAAAGACAGGGAGGCGGGTACTGGGCCACTGGAGTCCAGCCAGCACCAAGTGGAGGGGCTCTGAGGCTGTCAGGACAGGCCCAGACTTGGGCATGGGTTCCAACGTCCCCAGACTAATAGCCGAATAGTAGAGTTCAACAACTCCTGTGCAGGTGCGGAGCAGAGTGATTGAGAAAGCGTGTGCATGCACCAAGTCTTCACCCGAACGTGCGGGAGGGTCCCAGAGCCCCCCTTCAGAACATCAGCATGGAGAAGACCACGTGACCAAGTCAGATCCATGGTTTGCACGGATGAGCTCCCCCAGACGTGGGTAGCAGCTTTTGAAAGTGATTACAGTGGAATCCAGAGATCTGCTGGTGATCGGATTAGTTTATCTTGTGATCTGACCTCTAAACGCCCTGCCCTGAGCAGGCCAGAGTAGGGGGGCAGCAGGCCCCACTTAGGGGTGACCCGGCTCCTGGAACGGGTGCGCCAACTCAGGGTGCTGTGCTCAGTAAGCTGTCTGACTCAGCATGATGCCTGAGCTTGCAACGAGCATCGTCTGCCTCCATCTACTGCCTTTTTTATCACTCACTGTGCTTATGAATTGTCCTGATTCGATCAGATTTATTGTCGATGATTTGCTGGTGTATTGCTTCATGGAGGAGAGAAATTCCATCAGATCTGGGATCTTAGCTTCGTAGGAGCGAACTCTGAGGAACCATGGCAATCCGCAGTGAGGGCTCTCGTTGGTGAGATTGCAGAACTCACTTCTTGCGAGTATCCTGAAGTTTAAAGATCCTCACCTATCTTCAGATTATCTTAAAGGATCTGCATGCCCATAAAGGCCATTGCCTCAAACCTTTGGGCAGCAATATCCGTGTCTCTTCTCATTGTGATAAATATGCTCCCCTCGTGGAGGCACTAATGGCCTCGTTCCTTCTCGTGAAGACAGCCTGGTAAATGAGTGTGCTGCAGGGACGGGATGAGCCAAGGAGCATGGGGATGGAGTTGGCCGTGGTCCGATGTTTTATAAATATGGCTTGAAGTATGAATCGATGGGTCCTGTCCCTTGTTCCATGTAATTTATTAGGATGCAAGTAGATCAACGAAGTTGGTAATTATTGTTTGCGAAGGTCTTTTCCACATAAAGTTGAGTCAGCAAACATGATTGAGATGAGAGGCCCGGAGCCCCCCAGCGCACAGCTAAACATCCTGCTTGAAAGAACAAAACCAAATAATAATGCATTGCATTGACTTAGCTTTGGAGAACATTCTTTCTTTAGCTCTCCCTAATGTCAAGAATTTGGAAATAGGAATTGGAAGGTGGTCTCCGAGTTCCCCAATGTGGACACCTAGCCAATGCTTCAGGTGGCTAATAGCTGTCTCTGTAGCTTTAAGAGGAATTAATGCCCATGTCCTTGAGTGAGGGCCCTTGGCCATTAGAATAAGCTCAGGGTTTCTCTAGCTGAGAATTTTGTAATTTTAGCAAAGTGAACAATTTACTTTGCTGTCTACGGGTGCAACATTTCTTGAAGGTACTTTGGGGATGGTGGGGAATTGAATATGGGATGTAAAATGCTCGTCCCCTAGGTTCGTTCAGCGTATTAGAACTCATAAGGAGCTTGTATACCCATCACCTGATTCCATTCCCACACCGTGAGAGCCCACCACAGGCCCATTGTTCCTGGGGAGATGGAGATTTAATCGCCGACTCAAAGCTGAAGCCCAGGTGGTAGAGCACGCTCCTAAGAACCCAGACAACACTGGAGCACACATTCCAGGGGGCAAGGCCTGCAGAGCCAAGGACACGCAGGTGGTCAGAGGTCCAGGCTGGGATCTCCCAAGGCTCTGGGGGCAGGAGATGGATGAGGGAGTGAGTGCACCAACCAGGGTGGGGAGTTGAGTGTGCCCTTCTCTGTGCTGCCCATCTGAGCTTACTTCCCAGGCAAGAGACAACCCAGGGCTGGGCACCTGGACCCACAAGACTTTCCTTGTGCCGGAGCCAGCTCTGAGCATGGAGCCTCTCCACTCTCCTTTCTGCTAATGCCAATTGGACTGTCTTGGGAGTGCAGCCCAGAAGGGCCAGTGGCCAGACAAGTGACCATTCTAATGAGCAATGGGTTGGCAAATTTGCTTGACCATCAGGAGTGCTGATCTGCTTGGGGGTGGGGATGGTGCTACAGAGGGCTCTCTCCATATGGGAGGCCCTGTGTCCAGTGCACAAGGTTGGCAGCCACAGCAAGGAGACCCCCAGAGAGCCCAGGGGACACTCATTCCTGGTGACAGTTGCTCCCCAATGATATTGGCTCAAAGCCAAGTGCAATGGTCCAGTTCATGTGACTTTATTGAGCTACTCGAAGAATAAGAAACCACGTCCAAAACAAACACCTCACTTTCCAGAGACTTCCAAGTAGTGCCAGAAACTAATGGCACAGAATTAACATCATCTGGTCAATGCCTGACCCGAGAGCCGCCCGTGTAGGTATCAGGTATGACACTGAGTGCTCGGAGTTTGGATGAAGCTTTAACTTGAAGAGATGCGATGATGTATTATCCTAGAACCCCCGGAAGCTCAGCCCCAAGTATAAAGGGCAATGCCTGGATTGCCCTGCTCCTGTTGGCAACACCGAGGATGACGTGATCAGGCTGGCTGTGTCACAGATCGCTGCACTCCGCGACCGCTGGTGGGCTGCAGAGATGGGTGAGTAAGATGTCCCGTGGGTAGGTTGCAAGGCTGTTTGTGAGTGTGAGTGGTCCACGCTCGGCACACAGCAGCAGGTTTGGTACGAATGAGGAGCAGGTGCGTGCAGGGGCTGCATTCCTACCTGGATGCCTTTTGTTGGGGATCCTTCCAAATGCCCTGGGTGTACGACGCAATTTTAGTATAATTAAAACTCGAATTACTCAAATTATATAATTAATTATATTCTGCTTCAATCATAATTTCTAATTGATCCCAGTTGCTAGCTCTGCACCTGGAGAACTTGGTGACACCAGGATCAGCGAGCAGCTGGCCTGGTCCCACTGCATCCTCACTCCCATTCAATAATCACTAGGAAAATGCCTCGTGGCAGGACACAGTGAGTCCACTTGCCGTGCACCTGTGCCCAAGCTATGTAGCACATGGTGGAGCATGTGCCGGGTGTTGAAAAATCAAAGACCAGCCAGAAGCCCAAAAGGAAGGATCGGTTTAGGCTCCTGAGAGTCTGAGAAGAGCCCCGTGTGGTGTCAAAGGAGGCAAAGGACCCCTGTGGTTACAGAGAATTGGACTCAAACCCAGTTCAGGAAGCACATACGGGGTGTCTGCACCTGCGGGATTCACCTCCTTCAACACGAGCCCCACGCCCTACGCCAGAACTCAGGAGATTAGACAGAGAGAACCAATAGTGAAGACAGTAGAGGCTGCCAAACCCACAGAACCTGCAATTGTGTGTGGCCTCACAGCTTCTGGAACAATTTCCAAACCCCTACGAGACCCATCGCATGACCTTAGCAAATGAGACAACTAGTGTAAGTGCCGCATGGAAAATAGAGCTCTGTGGGCGCCGTGGTCCAAACCTTCTTCATGAGCACAGTGGGCTCTGCTTATCTCTAGACGATTCTGAGGCCCAGCTTTTGCAAATAAGCCCACATAACAGCACTTTTGTAAGGCCCACGGCCCTGGGTAGACCTCCTGGTGGCATCACATGGCTGCCACATGCCCTGTGATGTCCCGAGGCCACATCAGAGCACACAAAAAATGGATCATTTTAAAAAGGGTTAATATAATCATAGCAAAGACAGCAACCTGTTTTTTTTTTTTTTTCATTTGAAGGAAAAAGACGAGAATAAGATAAGGATTTATTTTTACTTGTGGCCAAACACCATGTTTGACATGAAGCAATCTGTTTGGCTGGGTCTTCAGCCCTTGAGAACACCTGTGCACGCGTGTGTAACGTGTGTGTCCACGTGTCTGTGTTTGGACTTCTCAAATTGTCAGAGAAAATGCCAAGCCAGCCTCCTGGCCCGTGGGGTGAGCTCCAGCCAGAGCTGCAGAGAAGGTGAGTTGCCCCGCAGGCCGGGCCCCGGGTCCCCTGCGGGTCAGGTCGCCTGCAGAGCGCCCAGCCCCGTGATGAGCTGCCGGAGCGAAGCTGTCAGGCAGGGTTTATGTGGACAAATCCCGCATACTTGTTAGCGCCACCTGATAGTCATACAGTTAGGGGGATGATGAAGACCTCAGTAGAGTCCCGGGCTGAAGGCTCATCGGTTCAAAAATCTCTGCTCACCTCTTCTGTGGGGTCTGTGCAGAAGCACATGAAACTTCGTGCTGGGCAAGTTTGCACAGAAGCAGAATTTAACCGAATTTAAAAATATGCAGCTGGATGGAGGCTGATAACGTTTAGTTATGAATAACATTAGCCAATGATTCCAGCTGGAGAGTGTTATCCTTCTCTCCCCTTTACCTCAGAGATTATTAAACAGATAAAATGAATTTTTCAATACCTTTTAATAGTTATACATTATTCTAAGCTTTCAATTTATGTGCCTTTCTTTTCCCTTCGTGTTTATTTATATCTGACTATTTCCCCTCAAATCCAATACACCTTTTACTCAAACGGCTCATTCTTCAGCAGGATCCTGTTGGAGGCTTAGACATACAGTATCTGTAGCAAAGGTCTCAGACTTTCCAGGAAGACCCAGATGAAATGCGCATATTTGCGCAGGGTCCAGTTCGTTCCATTCCGAGTCTGCAGAGCCATGTGATTGCAGACTCCAGCTCCGGGTCCAGACATAAAAAATACAGGGCACAAACAATTTCTGGTGGCATTTGGCTTTGGTTAAAGTTTAAGGCCAGAGAGACTTCATTATGAAAGGGTTAGATGAAGAATTTAAGTAAAGCCAAGGACAGATGGGGATTCTTACGGATTTCTATCACTGCCCCCACCTACACACCCATGTACCCCATCACACATGCACATGCGCACACGCACCCGTTGACACCCTAGGCTCAACCATTTCAGTTAATGACCACAGCACTGGAGGTTGGCAGATAGAAGAGGAAATCAGTAGCTGATGGATTTTGAAATGAGACACCGAATGTTGAGGTTCAGGGTGTGGGCTTTAGGGTCAGACGTGCCTGGGCTTGAGCCCTAGGCTCTGCCGTGTACCAGATGTGTGACTCTGAGCCTCAGTTTCTCACTTGTGAGGCGAGGTGGGAGAACTCCACGGGTTATTGCGGGGGCCCCCGAAGATGGGGCAACTCATGCAACAAGCATTTGGTAAATTTGTCTTTCCATTTTTCAGGACCGGCAGAACATCTTGCATCCTGATTCGGGGCTTCGTGTAGGTCATCTCACCCCTGAGACAGGGGAGCCACCGTCCCAGAGTGCTGGGACCTTCCTGGTTTGGGAAGTGTAAAGCTGGTGTCCCAGGAAGCTCTCAGTCCCAGGCAAGCTGGATGGCAGTTCACCCCACCCTCTCCCCGGCCGCCACCACAACCGCCCACAACTTCCCTCGCCCCTGGAATTTTGGGATGGCATTTTCCTGGTGAAGAAACTATTGGAAATGGAGGCTTTGGAAACTCAGTCTGGTCTACTTCATCAATTAGCTTAATACCGGGAGTGTAATGGGTCTTCCCTTGCTAACCGTTTACGACGGTTTCAAATGCTTTAGAGTCTAAGTCAACAAAGAACTGATTTATTGACACCAAAAGATCTCCACAGATGACTGCCTTGCTTGGGTGGAGTTTTTCTCTTTCCTCCTTTTTTTATATCTGTGGTGAGAATGATTGTCTAAGTATATCTATTTAGACTCTTTTGTTCCAAAAGATTGCAAAGTGTATATTAAGTATTCCACCATCACACATGTATTATTCTGTTACTGCTTTATACTAGTTAACAGTTATGGGGGCAGAAGGATGTCCACACACACCCAGTGGTGCCCGTGTCCAGACCCCAGACCTGTGACTAAGTTTGGCTCTGCGACAAAGGACACTTAACGGAATGAGCCGACCTTAAATAAATCAGGAGGTGGTTCTGGACCCTCAGACAGGCTCAGTGCCGTCACAAGGGTCCTTGAAAGAGGAAGATGGGTCAGAGGCAGAGACACCTGCTGGCCAAAACAGGGCACGAGAGGTGGGGCAGCGGCCCTGGGGCCAAGGAAGGTGGGCATTTCTAGAAGCTGGAAAAGGCAAGGACGTAGATCTCCCCTGGAGCCTCGGTTTCAGCCCAAGAGACCTGTTTTGTACATGAGATCTGCAGCTCTGTAAGGTGGTGAATTCATGTTGTTTGAGCCACCCAGTTTGTGGTAATTTGTTACAGGAGTGCTAGAGAACTAACACCACAGCACGGGGGATTTGATTTGGGCATTTGTACCAACAGTCATTGATGCTGGGAAGAGTGAAGAGGGAGACAGGCGTGGCACCAGCACACGCACACGCCCTGTTTCCAGGACGCCTGCAGAGACGGTGGGCTGAAGCTGCCCTGGAGGCTGAGAGACGTCCTCTGGAGCAGGTGCCGTCGACCTGGGTGCCCAGCTGTGCACAGGAGCTGTCCAGGGGGCGCACCAAGCCGCCTGCCCCTGGAGGGTCCCTAGTGATACTGACCGACATGTAGGTCACCTGGACCCGGGGAGAAGGTCCCTGTGTGCCTGGTTTCCTGTCCAGGGAGGCTAAGTGAGGGTGTGGAGGGGACGCTGGGGGACCTGCGGGCTGCTTAGTGTAGGGATGGGGGAGGTTCGTGGCCATAGGTAGGCTGGTGGCTCCCAGACCCACACAGGACACGGGTCAGGACAGCTCAGAGGTGAGGCGGACAGGTGAGCGAGAGGACCATGTGGGCAGAGTGGGGCGGAACGGGAAGCCGAGGGCCTGGACAGAGACGAGGGTGGGACCTGAGGACCTCTCCGGGGCTGGACACCCTCCTGGGGCAGTGAGGGCCACCCCTGCCCCCCACTGCAGCCTCCAGGCTGTGTCGGGACAGGGAATGCTTCACTGAGTCAGGGGCTTACACGTCTTACTTTGAAACCACAAAACAACCCCTCCAGGAAGGGCCTAGCACATCCACTGAGCAGTTCAAACGTCTGGATCCCTGACCCTGCCCTCCTCCCCGACCTGGCCGCCCAGAGCTGTGAACAGAGGACAGTCCACACGGCTCCTAAATCTGGGGCACTGTCCCGCCCTCAGCTTGCCCCTCGTGGCCTCTCCCACGGGACTGCCATCCACACTCCTGCACGTTCTGCAGGGAAGCTACCACCTCCAGGACACCCTCTAGCCTCAGGGCTCCCTGCAGGCCACTCATGGGTGGAGCCTCAGGGTCTGCAGGGGGAGCAGCTGCGGGCTGGCTGCTCAGGATGCAGGGGCTGCCTGGGACACACCTCCCCCAGCCTGGCTGCTGGAGGCAGCTCTCGTCTGATGGGCTGCTGGCTGGGTGGTTAATTGGAAAAAGTCAGTAAAAAGGGAAATTAAACTCAGTGTCACATAGCTTAAATTTTTTAAGTGAAACATAAACGTTAAATGTTGGCTCGAAACGTGGAATGGAGCCAAGGCTGTTTTCTGAGCGAGTTCCCTCTGCCCGGAGCCCTGCCCCGTCCCCTGCGTTGTACCAGGGCCCCCTTCCTTCTGCGTGCTCTCCAGTGGCCATTTGTCAAGGTCAGAGCTGGCGTCATGGTACAGACAGCCGTAGGTCGTTCCCTATTGCGTCATGGCCGAGGGACGCTCAGGGCTTGCGGCTTTGGGATATTCTGTGAGCTTGATTTTTGGAAAAGACGTCTTTCCCATTCTCCTTCGCTCCTCGCTCCCTTCCCTACAAAATCATACAGAACAAACGAGGCATACAGATGGCAGTAAGCTGTGACTATTGAGTTTGATTTCACACACACACGCGCGCGCACGCACTTGAAAACTTTCGAGACGTCCACCAAACGTTTTAAGTTCATCAGAGATGCCCGTGGGTGTCATTTGCCCATCCTGAGAGTCAGAGCATAAACCACAATGGTCGATCTCCAAGTAGCTACTCTGAGCTCACTAAACAAAAATAATTTGTTTCTTGCGGAAAATCACACACGTTCCTGCTTGACTTTGCAGTGTGTGAAGGGCGGCTGGTGTACACTCAGCAGTCTCGCTGTCTGGGGCAAGAACGATCCCCCAGCCAGACCGCCAGCTCTGGCGAGGGGCACCGGTCCCATGAGGAAAGAGAACAGACATGGTTTCCTGCGTGGAACCTTCAAAAACATGTATCTGAACGTCTTCCTCTAGGGTTTCAGCTGAGTCACACTAGGGATGTCCGGCTTCGGAGGCCCATGGAATAAAATAGAGTAACATTCATGAGCCCGGGACTCCGCGAGCCGCCGCACAGGAACACGCCTGGTTGAGCTGAGAGCCCAGTGTCAGTGGCTTAGCCCCACCCCATGGTAAGACGTGTCCTGTGGGCCGGGGGTCTCAGGACCCTGGGATCCTGCCCTAAGGACCAGGTGGCCAAGGGTTGACCTTGCAGGGAGCACAGACCACCCTCTGGCCAGAGGATGCACAGGGCCGTGTCCCCTGGAACCAGGGGGGGACAGCAGGCCTGTTGTGTGGGAGGTGCCGTTTGGTCGCAAGAGGCACCCAGGAAATTAAAGGGAGGGTTGGTGGGAGCACCTGTGTCTCGGGAGGTGAGCTGGGGCCCAGGGGCGCCTGGATCTTCCATCAGAGTGCCATCCTGCCCATCCGTCCTACAAGCGGGAAAATCCTCCTAAGCAATCACACTGCGGATCTTTCTGAAAATTGGATCATTAAACAGAAGCCCTGCGGGATGTGCTTCAGCAGTCTGGGAGGTGTGTGTGGAGGGAGAAGTTTCTCCGCTGATCCGATAAGTCGGGACGTGGATTCGGAGTCACGTACGGGCCACGTGGCGGGCTGGGAACTGAGGTAAGCACAACCGGTTTCACCCCCTTTTTTGAAAATTTTAAAATGTCTGATAGCATTGTTTTTCTTGATGTTAGCTTCCTGTGTTTGTGAAATAAAATTGGGCATGTTAAGGTTTAAAATATTTCTTTTGAATCTCTACATGGAAAATGAAAAAATACAGTAGAAAGCTTTATTCCTAAAATACGACCATTTTAGGACAACGCATAAATACTGCACGGTAACAGCACCGTCCGGGAGCGGACTGCGTGGACAGTGGCTGCAAACACACTGGTCGTTTCAC
>NW_027397120.1:1953493-1969118 GCF_003265705.2 Callorhinus ursinus
GTGAAACGACCAGTGTGTTTGCAGCCACTGTCCACGCAGTCCGCTCCTGGACGGTGCTGTTACCGTGCAGTATTTATGCGTTGTCCTAAAATGGTTGTATTTTAGGAATAAAGCTTTCTACTGTATTTTTTGCTGGAGAATGTGCACAGCTGCCGGGACGAAGCCTAGAGGGCCACGGGCCGGGCAGCGGGAGACCCAGCGCAGGTGGGCACGGCTCCCGGTCAGAATGAGGCGACCAGCTGCCCTGGATGGACTCAGAAGGGAGAGATGAGCTTCTCTGGAAGCTGGGGCTGGGGTGATATCATTAGACACTGGGATGTGTTATAAACAGTGTCTCCAGAAGCCGGTGCCACAGGAAGCAGATCCACGAGGGAAAGTGGGCCACAGCACGGATCTGTGTCCATGCCGAGCCTGGGGCTGGCCCGAAAGGACTTCACGGTAACCGTGTTAATATGTTAGAGAAGACAGACATAAAATGTGGTGAATTCAGGAAAAGATGGGGACTACTACTAAGGAATGGACTTCATCAAGATGAATCCGATGAAGGTCCTGGGATGGAGAGGCTAATGACCGACAGGAAGGCCCTGGCTGCAGATCCCCAGCTGCAGCAGAACCTACAGGGAGACCGAGCAGGGAGACCGAGCAGACCCAAACCCAAGCACCCTGAGGGAGGGAACGTGAAAAGGCAGAGCTCAAAAGAAATGGTAGGCATGCTGGCAAGTTCTAAAATACCTACAAATGGAGCCCCAGAAGGAGAAAGTAGATCAAAGGAAAAAAAGCAGAGTTCAGTGAGAAGCAGGGTGAGCAGTGCGGGGTTGATGGGTGGCTAGAGCCTGCAGAGAGGAGTCCTCAGGGAGGGGTCTTCCAGGGAAGGGACCCTGGGAATGCACTGTGGGCCCCTGAGCCCACGGGGGCATCCTTGCTCCCACCAGGCAGACCCGAGACCACGCAGAGCACTCGCTGGGTTCACCGGACACTGGGAGGGATCGTACCTTGGAAGGAGCTGCTCCAGACTTGCTCTAGAATAGGATGAAGTCAAGCCAAGGAGGGAACCGGCAGATATATCGCTGACTATTACCTCATCACATACCCAAAATTTAGCTTCAAACAGAAATAGACCAAAGTGTAAAAGCTTAAAAATATATTTCTGGAAGAAAATGTAGGAGAAAACCTTGCATTAGGCAAAGATTTCTGAATCACTCTTAATCATAAATGAGAAGAATTGGCAAGTTGGACTTCATCAAAATAAAAGCTTCTGTTCTTGGTCCAATATCATTAGAACATGAAAAAATTAGCCATGGGCCAGGGAGGAAAGAGTCACAGTGTGTATAACTGACAACCCACTCATATTCGGCTCATAAAAAGCACTTCTGCAGCAGAATGTGAAAAGGGATGACCTATGTCTTGGCCAGCCTGGGCTTACCTAACACATTTCTCACGGCTCTGGGGGCTGCAAGACAGAGATCGGGGTGCCATGGGGTCGGCCCCCTCCCAGGCTCACCGACGGCTGTCCCGTCATCCTCTGCTCACGCAGCAGGCAGAGATCTCTGCTCTGCTCGTTCCCTTATGAGGGCACTAATCCTATCCATGGGGGCTCCCCCATCACCACCTACTCACCTTCCAAAGGCTTCACCTCCAAACACCATCACTGGGGATGTAAGGCTCATCATGTAAACTTGGGGACGGGGAGACACAAACATTCTGTCCATAGCAACCTAATGAAAAATAGGCAAAACTCAGACACTTCTCAAAAAGAAGATATTCGGTGATTGATCAGTGCATTGGAAGATCCACATCATGAGTCCTCAGGGAAATGAGAGGTAAAACTACAACCAGTACTTTCTGGTCAGTGTCAAAGTGAGCTTAAAACTGCTCTAAAAACCAAGGTCTGTGAAACACAAAAGCACAGTGAGTGGCCATTACCCGTCTACGGGAAAGGCTAGAACGTTCTTTCAATGGCAACACCAAGTAAAGTGAGAACGTGGACCAGCTTGAAACCCATACTCCCCAGGCTGGGAGCATAAACCGGCTTGGACATCAGGTGGGCAGTTTCTTGCAGAGTTAGACACACACCTGCCACCTGACCCCGAGTCTCACTCCTTGGCACTTACCCAAGAGAAAGAACAGCCTAAGGTCGAGTCAAGACTTGTGCATGTTTGTCCGTATCCGCTTCACCCGTGATCGTAATGTGTTTTAATGAGAGAATGGATAAACAAGTTTTTGAATACTATTAAGCAATAAATATGAATAAAATACTGATTTACACGACCACATGGATGAACCTCAAAACCATGGTTCTCAACAAAAGGAGGCCAGACACAAAACAGAGCGTACTGCACACTTCCAACTACACTTATTTGGAATTCCAGAAGAGTGAAACCGATCTCCAGACACAGAGGTGGGTCAGCGGCTACCTGAGCCCTGGGGTGGGAAGCCTGGCCAGGAGGGACATTAGGGCCTAGTCTAGATGATGAAAATGTATATATTTGTCAAAACTCATCCAACCACTCACTTAAAATAAGTGCATTTTATAATATGTAGATTGTTCTTCAATAAACTTGATTTAGAGGGCCATGTTGTACCACTACACACACTACAAAATGGTTAAAGTTACAACAGTAGATAATATTGCCTCTTTGAGGAAATGTAGAGCAACTGGGGCCCTTACACACTTCTGGTGGGAACGCAAAGTGGTTCAACCTATGTGGCAGTTCTGCCACACTGAAATTAGCATACAAGGCAGCAACTCCAGTCCCAGATAGGGATGCAGCAGAAATGCATGCACACGTTCAACAACGCGCACCCTACAACGTTCATTGTGTTATTGCTTGCAGCTCAAGCCCAGAGGCCCATAGGTGGCGGAGGGGTCACAACAAAATGCCGCTCAGCTCTTACCCATCAGCAGCTGAACCACAAGTACCTGTGATGACCCACGCTAATATCACAAACCCAGTTCTGATCGTAAGACCACAGCCTCAAACGCACACGGCCTGTGTGACCCCCATTATTCAGACCCTCACGCCAGCCACCAGTGAGGATCGGGGCCCCCGGGGGTGGGGTGCCGGTGGTGACGGGGCCCCGGTCTTCTGTAACCGTGGCTGTTCCTGACCAGGCTACAGCCACATGGATTTCCGTGCTGTATTTCCATGGTCTGCGCACTGTTCCAAAAGCTGAACGTGCTTAATAAAGAGTTTACAGAGAGCGTCAGAAATGAAGAAAAATAAAAATGTCCCAATAGAATAATGGGCAAAATATTTTACTGGAATTCAAGGAAAACAAGTGGGACTGGGAATGTATGAAGCTGGGTAGGTTGTGGGGAGTGCTGGGGGTTGAGCGAGGGGGACAGTAGGCCCTCCCATGTGGCAGGACTCGGGCACACGTCCTGATGGATGCTTGACAGATTGATCACTGGCGTCTTGCAGGACACTTTGCATGTGTTCTTGGCGTGTGCCCTTGTCTGTGCAAAACTACCTCATGACTGATACTGAGAGCTCCAGCAGGGACCGCTCCCAGACAGCGCAGTTACCACATGGTGGAGCCCCACTTTGTGGGTCTTTCACTA
Source organism: Callorhinus ursinus (assembly GCF_003265705.2). Classification (NCBI taxonomy): domain Eukaryota; kingdom Metazoa; phylum Chordata; class Mammalia; order Carnivora; family Otariidae; genus Callorhinus; species Callorhinus ursinus. Next base: position 1,957,056 of record NW_027397120.1, read on the forward strand.
GCACCCGAAGTGTTCACGGGCTGTTTTACCGATCCATTTACGATACGCTAAATAAACCCAGCAAAGGGAAGGGACACGACATCATCATCTACAATCCGCAGCTCCCCCTCATGTCAACGAGAGAATGAGCTGGGAAGACAGAGCCTGTACACAATCGGGGTCAGGCTGAACAGCCCGAGCTTGGCGGTGGTGCAGGGACACGGTGGATGGAAGTGGGGAGACACCCCCACGAGAGGAGGCACCTGGGTCCGGACAGCAGGGCCGCTGACTTGGCTCACCCTCTAGGTCTGTGGTATCTTATGTCATTGTATAGGATGTGCTCTCAAAACTTCATCTGTGCTTTAGGAAGCAGTGAGTTATCTGTCAGAGAAATACTCAAAAGTAGACAGCCCGTGAAGAAAACAGATGTCAATCACCTTTTCCTACAGAAGCCTGCTGTAGGATGCTGAATGCCGTTCAGTAAAAACGCATCGACCTCTCAATGGGTGAGGCAAAAACAAGCTCGGAAGCCCTAGTGCTGTGGTAAGATCGTGCCCACCCTGAGCTTTGGTGGGAGTGGAGGTGTGCACATGCTGGGTAGGTCCCACCGGGGCGCACAGTGAGGAGTAGACAGGGAGGGAGGCGCATTTGGATTCCGTGCGTTCTCGTCGTCTTCAGATTTCATTCACAGAGATTACACATCTAATTAGAAAAGAGATGAGAAGGAGCTCGGGGCTTGTCCCGGGAATTCCACGTGGGCAGCGTACCTTAATCCTAAGGCAAGGTTGTCAGTGAGGAACTTGGGGCACAGGGGAGAAGAGCCTCACCATCAAGCTAAGCTGTGGATTTGGACACCAGGAAAGCCAAATCCAAAGTTTCAACCTCCACCATCCTGCCTCCATATCATGCTGTTTTTTTTTTTAAGGACTTTTGGTTTTTATTTTTCAAGTATCACAGTTACCCAGCAAAGCAGAAGACCTGATTCATTCACTTAATCAGATACTTCGCAGTTTTCAGAGATGCTAAGTGCTCGGTGGCGGCCTCACAGCATGCAGCCCTCCCACATCGCACCTAGAACGGGCTCCAGACCCCTCGTCCTGGATGTGAGTTAGGGTGCTCCTCACGCCCAGAGTCTTCCCACACTGTACCGCGGCGCCGTGACAAACTGCCCTCATGCCCTGTTTTAAGGGACCTAATTGCAACACACAGCTAATTGCTAAGGGGGAGAAGGAATGCTCTTTGCGAATTGAGGAGGCTTACTTTGGAAAAATTGTATTTCTGATAATGAAGGAGTAAAATGCCTAAGACATTTTAAATTCCTGTGTAAAACTCACTTTCGTATAGCACTCACTTTGTGAACCACAAGAAGAAAATTAGCGGGGGCAGAAATGATAATTTAATTTACATGTCAGAAAAGCAGCCAAGAAAACATAGAACAGCTTGAGAATGTGGTGCTGCCAAGTAGCACAGCTTAAAAATTCATTTCAACTTTGCAAAGAAAATATTTCTCCTCCCACTTCTGCCGAGCACAGAAGGAGGAGTCCCGGGTAGCCCGCCGGCTGGGCGGTGATGGTGACAGTCACCACGAGGCCCCCATCTCCCCAGGGAGGGGGCAGGGCTGGCGGTATTGGCTGGGAGCTGCCCAGGGAGCTGACGGGGTGGGGTGGTTGGGAGGCACCTAGAACCATGCTCTGTGGTGGAGTCGCCGGCCGCCTGCGGTCCTGAGAGGCGGGAGAACTTTGCCTCATCAGCCAGAAGGACAGATGAATGACGACCACACCGGGCATCAGAAGGCAGGTCCTGGTTCACAGACTCGGGGTCTAGAAAAGTCAGATTCGACAACACCAAATGTCCGAACGTGATCCTGCAGTGAATCTTCAAGAGCGGGGCCATGTCTGGTTTGCCTCCCTGTCCCCGAATGAGGCACAGCACTTGGAACTTCATAGGTGCTCAGTGGATTAGTGACAGTGCTGATCACAGCAGAGGCACATGCTGGTGCCCACTGCTTTGAATACTCCTGGGTCCCAGGCACTGTGCTGGGACTCGTGCATCCTCACAACAGATGAGGAGTCTGGGGTTCCTAGTGGTTAAGAAACCTGGTGCAGGTTTTACTCCCAGGCTGAGGCAGAGCCGTGGCAGCAGGCAGGGTCTGCTTGTGCTCTGGAACCAAAGCCTCTTTCCACTCTGGTGTTCTATGCCTGTAATGCAACACCTGGATGAGAATAAACACCGCTTTCAATGACTCACGTGGCTGAGAAACAGAAGAGGCCGGAGGTATATGGCAGAGGAAGAGAACACATGGCAAGTTTGTGCAGGAAATAGAGGTTTGGGTATATTTTTCTCCCTTCCAGATGCCCTCGATGCCTGGTGCTTTATATACTCCTCCGTTCCCTGTGCACACCAAGTTCAGCTGGGCACCAAGTGCAGTCCCTCAAAGACCCACGCTCTGCCCGGCCCCAACAACATCCCAGCTCTGTGAGAGCAGCCGGCCCGTGGTGTGACACATGCATTTCAGAGGAACGTTCCTATCATTTTGAGAAGCATCAAGGAGGATTGGCCACCTGTGTTTGGGGTGTTCAGGCAGACGTCACCGGAAAGTTGCGTCTGCTCTAGATCTTGAAGGAGCCAGGCCAGTGGATCGTGGAGGAAGGACTAGGGCTTGCAGAAGAGAGGCGCCTGGTGTCTGGGCACAGAGCACGTGTTGGGGGAGGACCACCTGAGGGGGGGGTCGGGACGGTGAAGACACTCGTGGGCAGTGTCGGGGGCCGGATGCTGTGCAGCTGTGATAGGACAGGTCAGATGCTGTTGGGTGGAAATCACGCTAGTCCAGAAGTCGTGTGGATGATGGTATATGCAAAGGGAAGCTGCAAGTGACAAAGCAGGGAAACTGGAGAGAATGGGGCTGTGATCTCACTTGGACTCAGGGACACAGCAAGAAGGACGGGACAGAAGAGGCTTGGGAGGACGGCGCAGACTGGGACCGAGCACGGGTGGGCAGCAGGGGCAGGCATGTGCCAAAGATGGCACGGAACGTCCACAGTGGGCTTTGGAGAGGCTGGGGTGTCCCCCTCCGAGTAACAGTTCAGAAGGCTGCAGATGGTTAGGGTCTAGGTAAAGAGCTTTGGGCATGATCTGGAGGCTGGGACTGGAAGAGCCTGGAATCCGGGCACTGGAGTTCAGGATGCTCTTCTGGGATTCAGTGGCATGTGGCTGAGGTCACTTGGGGAAGATATTTCAAGAGAAAAGAGAGGGTCGAGGGCAGGTGAATTTGAGAAAGACCAAAGGGTAGAGCTAGGGCTGTGGGAGACCCCGTGGGGTGTGCCAGAGAAGGATCAGGATCCTGGGCCCCGAGAGAGGAGGAGGTCAAGGAAGGGGCTCAGTGAGGTGGAAGGAGAGGCAAAGTGAATGGAGAAAAGCCATCGCTCTTCATCACGCTCGAGGTAAATCTCGGGCTGGGACACGTCAGACGGGGCTGAGGCAGACATGAAGTCTGCCATGCCCTCCCGTCTGGAATCCAAGTCCTAGCTCTCAGAAAGATCTCTCGTCCATGTAGGATTGAGGTATAAACTGCAGAATCTGTCAGTGTGCTGAGAAGGATGTGGGGTACAAATTCGTCCTCACTGAGCCCTGATGAGGCTCCATTGGTTCACTTGGTGAAGAATTGACTGCGAGCAAATATTTCCATTAAAAGTCTCAAGATCACTGCCCCAGGGCACTCATGATTGGGGAATCAGCAGTGCCAAGGATTCCTGATATGATGTGCCCCAGTCAGTGAACATCAAGGGGCACATCGATCTCGGGTCCATGCCCTGTAACGTCACCACCATCATTCCCTACCAGGCGCCCAAGGCTTCAGCCATGCTTCCCAGTGGATGGACCCCCCTCTTCACCCACGAAGATGCTAGGACCCTACAGACAGGACAACTCCTTCTCCCCTGGGAAGTAGGGACTGGACCATAACCATGGCTGAGATCCAGCACTTGGCTCCCATTATATCACCACCTTCTGGCAGACTCCATGGTTGCAGGCTGTCTCGATCTAGATAGAGCTCTGGCAGTGCTGGGGAATAAATCTACAGGAGCCTTTGAGGCGAGACGGTGAGAAACCAACGGTGTCTGAAGTCTCTCCCCTGAATGTGTAAGTGCCACTTGGCAACTGGACCCTCCTTCAAGTGTTCCCTTTCTCACCCGCAGGAACTTCTCTGAAGTTGAACCGAGTGTCCATGAATCACATCTTGTCCAAATATGATTGAACGGATACAATTGAGATGGAAGAAGCCAGAATATTTTCTATATAATACTAGCATGTTTTTTCCCCCTTCAGATGAGGGTGAGGGTTATTTTTTGCAAGTGATGTCTCCCCTCCTGCCTCCAGAACTGAGCACTGGCCTGATCTCATTGGGCACCATGGGCTGTTCAGGCTGGTCCTGCACCAGTAATGGGATGGGATTCTTGGCATGGCAGTATGGTGGGCTGGAGCACCCAGAAAGGGCTGAGTCCCCTTCAGCCTCATGGACAGCCACATGTCCCCATGCAGGACTCTCCAATGACCCTGTGCACTCATGGTTCCAGGCTCTGCAGGGTGGTTTGCACACCCATGTCTCCTGATGGGAGTGGGAATTCCTGCTCTTCCCCAATGCCCAGTCCTCTTCTCCTCACCAACGAGTGGAAGGAGCACCTTCCTGTGACATCTCAGGGTGAGGGGGGCACACAGCCAGCTGGGGCAGAATCGCTAGGTGTCACCACCAGGCCAAGTTTTTAATCATTAAGGCGAGACCCTCCAGCAGACAGAGGAAGCTCAGTGCTCAGATGATGCAGGCTCTGGGTCTGGCCTTTATCTCTGGTCCCTGAGTCACCCCATGAAGGGAAGTTACCCTAATGTGTTCCCAGAACCACAGTAGATCTTGCATGAACAAGAAATCCAACTTGGCTTGCCAAGTCCGGAGGCATGGGCGATGTGTGGCTTCCCATGTGCTGACAAATAGCCCCGCCTTGATCACTTGCATCTCCCTCTTCCAAGCATCACCCCGAGCATCTGTCCCGTGGTGCTCCCCCATACACCCTGCTGAGCTCCAGCCTGCTCAGTGCGGCTCCTGCTGTCACACGAGCACGGCTCTCATTAGGCACTTTGTCACACTCTATTACAACTGTCTATTTGCATGTCTGCCTCCCCCTCTCCCGCACGAGCTCCTTAAGGACAGGCATGTGTCTCTCTTATTTATTGTTATGGCCCCAGTGTGTGTTCAGGAATGTTTGTCCAACAAATGAATGAATGAAAGCCTTGCAAAGAGAAGAAAAATTGTATAATGCAAATAACGACTTGCTAATTTATTGTTTATGTGAATTAGGGATGTTTTATGTTGGGTTTGTTTTAAATGGGACACACATGTTATACCACAGCTAGAAATTAATTTTAATTAAGCAGGCACTTCTGCTGAAGTTGCTCTTGGTTTAATCTTTTAATGTCTCACATTGTTCATGAACAATCCTGCTTGTTACTTTGTCTTCAGCAATGTGGAGGACAGCCGGACTTTCATGAACAGACCTCTGTGTTTGCCTCGAAATGTAAAGTCAACTCAGATGTGGGTGAACACTTCTCTAACTGGGGGTGCTTTGGGTGGTGGGGAAGGTGGTTCTCATTCCACAGTATCAGGCAGGCTGGGAGGGCTGCAGGGGCAGGCAGGGAGAGGCATCTCTCTTGCCTGATGAGTCACACACACAAGCGGATGGTCTCAGTGGGTCTTCAGGGTGGGGTCTTGCTCCGCTCCCGCTAACCGTATACTCATCCATTTATTCACTTGTTGCTAGCTGTGGGCCGGCCTCTGCGACCCATGGTGAACAAGGTACAGCCCTTGTCATCGAGGAGCTTAGAGTCTCTTTCTCTGGAACCATCTCCCTGCAACCCCTCCCTGCTAGAACAGATACATACACACAGTTGTGCACACATGTGCATATACACATGCATACATGCATACACACATTGATACACACCTGCAAACACGTGTGCGCATATGCACGCACTTGCAAGTATATATAGACACCCATGCACATGCGGACCCCCACACTTGTGAACACACATGCATGCACACATTGATACACACATGTACACCTGCACACACGTGTAAGCATGTGCACACACATGCATGTGTATATAGACGCCCATGCACATGCAGACCCACACACTTGTGCACACCAATGCACACACATTGATACACGCATGCACACCTGCACACACGTGTGAGCATGTGCACACACATGCATGTGTATATAGACACCCATGCATACGCAGACCCCCACACTTGTGCACACACATGCATACACACATTGATACACACCTGCACACCTCCACACATGTGTAAGCATGTGCGCACACATGCATGTATATATAGACACCCATGCACACGCAGACCCACACACTTGTGCACACACATGCATACACACATTGATACACACCTGCACACGTGTGTAAGCATGTGCGCACACATGCATGTATATAGACACCCATGCACATGCAGACCCACACACTTGTGCACATACATGCATGCACACATCGATACACACCTGCATACATGTGTGTGCATGTACACACACATGCATGTATATACAGACCCCCGTGCACATGCAGACCCACAGACAGACACTTGTGCACACACCTGCACACCTGCACACATATGTATGCATGTGCACACACTTGCATGCATATATAGACCCCCGTGCACACGCAGACCCGCAGACACACACATATGCACACGCACACCTTCAGGTTCTCAGGACTCCCTGGTGGGAGTGGCCGGCCAGGTCCCGGGTTCCAGCAGCAGAGGCACCACGGAAGCACAGTGCTGCTCTCGACCGTGAAGCCTAGCACTTTGTCCACAAAACCTTCAAGGGAGCCACGTATGACCATGAACTATTTTTAAGTGGCTGCAGTGGCACTCTGGTCTCTGTGTTGTGTTGACACGTTCTTTGGGCACCGACACCACAATCATTACTTAACGGGAGGGACACTATCTGCTTTGGGGGATTTTGCCCAGTGCCTTTCTTTCTCAGCTTCAAAAGGAGACGTGGTCGGCCAGCAGCCCGTGTGGCGAGGTAACCAGCTGCCTCCCAGCAGTGGGACGGCCGACACGTGGCGAACAACTGGAGGGAGCCGAGGGGCTCCCCTGAGCTCAGGCTATACCCGGGAGCTCAGTGTACACCCCCGGGGCGCCACTCACTGCCCTGAGCAGAGTTAATTCAGAGACAGTGAAAAATGGAGTGGGTGCCGATTCAGGTGACTCAGAGAGCCTTCCTCTGAAATGAAGGGGTGGCATCTGTCATTTTATTTGCTTGAAATGCTCCAGGGAGAACGGACTCAAACATCTCTATCACGACTCATCAAGTCATACGTCCGTGATCAGGAACACGGAAAAGGAAGGGAAGCCTTGAACTCGGAGCCCCCTGGTGGCACATGCGGTGTCTACCAGTCGCTTGACCCTGAGTTGGGGCAGGTGCTCTTGGCCACGGCGGGGCACGCACACCCCTGGCTGAGGCCGTGCAGGCATGAGCGTGGGAGACAGGGCTGGTGAGGGGCTCTGGCCTAACGGGAACATTCTCTGTTCCTCTCCTGCAGCCGCAAATAATGGACGGTGAGGAAGGGGAGCCGCACTCACGAGGGGCATCCAGACAGCTAACCGCGTCCTCCTATGGGCCTGCCCCATCTCATCTCTCAGCGACAGCCATGGCCCCTCACTGTTTTATGCTGCAGAAACCAAGTGACAGGCTGGCTGGGAAGACTGTGGTCTGCAGAATCGCACCCTGGACTCTAGACACGAGGGTTACCAGGGGACAGAACCCACCGCCCTCTCCCTTTGGGGGCCAACAAGAGAACTTTCAGAGCTGGGGCACGCTGGCTTGGGAGCTCCAGAGCCAGGAAGTCAGCAGATTATTTTTTGTTAACGTGGGGGATGAAAGCAGTTATGCTGAGTGGACATATTTCCCTGCTGAAAATCTGCAGTAATTGATTTTTAAAGCTCCCGTAGAAAATGCTATCTCTCCCGTTCATTTCTTTGTTGTCAAAATACTGCTTCATGTGAGCACATTTCTGATCTTATCCCCTTCTATCTCCATTCAATAACTAATAATTGTGTCAGATTCTCTTGCCAGGATAGACCCTCATATTTCTTTAGCTAAACCTTCATTTGCAAACAGCGGGCCTGTCTGAGCAGGGCCAGAAGGAGAAAGTCAGACACTGTCTTTGCAAAATGACAGAGAAACAAAGTGAATGGTTGACTGACTTTCAAATGCCTGACAAACAATTAGTAAAGAGGACAGCTCTGTTTACCCAAATATCTCTTACAAAATAAACTATGTTGCATCTTCTGAACATGGAATAGGCATTTGGGAGCCCAGACCTGGAAGGATCTGGTTGGTCTCAAAGTGTCGGGATTCCATGCTGAACCTTGTGGTTATAACGGGTTACACGTGTGGTTTGCGGTGATCCTGCTCGTCCCTGGCTGAGTTGTAAGCAGCTGTGCCGTGTCTAAGAGCGTGCGTGGGACAGCCGTGGGAGGCCTGGCTTCTCGGATCTTCGATCATCGTCCGTTCTGTTCCTAGCATCAAGCTGAGGGACAGGGCTGCGCCCGGGGTAACTGATGCCCGCGTGGTGCGTGGTGGGGCCCTGCCTCCCTCATGTAGAGCTCCCACTTGGATGAAAATCTGTGACAAGTCAGGGTGTAAACTACCAATTTTATGAGCACAGAAGTGAAAACCCGGAGAACAGAGTTTTCACCAGTGGGAGACGTTAGCCTTGCATGACAGCTGAGCTCACCTGTTTCTAGAAAGCATCCCTACTGAAGGCACATAAACCCCTGTTGTCTTAACTCACCCTTACTGTAGCATTTTAATGGCGCCAGGTAACTGGAACATCGGCACGACGTGTGGGGTGGGTTTCTAGTCTTAAGGATCTGCCTGATCAGTGTTCCCAGGACCCTCGGGCCCTGGGGCATCTCCTCTCGGGCCGTCTATCAGATTCCCACTCACCACAGCCATGGCACTGGGCAAAAGAGAGAGCAGTTCAGGGATGGAAGGGCTCATCAGACACTCGGGCCCATGTTCCGTCCTGAGCCCGTCGTTTTGAGGGGAGGCCACAGCACCAAGGAGCAAAGGGGCTGGACCATGGGCTCAGGTGCACAGAGGTGGGTGCGTCATGGGAAGCCTGAGTCCAGGATGGATCACAGACAGAGTCTGCCTCCTGTGGTGTGGTGCCCCCCTCCCATCCCCACAGCGCCATAGGAACAAGCCCATCAGGGCTGCGTGTTGTTGGAGACCATTTTCCATGCCGACTGTCACCCTCGAGTTGACGCTGACATGCTTCCAAGGGAAGGCTCCTTTCCCTGACACTGAGCTATAAGCTGCCGTGGACAGAGATAAACCAATTTGGAAGGAGGGCTATTATCCCACTATGTGGCAAAGGGGGGAAGGGAAGCTCTGGGCTCATGCTGGGAGGAAGCCTCTGTAAATGGGGCACTACTACATCTGGTAAGGCTTCAAAGCATTTTCAGCTTCTATTTTAATAAGGTGACATTGAAAATAACCCCAAAGTTCTTTTTAAACTCAGAAAATGAAAAATCTCCTCAGATATTCTCTACCATAAAAATAAGTCCAAATGTTAGGTGAAGGGGTTCTAAATTATAAACTAGATGCTTTGGGGGCTGCCCTGCGACTCCAAGCCCCAAATTGGTGCCGTGAGCATGATCATTATCTTCTGCCAAGCACGGAGGGAAGAGCAGAGGAGTGAGTCTCGAGTGCTGGAGACCGCTTTGATTTCCGTATCATTAAGTGGTGAGGTGGCAAAGCAAAGCATCTGGTCCAGACTTTAGGGGTGCCACGATGTGAGGTTTCGAGGGAGAGGAAGCTGACCTTGCAGTTTCAGATCTGAGCCGGGCTTTCTCATTCACGGTCATCCGGGGAGCATCCGCACGCCCCTGGCACCGTTCAAGCTGCAAAAGTTACGAGAGGGAGGGAGGGAGGGACATTTAAAACCCCCGCTTTCCAAGAGGAGCATGAATGATTCCAACCCAAGTCAGCAGGGGCTGGCCCAGGTCACAGAGCCACATGATGACCTTAGACCCGTGAGAAACAAGAAATGCGTGATGTCAACAGCAGCAATACCACCAGCACAGTCCCTGTCCTACTAGACTCTCCAGCATGCACTGCAGTGTAGACACAGACACAGACAGAAAAGAATTGGAAGCTGTGGCCCTCAGATGGGAGAAAGTGGGCAGGGGGGAGGTGGATGAGCCTCGGGCCCACCTGGTGCAGCAAGGGCACGACCCAGGTGAGCATGAGCCTGCTCCTTCCGAGAGAGGGCACTTGGGCACGGGTGGGGGATGAGAGCTGGCCAACCTTCCCAACGAGATGGGCGTTATTGGGGGGCTGTGGCCCGAGCAGCTCCAGGATGTGCAGCCCCCATAGGCAGGCCGCCAGCATGCACAGAAGGGGGCTGAGGGGAAGGCAGCTGCAGGTGCAGGAACAAGGTAGGGCTGTAGGTACCAGGGAGCAGAGCTGGGACCTGCACACATCTGGGGGAGCACGCGGCATGCGGATGAGGTGCACATGGGCACAAGGCCATAGAGGAGCCATGATGGCCCCGAGCCTAAGGCCTGAGAGTTGAAGGACAGGGGGAATGAGGCCGTGAGCTTGGGACGGTTCTGGTGGCCCTCGGCCCCCTTGAGGCCTGGCCCTGGATCCACGGTGGGAACGTTCTGCCCAGCTCAGTGTCCTTGCAGCCACGCTCAGCCGAGCTGGTGCAGCAACACTGGGCACGGGCTGGGCTGAATCAGGCTGAGGTCTGGCCAAAAAGGGGGTGAAGGAGGGAAGATGCCGGCAGGGGAGAGTTCACAGTGGTGGTCCATGAGAGGCGGGCTTGACGGGTGGGGTGAGTGCGGCGGGCGTGAAGGGCCAGGAGAGTCGGTCCATCTCCAGGACGCAAGGGTTGGCGTGGGTGGCAGAGACAGGAAGTGCGTTCAGGGACGGGTGCACCGGGCGTGAGCGTGGGTGGGCGGCAGTTCTTGGTGATGACGAGGCCCGTGCATGAGCACGGCAGGGAGTGGCCCATGGTGGGGGAGAGGAGGTGCTGCGGGGAAGAGCCCGGGGCTTGGAGTGGATCACTGGGTGGGGACTGAAATAATCTCGGATTCGGACGGTGATGCCAGAGAGTGAGGCTGAGTCGTCAGTGAACCTCATGGAGAAGTGGGTGCTGAAGGTGGGTTGCTAGTCACCTGTGGGGTCCTGTGGATGAGGGCTGGGGCTGACGCTGCCCCCATGAAACTCACCCAGGGCCAGGGTTGATGGTGGGTGGACGGCTGTGCAGACAAGGTTTCAGATGGCCTCACCGAGTCTGCCCTGTGCCCCTCCCCATGTCTGCTGCCTGCACACCTGCTGCCCCTCCCGGCAGGGGTGGGAGTGGGGAGCAAGGCAGGTGGGCAGCCAGGGTTGGGAGGTTGTGCGTGGTGAGGAAGGAAAGCAATCATCAGACACTATGACCACCGCTGTGTGGTGGAACCCGCAGTTGGTCCCCAGGCTAGGTGTCACTGTGGAGGTGCCTACACACAGCTGGTCACCCTCCATGATGTGGGTGGGCCTCATCCAAACAGGCGAGGGCCGTAAGAGCAAAAACTGAGGTTTCCCAGAGAAGGAATTCTGCCTCAAGCCTGCAGCATCTGATCCTGCCAAGCCCCTCCAGCCTACAGATTAGGACTTGACAGCTCTGCAGCCTTTTAATTCCTTAAACCCCTCTCTCTAGAGGAGGGCAGATAGATGAGGGGTGTAGGTGCAGGTGTGGGTGTGGGTGTGGGAGCAGGTGCAGGCATCGGTGTAGGGATAGGTACAGGTGCTGGTGCAGGTGCAGTTGCAGGTACAGGTACAGGTGTGGGTATAGTTGCAGGTACAGGTGCAGGTACAGGTGTGGGTGCAGGTGCAGGTACAGGTGTGGGTATAGGTGCAAGTAGAGATGGAGGTGCAGGTGCAGGTAGAGGTACAGGTGCAGTGTTGGGATGGGGATAGTTGCAGGTGCAGGTGGAGGTATAGGTGTAGATGTAGGGATGGG
>NW_027397120.1:1969128-2007112 GCF_003265705.2 Callorhinus ursinus
TAGATGTAGGGGTGGGGATAGGTGCAGGTGCAGGTGGAGGCATAGTTATATACAAACACACACACATAAACTTCTGGTGGTGTTTCTCTAGAACACCTTAACCGATACAATAGTCACAACAAAACATATAAGCATAAATTGGCTTTCTCTTCCTTTCTTTTAGCAAATATTCAGGGGAACCTTAGACTCCCATCTGCCTGGAAGTCATACAGAGTGAATCTAATCAGGGACTGGGGCAAAGGGAGCCTGAGACATCTGTCCCCTGCTCAGAAAGGACCATGTAACTGAGGTGCTTCTTCATGTGGGAGAATTATTTTAGGTGAAATTATTAATTCTGAAAACAAAATTATAAATAAATAGATTGTTTGAATGTTGTTGAGTCCAATTTACTCACTATTTGATTTATTTCCCAGAAGAAATCCCCGTGGGGGATTTTATTGAGCTGGGACTCGAATCATTTAATTTTTTACCAGGCTATCTTTGCAGTTGAAAATTCAAATTTCACAGTAAAGTAAACATTTATTTAATTTTTTTGGATGGTCCCACTACTAATTTATTTATGGAATTTCTTTTTTTAGAGAGCACGAGATAAAAAGCAGTTCTCTTGTGAACAGTTGCTGGAAGCATGCTAAGGTCAGGGGTTCCAAGTCGAGTGTGAGTTTCAGAAATTTAAGACCAAGTATCTAGTGCACTGAGATACCCCCCTTCTGACAAATTAGCCAAAAAGGAAGAAAGGATGAAACAGCGACAAGAATCATCTAATTCTTGTGCTATTCATCACAGGAGGTTATTTTTGGTTTTATTTTATATTTAGAAGTCGATCAAAGCCAAAGATGCCAGTGACAGTGATTTATGGGGCTTCGCACCCATCCACTCTGAGACTCTGCCCAGGTCCCATGCCAGCCTCCCAGCCACCCCCAAGCCGCTCTCCTGAGCCCGACACCGTGCTCCCCATGGTCTCCAGCTCCCGACGCAAGGAGCCTGCGGGGTCCAAAGCCAGCTGGACTGCAGGTTCCAAGCAGCAACCTGTGCTCACGGGGTCTCCCTGACGGCACAGGCAAGTGGTCTTGAAGCAGACTGTCCTTGTCCATCACCGAACTTGCCCTCTGCTCAGTGAGGACTCCACAAGGCTGGATTAAACCCGCGGCTTTGTGTGCAGCTTGTACAGGAATGACTTTTGATAATCTTCGGTTGAGTGCTCTCACAGAGCATCAGAGAGGCTTGTGTCCCGCTCTGCTGCCTGGATCCTGAGCAGTGATGAGCCCCGATCGGTTTTCATGATGTGTGGAGACTGGAGAGTGAAGGTAAACACACAGATGCTAAGCCAGAGTTTAAATCCTTGCTCTCCCCTCCTAGTTGTGTGACCTCCCGCAAATTGCTTAACCTCTCTGTGCTCCAGGCTCCTCAGCTGTAAGATGAGGGTGAAGGTAAGGGAAGCAGCTACCTCCCAGGTCTGCTGTGAGGATCAGAGAGCTATGTGTTTAAAGGTGGGGGAGCAGTGATGGGTACTTGCCGTTATTGTTTGAGAGTCTTCGTGGCCGGGTTCTGATTAGCTTTGTTCTTCACGGCACTGTGTTAAGTGTCTGGAAATTGGAGTGAAATGTACCGTGGCTCAGGTCTCAGGCAACAACTTGAATCCCAGGTAGAGCTGGGAGCTCTGTCTCAGGCTGTGATAGAGGTAACAATCCCCCGCCTCCCCCAAATGATCTGAAAAAGCCACAGGGCTCTGCATGTCTCAATAACATCACAGAAACAGGACCAAAGTAGGTCAAAGTCACAACAGAAACAAATCCTGATGTTTGAGGAGCTTTCCTGCCTAGCAGATGGGGACAGGCTGGTGGTGGGTGAGGGGGGACTGGGGATCTCATGTGCTCCTTGCGCTGAGCACTGGGCCCCATTCCCCCCCCCCCCGCCCAGAACGCGCACCTACAAACACGCGGTGCCTGTCGGTGACTCCATCCCCTCCGTGTGTCAGTCCTGGGCTGTGCTCATCAGGTTCTGGGAGGAGACACAAGTTTCAATTAGGAAGGGCCTCAAATGCAGGGCCAGTTTCAGTGCCAGTGCAAGACCCTTGGTCTGCGGGGCTCAGGGGGAGGGAGGAGGATCATAGCTCCTGATTGTCCCCCAAGCTCCCGCTGGCCTTGCTGAACGCCTACTGGCTTGCTGGAAACGAGGCTGGCTCGCCTCGGCGGGGTTCGTGCTGACCCAGTGCGGCAGGCTCTGCCCTCCCCTCTCTGCAGGGACCCGCTGCCTGGTGTGCGAGCCCCAGACTTCCCTGACAGCAGGTGGACACGTGCTCCCATCAGCTCCTGCATGATGCACGGGGCTCAGGGGAGTCACCCCAGGAGCAAGGCAGCCCCCACACCCCTCAGCCCCCAAGCACCCCCCATCATGCCCGCACTTTACTTTGCCACTTCAGGGAATAAGTAGTGCCCTCGGAGACTATGAGATTTTATCAGGAGATTATTTCCTTCCAGCAAGGACAACTGCGGTTTGGCGCTACAAGGTTTATGGACAATAAAAATCTCGCGCACAGAGAGAAATGCTCACAACAGGCACATGACGCGTCCGGCAGCGGATTGCAGAGCGGGAGATGTCGTTCTGTTTCCCCGCTACCTTTTAACCTCTGGGTGTATTGTCTGCATCAATGGTGAGGAATGTAAATGCATCATAATTCAGCGGATGGCGCTCGCTGGAGGACACGCAGAGGGCTCCGCAGAGAAACGGGCTTGACACACTAGCCCAGAGTCCGTGGATAAATGTTACGCCAAACAGTAAGCCTCAGGAGTGCCATTGATCCTGGGGTAATGAAGACTGAGCACAGAGGCTTCCCTCAGAGGTGACCTGCATAACTTACACGGGAATTTAGACTAATTCGCCGCTGCAAAACGACCGCCAAGTGAGGGTCTCGCTGGTGCGGCTGCGTTCGCGCCTTCTGGCCCCACACAGCGGGCGCCGAGGGGGCGGGCGTGCAAGGGCCGGTGGCTGCGGGCCAAAGGCCCACCGCCCCGAGTGCTGAGCGCACTGCCTCACCTCACCGCGGCGCCAAGGGACGCTGGATGGGGACATAGGAAGTCAGAGCGCTCACCGTCGGGTGCTGACAGACACGGTAGCCACCCGGGGAGATCAAGAACAGGCCAGGTCATGGGTGGGACCTCATGAACACCCAGCTGGGTGGATCTGATGCAGGAGGCCACGGACACACAGTGAAAGAGCCGTGTACACAGGACAGACTCCCAGAGTCTACGTGCGGCTTCCGCAGAGGAGAAGGCGGCTCTGAGGTCAAGAACTGGGGGCGCGGGGAGCTGGAGGGGACAGAGGAGGCTGGCATGGACGGAGCTGATGGGCGGCCTGGCTGTGGAGGCTGGGGGCGGGGACATGACAGACACGGGCTTTGGGATACCCCCCACCCCACAAAGGCCCCCTTAGAAGCAGTGTGAACAGATTGCTGGTAAGAATTTTCTGAGTGTGAGCACAGCTCGGGGCAACAGAGGGGAGTCTGGGATTTTGCTGAGTGTCCCCTGCAGAGCCCTATGAGGGGAAAGGCCCCGGGCCACAGCACGTGAGCAAGGCCGGACGTGAGGCTGAGGGCAGCAGGGCCACACAGCTTTGGCCCCCAACTCCAGGCCCCTCCCAGAGGTTTGCTCACTCTTAAAGAAAGGGCCACAGCTGGTGAGGCCCGAAGCCAGGCAGGTCAGCCCTCTCGGGCTCTGTGCCCAGCTGCTGCTTGCTTTTCTTGGAAACTCCGGGGCCCTGGTGAGGGGGGGTTACCACACGAGGGCCCTGCCAGGCGGTTCATGGTGCCTGTGATAACTAGGTCCAACCTGACATTGAGCAAACTCGAGCATCATTTACCTGAGACCTGGTGTGGCTTTGCCAGAGTCCTTTGGGAAGGACTGTCTGCAGAGGAGGCCAAAGCCGGCTCCCTGGGACCATCATGTCAGCATCGTGGTGCTCTTGAGGAGCGCTCTGGAGATGCGCCGGCCCGGACCTCAGTACACAGCTGGAGTTGCACCCTCCAAGCACAGGGCCGCCCTGGGGCGGGAGTCCCAGGTGAGCACTCTGCACAGGTGCGCTCAGTGATTTCCTGAAGTGCCATCAACTCTCTCCCCCACTGTGCACATCCCAACGTCCATCTGGCCGCTCCCCTGAAATCCTGCCCTGTCCCCTTTTCAAGCTCGTGAGCTGGGCCAGGCTACTTAGCGCTTTGGTCTCGTCCCTTCACCTACAAAGTGAGCAGTCGCTGAGCCAGCTCCAAGCCCTGCTGGAGATGTGCATGCCATGCGTACATATGAAGGCATAAAGTAATGCCTGGCACATATTCCAGGCTCAGTAAATATATACAATTATCTCCAAACAGTTTACCACCAGACTCTGAGCACTGAACTACAGCTTCCCTGTATTTATATGATTTTCTCTCAGTGGAACTGGAAAATCGTTTTTGGTGAAGCCTCACACCACGGGGGTGAGAAAGCCCTCACTGGGCTGTCCAAACATTGGCCAGCTCATTGATCTCCTGTGGCCCGGGAAGGGCGGCACCACTCCTATCCACAGCTGGAACGGGGAGGGGGGTGGCAGTGACGGTTGATCATCATCTCCCAGCTTCCTGTGTCAGCCTCCATCCCTGCCATTGTGGGACCCCGATTCTGAAGAGCCACTGGGGTAGAGCAGTCCCGTAGCCCTGGGAGGAAGGATTTCCCATAGCAAGTCTCAAGACTGCAGGAAACCAATCAAGCAATAAACTGCTCTCTGTCCTCAAGAAAGCAGACCAGGGATCCAGGGTCTGAGGCAGACTTCATGCTCTAGCTTCCTTAATGATGACCAGGAATCAGGGGCGACGGGTCTCAGACCCTAGGTGCAACAGACTGCCCTCAAGGGATGCAGCCTGGAGTGTGGGATTCGGTGGCCCAGAACGGGACCTGAGAATCTGAATTTCTTTTTTTAAAAAATTTTTTATTGTTATGTTAATCACCATACATTATATCATTAGTTTTTGATGTAGTGTTCCATGATTCATTGTTTGTGCATAACACCCAGTGCTCCACGCAGAACGTGCCCTCTTTAATACCCATCACTAGGCTAACCCATCCCCCACCCCCTTCTAGAACCCTCAGTTTGTTTTCAGAGTCCATCATCTCTCATGGTTCGTCTCCCCCTCTGACTTACTCCCCTTCATTCTTCCACTCCTGCTATCTTCTTCTTTTTCTTCCTCTTTTTTTTCTTAACACATATTGCATTATTTGTTTCAGAAGTACAGATCTGTGATTCAACAGTCTTGCACAATTCACAGCGCTCACCATAGCACATACCCTACCCAGTGTCTATCACCCAGCCACCCCATCCCTCCCACCCCCCACCACTCCAGCAACCCTCAGTTTGTTTCCTGAGATTAAGAATTCCTCATATCAGTGAGGTCATATGATACATGTCTTTCTCTGATTGACTTATTTCACTCAGCATAACACCCTCCAGTTCCATCCACGTCGTAGCAAATGGCAAGATCTCATTCCTTTTGATGGCTGCGTAATATTCCATTGTGTATATATACCAGCTCTTCTTTATCCATTCATCTGTCGATGGACATCTTGGCTCTTTCCACAGTTCGGCTATTGTGGACATTGCTGCTATAAACATTGGGGTGCACGTACCCCTTTGGGTCCCTACATTTGTATCTTTGTGGTAAATACCCAGTAGTGCAATTGCTGGATCGAATGGTAGCTCTAATTTCACCTGTTTGAGGAACCTCCATACTGTTTTCCAGAGGGGTTGCACCAGCTTGAATTCCCACCAACAGTGTAGGAGGGTTCCCCTTTCTCCACATCCCTGCCAACATCTGTCATTTCCTGACTTGTTAATTTTAGCCATTCTGACTGGTGTGAGGTGGTATCTCATTGAGGTTTTGATTTGGATCTCCCTGATGCCGAGCGATGTGGAGCACTTTTTCATGTGTCTGTTGGCCATTTGGATGTCTTCTTTGGAAAAATGTCTGTTCATGTCTTCTGCCCATTTCTTGATTGGATTATTTGTTCTTTGGGTGTTGAGTCTGATAAGTTCTTTATAGATTTTGGATACTAGCCCTTTATCTGATACGTCATTTGCAAATATCTTCTCTCATTCTGTCGGTTGTCTTTTGGTTTTGTGGACTGTTTCTTTTGCTGTGCAAAAGCTTTTTATCTTAATGAAATCCCAATAGTTCATTTTTGCCCTTGCTTCCCTTGTCTTTGGCGATGTTTCTAGGAAGAAGTTGCTGCGGCTGAGGTCGAAGAGGTTGCTGCCTCTGTTCTCCTTTAGGATTTTGATGGACTCCTGTCTCACGTTTAGGTCTTTCAACCGTTTGGAGTTTATTTTTGTGTGTGGTGTAAGGAAATGGTCCAGTTTCATTCTTCTGCATGTGGCTGTCCAATTTTCCCAACACCATTTGTTGAAGAGACTGTCTTTTTTCCATTGGACATTCTTTCCTGCTTTGTCAAAGATTAGCTGACCATAGAGTTGAAGGTCCATTTCTGGGTTCCCTATTCTGTTCCATTGATCTATGTGTCTGTTTTTGTGCCAGTACCATACCGTCTTGATGATGACAGCTTTGTAATAGAGCTGGAAGTCCGGAATTGTGATGCCGCCAGCTTTGCTTTGCTTTTTCAACATTCCTCTGGCTATTTGGGGTCTCTTCTGTTCCATACAAATTTTAGGATTATTTGTCCCAGTTCTTTGAAAAAAGTGGATGGTATTTTGATGGGGATTGCATTGAATGTGTAGATTGCTCTAGGTAGCATTGACATCTTTACAATGTTTGTTCTTCTAATCCATGAGCATGGAACGTTTTTCCATTTCTTTGTGTCTTCCTCAATTTCTTTCATGAGTATTTTATACTTTTCTGAGTACAGATCCTTTGCCTCTTTAAATTTATTCCTAGGTATCTTATGGTTTTGGGTGCAATTGTAAATGGGATCGACTCCTTGATTTGTCTCTCTTCTGTCTTGTTGTTGGTGTATAGGAATGCCAGATTTCTGTGCACTAATTTAATATCCTGCCACTTGACTGAATTCCTGTATGAGTTCTAGCAGTTTTGGGGTGGAGTCTTTTGGGTTTTCCACATAAAGTATCATATCATCTGCAAAGAGTGAGAGTTTGACTTCCTCTTTGCCGATTTGGATGCCTTTGAATTCTTTTTGTTGTCTGATTGCTGTGGCTAGGACTTCTAATACTATGTTGAATAGCAGTGGTGATAGTGCACATCCCTGCCGCGTTCCTGACCTTTGGGGGAAAGCTCCCATCTTTTCCCCATTGAGAATGATATTTGCTGTAGGTTTTTCATAGATGGCTTTATGATATTGAGGTATGTACTCTCTATCCCTATACTCTGAAGAGTTTTGAGCAAGAAAGGATGCTGTACTTTGTCAAATGCTTTTTCTGCATCTATTGAGAGGATCATATGATTCTTGTTCTTTCTTTTGTTAATATATTGTGTCATGTTGATTGATTTGCAGATGTTGAACCATCCTTGCAGCCCAGGGATAAATCCCACTTGGTCATGGTGAATAATCCTTTTAATGTACTGTTGGATCCTTTTGGCTAGTATTTTGGTGAGAATTTTTGCATCCATGTTCATCAAGAATATTGGTCTGTAATTCTCCTTTTTGATGGGGTCTTTGTCTGGTTTTGGGATCAAGGTAATAGTGGCCTCATAAAATGAGTTTGGAAGTTTTCCTTCCATTTCTATTTTTTGGAACAGTTTCAGGAAAATAGGTATTAATTCTTCTTGAAATGTTTGGTAGGATTCCCCTGGGAAGCCATCTAGCCCTGGGCTTTTGTTTGTTGGGAGATTTTTGATGACTGCTTCAATTTCCTTAGTGGTTATAGGTCTGTTCAGGTTTTCTATTTCTTCCTGGTTCAATTTTGGTAGTTGATACATCTCTAGGAATCCAACCATTTCTTCCACGTTATCTAGTTTGCTGGCATAGAGTTGCTCATAATATGTTCTTATAATTGTTTGTATTTCTTTGGTGTTGGTTGTGATCTCTCCACTTTCATTCATGATTTTGTTGATTTGGGTCATTTCTGTTTTGTTTTGGATAAGTCTGGCCAGGGGTCTTTCAATCTTGTTAATTCTTTCAAAGAACCAGCTCTTAGTTTCGTTGATCTGTTCTACTGTTCCTTTGGTTTCTATTCCATTGATTTCTGCTCTCATCTTTATGATTTCTCTTCTCCTGCTGGGTTTAGGCTTTATTTGCTGTTCTTTCTCTAGCTCCTTTAGGTGTAGGGTTAGGTTGTGTATTTGAGACCTTTCTTGTTTCTTGAGAAAGGCTTGTATTGCTATATACTTTCCTCTTAGGACTGCCTTTGCTGCATCCCAAAGATTTTGAACAGTTGTGTTTTCATTTTCATTGATTTCCATGAATTTTTTTAATTCTTCTTTAATTTCCTGGTTGACCCATTCATTCTTTAGTAGGATAATCTTTAGCCTCCATGTATTTGAGTTCTTTCCGACTTTCCTTTTGTGATTGAGTTCTAATTTCAAAGCATTGTGGTCTGAAAATATGCAGGGAATAATCCTAATCTTTTGGTAGCAGTTGAGAGCTGATTTGTGACCTAGGATGTGATCTATTCTGGAGAATGTTCCATGGGCACTAGAGAAGAATACGTATTCTGTTGCTTTGGGATGGAATGTTCTGAATATATCTGTGAAGTCCATTTGGTTCAGTGTGTCATTGAAAGCCTTTATTTCCTTGTTGATCTTTTGCTTGGATGATCTGTCCACTTCAGTGAGGGGGCTGTTAAAGTCCCCCACTATTATTGTATTGTTGTCAATGTATTTCTTTGCTTTTGTTATTAATCACCTTATATAATTGGCTGCTCCCATGTTAGGGGCATAGATGTTTACAATTGTTAGATCTTCTTGTTGGATAGACCCTTTAACTAGGATATAGTGTCCTTCCTCATCTCTTATTACAGTCTTTGTTTTAAAATCTATTTTGTCTGATATAAGGATTGCCACCCCAGCTTTCTGTTGGTGTCCATTAGAAAGATAAATGGTTTTCCACCCCCTCCCTTTCAATCTGGGGGTGTCTTTGGGTCTAAAATGAGTCTCTTGCAGACAGCATATTGATGGGTTTTGTTTTTTAATCCAATCTGATAGCCTGTGTCTTTTGATTGGGGCATTTAGCCCATTTACATTCAGGGTAACTATTGAAAGATATGAATTTAGTGCCATTGTATTGCCTGTAAGGTGACTGTTACTGTATATTGTCTGTGTTCCTTTCTGGTCTATGCTGCTTTTAGGCTCTCTCTTTGCTTGGAGGACCCCTTTCAATATTTCTTGGAGGGCTGGTTTGGTGTTTGCAAATTCCTTTAGTTTTTGTTTGTCCTTGAAGCTTTTTATCTCTCCTTCTATTTTCAGTGACAGCCTAGCTGGATAGAGTATTCTTGGCTGCAGATTTTTCTCGTTTAGTGCTCTGGAGATATCTTGCCAGTCCTTTCTGGCCTGCCAGGTGTCTGTGGATAGGTCTGTTGCCAGTCTAATGTTTCTACCATTTTAGGTTACAGATCTCTTCTCTCGAGCTGCTTTCAAGATTTTCTCTTTGTCTCTGAGACTCGTAAGTTTTACTATTAGATGTTGGGGTGTTGACCTATTTTTATTGATTTTGAGAGGGGTTCTCTGTGCCTCCTGGATTTTGATGCCTGTTTCCTTCCCCACATTAGGGAAGTTCTCTGCTATAATTTGCTCCAATATACCTTCTGCCCCTCACTCTCTCTTTCTTCTTCTGGGATCCCAATTATTCTAATGTTTTTTCATCTTTTCCTATCGTTTATCTCTCGAATTCTGCCCTCGTGATCCAGTAGTTGTTTATCTTCTTTTTCTCCCCTTCTTTATTTTCCATCATTTGGTCTTCTATATCACTGATTCTCTCTTCTGCCTCATTTATCCTAGCAGTTAGTGCCCCCATTTTTGATTGCACCTCATTAATAGCCTTTTTGATTTTGACTTGGTTAGATTTTAGTCCTTTTATTTCTGCAGGAAGGGTTTCTCTAATAACTTCCATGCTTTTTTCAAGCCCAGCTAGTATCTTTAAAATCATGATTCTGAATTCTAGGTCTGACATTGTACTCTTGTCCGTATCGAGTAGGTCCCTTGCAGACGGTACTACCTCTTGTTCTTTTTGTTGAGGTGATTTTTTTCATGTTGTCATTTTGTCCAGAGGAGAATAGATGAATGAGAGAACAAAATGCTAACAGTTTAACAACGTCCCCAGCAAATATACTGTATACCAATCAGAAAAGACCTGAAACCAGGGGGAAAAAAAGGGAAGGATAGAAAAAAGAAAGAGAAAAAAAAAGAAAAAAATGATAAAAACAAACAAAAACAGAATAAGATCAAATATGATCAGGCTAGTGCATAGATCAGTATCACACACTAGATTTTGGGTGTATTTTGATCTGTTAGAAGAAACTGCCTCCTAAAATTTTAAAGAAAGATAGACTTATATATGTACAAACTAAGGGTTGATATAATGAAGGGATGGAATATGACTGTAAGGAGGAAAATTATAAAAAAGTTTTAAAAAAGGAATTGATAAGGTGCTTGAAAAAAGAATTTAGAGGATTTAAAAAAAGAAAGAAAGAAAGAAAAAAAAAGGGGAGAGAATGTGATCAGGCAGGAGACTAGAAGAAAGCCATACACTAGAGATTTAGGGTACATTTTGATATGTTAGAGGAAACTGTATCTCAAAATTTTAAAGAAAGAACAACTTGTATATATATGCCAAAAATAAAGGTAACTACTATGAAGGTATAGAATATGACTCTAAAAATGAAAAATAAAAATGTTTTTTTTAAAAAAGGGATTGATAAGATGTTGTTTGAAAAAGGGAAAAAGAAAAATTCAAAAAAAAGTTGAAAAAATTAACTTTGAAAGACTAATGAATCATGGTAAAAAAGCCATGAATTCTATGTGCAGTATTCCCCTAGCGCTGGAGTTCTCCCGTTCTCCTTGATCGGTAAACTTGGTCTTGGCTCGCTGGCTGTTCGTGCTGATATTCTGGGGGAGGGGCCCGTTGCCGTGGTTCCCAAATGTCTTTGCCGGAGGCGGAATTGCCCCGCCCTTGTCGGTCCGGGCTAAGCAAGCTGCTTGGGTTTGCTCTCAGGAGTTCCCTGCAAGCTCTTGGTACAGCTTTGGAGGATGAGAGTGAAAATGGCAGCTTCCCAATCTCCGCCTGGAGGAGCCGAGAACTCGGGGCCCCGCTCCTCAGTGCGCCCCCAGAGAAAAGCAGTCACTCCCGTGTCCCCGGTCTCCGGCCGCACTCCGTGCTCACCCGGCCTGTGACCGAGCGTTGCTATCTCTGGCACCCGACCCCGTGTGGAGTCTCCAAACCCAGCAGATCCCTGCAGTGCGCTCCCGCGCCGCTCCTCCCGGGGGAGGGAGGGGAGTCTCCCCGGATCTGCCGCTTGTTGGGTCCCTGCTGGAGGAGCCGTGGTCCGACTGTCACCGATCACCGTTTATGGCCACCCCGAGCTGAGAGCCCGCGCCTCGGCTCCGTCCCTGCACCCGGCTTCCCCGCTCCGGTACCTGGGAGCTCTGGCGCACTCAGGCACCCCCGGTCTTTCTGTGACCCCGAGGGTCCTGAGACCGCACTGTCCCGCAAGGGTTCCACCCCCCGCTTAGCCACTGCAGCGACGTCCCTCCGCGGAGCCAACTTCTAAAAGTTCCGATTTTGTGCTCCGCGGCTCTAGCACTTGCCAGAAGCGGCTGACAGAGGCCCCCTCTCCCACTGTCTCTCCTCCCGAATATCGCCTCAGATTCACTTTTCCTCATGTCTTACCTTCCAGAAAGTGGTCGCTTTTCTGTTCAGAGAGTTGTTGCTCTTCTTTTCTTCGATCTCCTGTTGAGTTCGTAGGTGTTCAGAATGGTTTGATCCCTATTCAGCTGAATTCCTGAGACCAGACGAAATCCAGGTCTCCTCCTCCGCCATCTTGCTCTGCCCCAAGAATCTGCATTTCTAACAAGCTCCCAGGTGATGCTGATGGTGCTTTGTGCCAGGAGCACATTTTGAGAACAACTGTCCTAGATTTCTGTCCACCTGAAAAAGTAGGGTGTTTGCTGGAGGGAGGGCAGCATGGGGGAAACAGATAGAAGAGTGAGCTCTGTGCAGGCCTGCGGCACTGGCTCCCAGCTCCGCAGGGCCTGACCTTCTGAAGACTGCTGTGTTTGCCCTGCCACTGGGAAATCCTGCTGGGGGCCCCTGGGCAGGAGTTGCAGGAAGATCTC
This sequence comes from Callorhinus ursinus, assembly GCF_003265705.2. NCBI lineage: Eukaryota > Metazoa > Chordata > Mammalia > Carnivora > Otariidae > Callorhinus > Callorhinus ursinus. The sequence goes on from NW_027397120.1 coordinate 1,981,388, forward strand.
ACTAAATATTGAGCCAGCTGCCAGGCTTAGCACCTGCCCCTGGAATACCAGTCAGTTACGACTCCACCTGCGCTTTCTTGACTTTTCAGCAAGCTCTTCAAAGCTGTCTGGTCTGCCTCCAGGCTCTAGGAACCTAACCTACACCCACCGCTGGGCCCCGTTATATTATGTATTTACCAAAGTTCAATACACAGCTTTGTTAAATGGAAAAGTTGAACTGTTCAGCAAACATGTGTTAATTGATTTTGCTTAGATCTGTGCCCGCTGTTGGCGTGTGACTCGGAGCAGTTGCCATCAGTGCTGAGTCCTGATGCCCCCGCTACCCACCCCAGGCTCCTTTGAACACAAGGAACTGTCCACTTTCTGGGCAGGCTTCTGTCACCTCATGCACAGGCCTGTGGAGCGTCCTGGTGATGCTCCCTCAGGAGCCCCTGGGGCCCAGGCCAGCTGAGTGTGGGAGGAGCAGGTGTCCACATGGAGGCCAATCTTAGGACACACGTGACATTGTCCTGAGCCAGTTGTTTCCCTGGGAACATCTCTGGACCCCACCTTGTTAAACACTAACAAAGGGAAACCACAGACACAACCCAAACATAGGCAAATGTTCCTCCATGTGTCTTGAGGACACTGATTTTGGAAGTCAGAACATGTCACTGATAGTTTACATGCTACACATACATGTCCATATCGATAGTGATATACACACGCGAGTATGTGTGAAAAAATCTCTATTTCTTGAAATGATCCTGAAAAGCAGGACTTATCACTGCCATTTGGGAGATGGGGTAGAGGAGTCCACAGATCTCACACAAGGAATTCAAGACCACGTGACTGGCGTTGAAAGAGTAAAGAGTGAGCCACAGTTGAGTCTAAAGGGAACGTTTTCCCACGATGACAGAGGTCGTGTCCCCTGGGAAAGCCGGTGAATGTGGGCACTGGGGGTCAACTTTGAGAACAAACGCAAAAGCCCTTCTCACAGAGAGCTGCTGGCTCCAACTTTGTCTTCCCGGCAGAACAAGGGGTGGCCGTGGGGCCAAGAGGAAGAGCCCCCCTGCAGAGGGTCAGTCTCCAGCCGCAACTGTGGGCACCTAAGCTTGGCTTCCCTGTTAAGACCCCTTTCCTCGGTCATGAACCGTCCATCCCATGCCATGTCTTGTCTTCTTATCCTCTCCCTACTCCACCTCCAAGGGTCAGCTACGCCCACGGCCTCTCCAGGGGACAACTGACGTGTGGCGACAATGTGCCAAGGCTGGGCCCTTTGGTCCATGCAGCAGGGCCACAGAGGCTAAGGGGCAGCTACTCTGGGCCATGAAAGCATTTGTGTCCCTGAGACTGTGCTGCACAGGTGGGCTCCCGCCCCTCCCCCAAGCCCGACTGCATCAGACGAAGCTCATCCTTGTTGGGGGAAGGACATGGACAGGGTGAGTCCATGTCTGCCAGTCAGAAGAGAATCCTGTTGGGATAGATTTCCAACATTGTGATGACTCACGGTCCCTCCCTTGTGGTGTCCCCCCACAATGGCTCCAGACTCAACTGGGGACATGATCTGTTAGGGGCTCTGAGCAAACATGATGCAGGCAGAAGCCTAGAGAGCTCTTGCTGGCTTGGCCTTCTCTGTCTGTTCCCTGGTGCATGCTGGGGGATAGGACAGGTGGAAGAAAATGAGTATAGGCCCCTAGACAGGCACCCAACCCCCAGACGTGTGAGTGCAGCCAAGACCAAAGAACCACCAGAAACCCATGATTTCATGAGCTAGACAAATGTTTGTGTTTCAGGCCATTGAGAGTGGGGGTCATTTGTTGCACTGCGGACACTGCGGCAAAAGATAACTGATGCACCTGCACCATCTGACCTGACAGCTGCAAACGCAGGCCCACGGCTGCTCCCACTGAGGCCAGCACGAGAGCTGGGATGAGAGACACCTGCCTTTGGGCACCTTGGAGCTGTCAACTCCATCAACCCCTACCTAGGACCAAGCTCAGAGGGCACTGCTCATTGCAGGAAGGGACAGGAGGCCCACCTGCCAAGTCTTTCTGCCACAGACTCCTTTGTGTGCTTACGGAACTCCTCTTTTCCTGTGTTGTGGCTTGAATGATCACACCAAGTCCTTTACAGGGAAAGAAGAGCCGAAGGAGTGGATGGGTTCCCTTTTAAGAAACAAGAGTGGCACCTTCCTGGGAGCAAACTGTACATCCAGGGAAAGAGTGAATCATAGTCATAAATCTCGGAAAGGAAGAACCTGATTTTTCTTTCTGATATGGAGTGTGTAATCTCACCATAAATGCAGCTGCATGATTTGACATGCTTTTACAGCATGGGGATATAATAATCAATACTAAAAAGATAAAATGATGCATTTGGACAGTGGTGAACCAAAGAAGAAGAGGATTGGTGGAATTAAATTAAACAAAAATCTGAAACAGTAACAGACACTGACTTCCCATTATATGAACTAAAGAAAAATTCATTTCTGTAAACATTTTTTAAAAAGGTTTCATCCAGTTATTTCAGGATCTCAATTACTCTTGAAAATGAGACAGCCTGGCAATTTAAAACAGCTTTCTTTTAACTATTCAGTGCCAAAGGAAAACATAAAAATGACTTTATTTTAATGAGTAAGATTTACATATACTTTTGACCTTGTGTGAAACACATTATATGAAATATACTGTACACCATATCATCCGAAATGCATTTTTCCTTTCAGACAGTTGACATTTAAACGTACTTCTTAGAATCAAGAAAAAATATACATTAATCTTGCTTTTCCATAATCTAAAGAAAGAAGGGGAAGAAAGAGCAAATGAACATTTTTCATCAACAAGGGGGCATGTAGCCAGAGTTCCCAGAGCGCCATGATCCCGGAGTGTGGGGCTCCTTCAGCAAGTGTGGCAGGGAAGGGGGTGCCCACTGAGAACAGATGGATTCTCATGGAGAACAGGTACCCCGTTCCCTCCAACGTTTTTGAGCATGCCCATGAACAAGGTTGGCCGACCCTCGGCTGCACAGGTTTGCCTCCGCAAGGACAGGACGGCTGGAGGGAGGGGGCACTGAACATCTTACCTGCGTCCCCACACCTACCCTCTAAGCTCACCAACTGTGGCTTTGCTTGGCAATGGTGGTGGAGTCCTGACCAGCAGGCTGTCTCTTCTGGCTGAACTTGCCAAGCAGCTGGTGTCAGCTTCCCAACCACACTCTTTACTCAGGGAATTTGTTTTCTTCTTATCCTTTCCTCTGTCCTTGCCAAAGGCCAGTTTCCTCATTTTGCTTCACATTTGCTGCACAAGAACACTGGCCATTTTCCTTAGCTCCTCCTTGGATGAAGAACCAAGTATCCCTGCCTCAGACCTGTGAGCAGGTCTGCTGAGGTGGGGGCTTCGGCAGCATCAGAGCACAAATTCATTCATTCATTCATTCATTCACTCACTCTTTCTTTCTTTTCTTCACTCATCCAGGTGAGGGCTTGCTGTACATTGACAGATGAGATAGAATTCCTGTCCTCAAGAAAATCACTATAAAAGGATGTAATCATACAATCAAGACATGCAATGAGCTCTGGGAGCAGAGCAGGGTGTGGGATTAGATATGCCACAGAGGTAATAAGATGCTTTTCATAGGTGAAAATAATTGATTCTGGCCTTGAAGGCCTTGAAAAAAAATGGTGGGTAACTTTCTTGGCAGAGTTTGCATAAGGAAAAGACATTTGTACCATAGAGTAATGAGCAGGAAACATCAGCCAATAATTCACAATAGAAGGCATACATGTGGACACTAGTTAATAAACATGTTTTTAAAAATGATTCACCCTCAGTAAGCATCCAATATGTATATAAGTTAAAACTACAAAATGGGTTAGTTGTTGACTGCCAGACTCAAAGGATTTCAAAAATGATGAACACTCCATGGCAGCATGAGAGGGACTGACTTAGTCCCACACCACTAACTTCACAATATGTATCAGGAGTTTTAGAAGGGTCCATGCCTGTTGGCCTTCTGTAATCTGAAGACAAAGATTTCCACTCAAAGACAGTCGTACAATATCGTGCATATTAGCAAAATTGGGAAGTCCTAAATATTCAACATCGGGCTGTGGGACACTCACATATGGACTATTACACAGCTGTTTAAAATCATGCATGTCAGGGGCGCCTGGGCGGCTCAGTCAGTTGAGTGTCTGACTCTTGAATTTGGCTCAGGTCATGATCTCAGGGTCATGAGATGGGGCCCCATGTTGGGCTCCATGCTGGGTGAGGAGCCTGCTAAAGATTCTCTCTCCCTCTGTCCCTCCCCCTCCTCTCTCCCTCTCTTAAAAAAGTCACATTTGTCAGAAACGGTTACTGATATGGAAAAATAATGACAGTGTAGGAGAAATTTGTTACAAGATTGCATAATGAATGTTCTCATAGCATATAAAAGGCAAAAACATATAAATAAAACTTGGTAAAAGACCGTAAAAAGACTGGAGGGCCATTGGTCTTAAGGATGAAATATATAATGATTAGACACAATAACAATTTCAAACAAAAAGTATTTAAGTAAAACTAGAATGTGGTAAAGAAAAGCATAAGATAATATTATATGGTTCTTATTCCACCACCATTTATGACAGATTAGCTTTTAAGGACTTCTCTTTCCTCCATTAACTAGAAAACCAGACAAAATATATAAATATGATTTTGGAGTCTTTCATTAATTGGCAAGTCAAGACTGCAGTCCCTGAGAGAAGGTAAACAAAGTATGTGAGCCCTATGATTGCCTGCCCCTTTTGTTCTGGAGGTATTTTCCAGACTGGCACAAGGAGCGGAGAACTGTAAGCATGACATCCCTACAGACTGTGTACAGTAGTGTTGCTGAGTTGAGAACAGAGCTCAGAGTTGTAGCAAGGCTGATGTGTCTGGAATTTGCAGAGCAGTTCACTGGACAGGAAGAAGCTATGTGGACAAGGAGCCCCACGAATTTTTAGAGGACCCCCATTGTATACTTGGCTGAATATTGAGCTGCACATGCATGATATGGAACTCTATAAAATTAAAACAACTGAAAGAACAACTGCCCTATGGCTGTACAATGAGCAATTCCATGGCTCACACAGAGCTGGGAGATGCTTGTGTTCTGACTGGCCAAACAAAGGAAGGTGATCTTGTTTAACACCAGATCATTCATTAAACACATGTGGGAAAACAATAATAAAAACAATGGTGTATTGTGGAGTTCATAGCCTGTATTGGAGTCAGATGAGTGCAGGTAACATAGAGAGGGGAAAGAGAAAAAGTATATGGTTGTAAGGTTCTTACATTAAATGTGAAGTTGTGTATTAGTTGAAGGCTTGTTGTGATACTTTAGTGATGCTTAGTCTCTATAGCCTCTACTAAAAAGACAAACAAGAAGATTTTGCTAATAAGCCAGTGGGAAAGAGAAAATGAATACTAAAATTTCCCAATTAATCCAAAAAAATAGTTAAAAAAGAGAAAAGTGGAGAAAAAAAAGTTGAAGAAGAGATGGGACAAATCGAAAATGGTGAAATTGTGCACTTAAGCCTAACTGTGTCAATAGTTGCACTAAATGTAAATGGTCTAAATTGTAGTGAAAAAGCAGTTTATTACACTGGAAAAAATGCAACACAAATCTATACTATCTTCAGAAAATGTGCTTTAAATATAAAAAAAAGAGAAACACTGAAAAATGGAAAGATGATGAAATATGTCATATAAATATTACTGATAAAAGAGCTGGAGCAGTTCTAGAGTTGCTAGATGAAACATGTTTGAGAAAGAGAGAATATCATGAGATAAAAATAACAAACTTTTGTAATGATAAATGGATCAATTCATCAAGAAGACATAGAGTCCTAAATGTGTATGCACCCAATAACAAAGCCTCAACTACCTGAAGACTAAAGCTCAGAATTCCAAGGAGAAATAGGAATTAACAATTATAGTTAGAGATTTCTTGATTCCTCTCAGTTATTTCAGAACAAGTAGGCATGGGATCAGTATGGGAACAGAGGACTCGAACAATGCGATCAGCTGGGTACCGATCCAGTGCTCACTGAATGTGCCACTCCACAACAGTAACACATTCTTCTCAAGTACACGTGACATATCATCAGGATAGACAATATGTTCCCCTGAGACAAATCTACATAAATTTAGAAGGATTGAAATCACATAGTTTATCTTCTCTGAGCCAACTGGAATTAAATTTCAAAGCAAGAAGAAAAATATCTGGAAAATCTCTAAATATTTGAAAATTGGGCAAAAATATTTTGAATCTAATAATAAGAAACACAGTGTATCCTGTGGTGTACAGATAAAGCTGACAGAAAGGAATTAAGATCTTGAAATACTCATATCAGAAAAAAGGGAAGTTTTAAAATTAATCATCAAAACTCATACATTAAGAAGCTAGAAGAAAAAGGAATAACATAAACCCAAAGAATGTAGAAGAAAGGGAATAATAAATATAAGAGAAGAAAATGAGGTAAAAAAACAAAGGAAGTAAATGCAAAATGATATTTTAAAAATCTATAAAATCAATGAGTTTGTAGCTAGATTTATTTTTAAAAACAGAAAAATACAAATTGCTGGTCTCAGCACTGAAAGAGGTGATATCACTATAGATCCTACAGAAAGCAATAGGATAAGATTGGCATAGGCGACTATATTCCAATTAACATAAAAAAAAGTGAAGTTGGAAACTTCCTTGAAAAATAGTACTGTAACACAAATGATACAAAAATAAATCTCTCTTATCTAGTAGTGTAATTGAATTTATACCTAAAACCCACTCACGAAAGAAACTGCAGACCCAGATGGCTTTCATGATGGATTCTATCAAACGTTTAGAAAGACGTCATGCTAATATCACATAAGCTTCCTCAGAATTCAGAGGAGGGGAAACTGCCCAGCTCATTTATGAAAAGAGAATTACAAGAAAAGGAAGTTACAGACCAATATTCCTCATGAATATAGATGTAAAAATCCTTAGCTAAATATTAGCAATTCAAATCAAGCAATATATAAAAGAATAATATATTATCAAGTGTTGATTATTCTCAGAATGCAAGAGTGATTTTACATTAAAAAATCAACCGATGTCACTTACCATATTAAAAGAGTAAAAAATAAGTGACCTCAATATATGTGGAAAATGCATTTCACAGAACCCAACATTCATCCCTGAGGAATAATATCAGCAAGCCATGAATAGAAGGGCATTACTGCACCTGCTAAAGGGCATCTAAAATAAACTATTGACCTTGTATTTTCTGACCTTGCTAAATTCATTTAGAAGTTCCCTGATTTTGTTCTTTTTTGAAATTATGTTGGCTCTTCTAGTTATTTCTAATTTTCATAATGATCATACTATCTGATTTCAATACTTATGATGAAGCTACCCTAATCAAGAAAATGTGTGATTTGCTTTCAGGATAGATTGATAGGTCAAATGAACAGAATACGATATCAAGGTCATTAATTGGGGAGCAGTCTTTTTAGAAGCCACTTCCCTAATGGCTAGGACCTCTGGAAATCCACTACTCCATAAAAGTGATGAAAACAATGTAAAGAATTATCAACACCTATTTTTTCTCAGGACTCTGTAAATTAACCATAGGCTAGCCACAATCTGAGGAGCATTTCTTCAAGAAAAAGGCCTGAATCTTGGAATTGTATCCAAAACATAACTAACTCATATGACCCAATAAGAAGAAGATGAACACTCTGATAGAAAATGGGACAAAGATTTGGACAGACACTTCAACAAAGAAAGTAATACATTATACATATTGAATTATACACTTTAAGTGAGTACATTTTATTCTACCTAAATTAAATCTCAGTGGAATTGATTTAAAATGTTAATATTATAAACGTGGCAAAATATTTAAGGAGACGCTTGACCAAGCAATATATAAAAATGACCAATAAGCACAGGAAAATTGCTCAGTATCATCAGTAATCATCAAAAGGCCAATTAAACCCCAGTGAAGTAAGACTAGAGGTACATTAGTAGGGATAAAATTTTAAAATTAACAACTTTAAGTGAATATGAGAAGCATTTTGAACACTTATACATTTCTGGGCAGATTAATTGTGGTACAACCACTTTGGAGAATAGTTTGGCAATTTATTATAAAGTTGAACACACACTTTCACATCACCCAGAAATTCCATTCATATATTTACTGAAAGGAAATAAAAACACATGTCCACATAACGACTCATACACACAAATGTTTATAGCAGTTTTACTCATTGTGCCCTAAGCTAGAAACAACTAAAAAAATCCATCAGCAGATGAAGTGATAACCAGGTCTGGGTATACGTACACAGCAGAATACTACTTTATTCATAAAAACATGCATGAATCCCAAAGACATCATCCTGAGTGAAAGAAACAAGATATAAATTGGTGAAAATTGCAAAAAATGCTTTTATATGAAATTCTGGGACAGATAAAATTAATTAATAGGACACAAAGCAGGTCAGTGGTTGCCTGGAGCCTGGGGTAAGAGGGTGGCTTGTGGGATGATATTCATTGGGGGGGTGATGGACATGTCCAATATCTTGATTATGGAGGTGGTTACATTGTATTTGTAAAGACATTTGAAATTGGTGCATACAAATACATCTCAGTAAAGTTTATTTAAGAAGCAAAAAAAAAAAAAAACCTATAAAAAAGCAAAAACCAAAATGATTAGTGTTTCCCTATAGCAAATTTACCTATTCAAAAACTTTAACAGGAGACATATCATGTATTTCTCAAAATTTTAGGAGGACCTACTAGTCTTGAGGATATTGCAGACCCTGTCGATGGTCCCTACATGGGTAAATGTGTGGCAGGCTCTGGGAACCCGTGTGAAGAAATTGTGGCTCACACAGAACAGAGAAGTCCTCAAATGGAAAGTCACTTTCAAAAAGGTGTGGCGGGGAAGGGGGCCATCTTGAGACAACCGGCCAACCAAAGCACTGGGTGCTTGAGCATTTGAAGGTGGCTTCTCTTTACTGCTGACCGCTCCTCTCTTAGCCCACGTGCATGACCAGGGAGCTCAAGGATGTTGCTCAAGGTCACAGAGTAAAGACCATCAGAGTGAGGATACGCGCTTAGGCACTTAACCACAAGGTGCAGGGTGCGGTATCTCCCGAAGGGCATTCTCACATCTTGTAGAGTCAGCCACGTTTGTGACATTGCCCACAAGTCTGCTCTGAACCCACAGCTTACTGGAAATCTGCATTTCTTTTCAAAGTGTAAATTCTCATGAGATAGTCTCTATGGTTGAGTTGCTAGTTGTTATCTAAAAGCCTTTTTCCTTCCTACAGAGTAATAGAGTTTTTTAGCTGAGACACCTGCCCCCATAGATCTAAATATTGTACTTCCCAGAATCTCTTGCAGATAGCATGGCTGTGGGATAAAATAGTGGCCAGGAGGCCCTCAGTGGATGTGGCAGTCTTTGGAAACTTCCTGAAAGACCGGCTGGCATGAACCTGGCAGGTGAGAATTCTACCACTGAACCACTAATGGCCCACTGGCTGGCATGAACCTGTTGCCTTTTCTTCCCCTTTGCTCATCCTGCTTATCCTATAGCTGGAGCTCCATCTGGGACTATCTGGAATGTACCAGTAGGGCCCATGCTCCAAGTTGTCTGGGAGCAGAGCTCTTGCCCTGTCCTTAGCACTTCTATGCAAGAGAGAGAAAACCCCAAACGTTAGTGCTTAAATAAAATAGACAAAGCAGACAGATCATTACTTGTGCTAATTTTTAACAGAACCTAATTTCCATGATTGGTAAAAAGTACATATAATCTTATTTCTTAGGATAATCTTAACTATGAAATATTTATGCCAGTAGGCTTACAGAGGAAATCATCTATCTTTTTTTATTGTTTATATTTTTAAATTTAATTTAATTTTATTATGTTATGTTAGTCACATCTATCTTAGATACAGATAGAGCGGGGCCAGAGAGGGAAAGAAAGAGGAGCCTAAGTCATCAGTACAGACGTGAAATGCGATGGGGGATGGGATTCTCTGTTTACCCAAATGTTTAGGGAATATATACCATGTCCATGGGGCTTCAGCGACTGCGAAGACCCAGCCCACGCGCTCCTGAAAGCGGGGTACGAAGAACTCTACAGAGAGCGAATATTTACCCTGGCTTTGCACGGGTCATGACAGCACTGTAAGGTAAATGTTAGGATGTCTATCCTATTTCGCAGAGAAGACTGAGCGGCAGGTGTAAAAGGCCTCGCTGGGTGTCACTCAGAAAGTGGTGGAACTAGATTACAACCCTGGCAGCCAGACTCCATTGCCCGTGTTTCCCAGAAAGCACAGCGGCTGTGGGAACCCAGCAGTTTGCTGCGGAAGAGGATGGCAGAGCAGAGAGCTAAGAAGGATGTGGAAAGGAATGGAGGCAGCAGCAAAAGGTACAGATAAGTGGGACCACATCAAGACGGGAAAGTTTGGTGCATCAAAGGACAGAATCAGGGTGAAGAGGCAGCCCTCAGAATAGGAGAAAAAACCTGGAAATCGTGTGTCTGATAAGAGGTTAGTATCCACAATACATAAGGAACTTGTACGTTCAATAACAAAACAAACAACCCGATTACAAAATGGGCAGAGGGCCTGAATGGACGTTTCTCCAAGGAGGACATAAGAATGGCCAATAAGCCCATGAAAAGATGCTGAACTTCCCTAATCATTAGGGAAACACAAATTAAAACCGCATGCACTATTATTAAAAAAATAACAATTGTTGGAGATAATGTGGAAAAATTGGAAACTTGTACATCCTCGGTGGGAATGCAAAATGGTGCCGCTTCTATGGAAAACAAGATACCGGTTCTTCAAAAAATAGAAATAGAATCACCGTATGATCCAGCAACTCTACTGCTGGGTGTATAATCAAAATAATTGAAAGCAAGGTCTTGAAGATACTTGGACCCCCATGTTCACAGCAGTATTATTCACAATTAGCCACAAAGGGGAAACAATCCAAGTGTCACCATGGAAGAACGGACAAACAAAATGTGGTCCGTCCATACAATGGAATATTATTCAGCCAGAAAGAAGAAAGAAGTCCTGACACCTGTTACAACGTGGATGGACCTTGAGGACATCATGTTCGGTGGGATAAGTCAGGCACAGAAGGACGCGTGCTGTACAACTCTGCTCACGTGAGGTCCCTGGGGTCATCACATCCATAGAGACAGAGAGCAGATGGCCGGACCGGGGCTGCGAGGACTGGGAGAAAGGAACAACAGGGAGTCGGTGTTTCAGTGTTGCGAGACGGACAGAGTCCTGGAGAGGGATGGTGGGGAGCGCCCCACAAGGGCGTGCTCTGTGCCGCTGACCTGTGCGCGTCACAATGCTTGGGTGATAGATGTTAGGTACTGTGTATTTTGCCACAGTGTTTTGAAAATTTAAATTTCAGTGAGAAGGAAAGCAGACACGTAGGTAACTGGAGGCCTTGGACCAGGCACCTCCCCACGGAGAGATTCACAACTTGGAGAACCCCAACGGGCGTCGTGGCGTGCTCTACAAGTACTGAAACTCGTCTGCATTTTGCTAAGGTGGAGGTGGTCACCAAGTGGACAGAAGTAACTAAAAATGGTATGGAATATAGGTACACAGAACACTTTTCCCCGCATCCCACCATCCGCCCCCATAAAATATTCTAAATAACTGCTAGCGATCTGTGTACCAACTGTCCTCTGATGCTCAGGCTTCACACGGCAACCCCTCTTGGCAATTTGTGAGAAATGATGAAACAGTGTGTGGGTTGATGGTAATTAATGCCTCAGGAAAAGTCTGTCCTTGGCATGAGATACGATTCTCTCCCCATCCAGGGAAGGAGTGTAGGTTCTGTTCTGTGTGGCGCTGTGGCTGGCTGGGTGGGCCTCCCATCCTTTGAACCTGCCTACCTGACACCCACGGCAGCCCTGGGACACTTTTCGGTTTTAAAATTGCCTGTCCAGCTACTTTGTATTATTGTTGTACCCGTGCCAACCTATGTTTGCTAGGAAGGATTTTGTGTAGAGAATGACAGTTTGAAAGGGGAGCCATGCCATTTATTTTATTTATTGGAAATATTTTTTTAGATATTTGCATCTTCTTGTTTGTTTGTTTATATGTGATCATATTTGGGGTGGCGAGGGTGTGCATCGAACAAGCTGACTGCATCACCAGCCATGTATTACATGAGTTTGCTGACAGCATAAAATCGTTTTGTTCACTCACTCACTCACTCATTCACTCATTCATTTACTCACTCATTCTTCCATTCACCCATCACTCTGTCACACATTGATGCCCGCTGCATGCCAAGCATGGCACTGGGTCCCGAAGAAACCGAAGGTCTTCCAGTTTGGGGAGGAGTGACCCACGCTGGTACGTCATGGCCGCCGGTGCCGATGTCATGTGAACCTAGGAAAGATGGTGATCGCCCCTCTTGGAAGTGCCGGGTCCCCGCAAAAGTGGTGGATGTTGAAGAGACAGGAGGCTGTGCATAGATGGGATAACATACTCCGGGAGAGTACAGCAAAGGCCAGAACCAAAGCAAACTCCCTTGTGTGTGGGGAGTGGTCAGGGCCCAGACCAGCTGGATGGAGAAATCGCCCTGCAGGATGTCCTTGGTGACCTTGCCCAGGCTCCACCCTGCCCCTCTCTGCAGTGGGCAATGCTACCTTTCTTTTCCTCCTCTGACTTCTCAGCCCCGAGGCTGGATGGCCTCCCTCAGCAAGACTCTGCCGGCCTTTATGTGCCTTCTGTCCTTCCTCAGATGCCAGTGTTTGCTTGTGGAGAGTCTTGTCCCAGGGAGACAGCTTTGGAGGGGAGCAGAGGAGAAAACTCCAGCCCCACAAAATTAGGTGGCTTGAAACCCACTTGAAACCCCTCTGGTTTCGAACCCATTCTTCTTCTCCGTGACTTCCAAGGCAGGTTTGCACACACGCGTGACCACGTGGCATGCTTCTCCTGAGTGAGAGTTTCACCATCCTTCCTAAGGGGTCCGTGCAGCTGCTTTCCAATGGGGTGTGGGCTCAGTCTTAGGAGGGGCCTGGGATGGCACACCCTTCACGTCAGGGTGACTTGGTCCTGAAGCAACCTTCCCTGCACGGCGAGGGGCTGCTTTGGCAGTCTTCAGGCCAGCAGACACACCTCTAGGAATGAGCGTGTGGATGCCCATGGCATTCCTGGCACTAGGAAGGCGCTCAAGGTTTGTGCTCAAGAGCTCACCTCACCCCTCACCCCTCCCAGCCTCTGCTGAGCCCAGAGAGGATGAGGCTGCTTCTGCATCTTTTATTCATAGACTCTTCATGAAGCAGGCTCCCAGAGGACATCCACAACAGCATGAGTGATGTTATTTAAAAGCATCTTGCCACTTGATAGTAAAAGTGGAATTATTCTTGTGGTGCAACCCATCAATCTCGAAATATGGGTTTTTTTTTCCCAAAATATGGGTTTTTAATGCTTTTTCCTATGGAAGGTCAAGTTTGAATGAAATAACAGGAGTGGCATCCTTGCTGGCTGGTCCTTGGCTTTATGCTCTTCCTTAAGGAATACAAATAAGGAGTTCTCCTTTTAAGGATGTCATTCAGGAGAAGGCCTTTCGGCCATAGCAGGAACATAGCCCGAGGTTCCCCGAGAGTGGAGACATTCTGTGGCAACCACCAAAGCTGCTACACCACAAAGTACAAGTATAAGGGGACCAAAGCTGGGCCCTCTTCAGAGCACGATACTTCCATCAGCCATGGGGAGGAGGTCTTCCCAAATAGAAGCACCTTAGCTTGAGTCATCTTGGTTAAATTGAATTGGGAAAGGGCGAGAACCAATGGAGTAGTGCAGGTGTATGTCTTTGTGCAGTCATACCCAACTTCTCACTGGATTAGCAATGGGGGGTTTTAGGGACCTGTTTGCTAACCTCTGCTTGGTTCCCTGTCAAGCATAGGACAGAGAGACGGAGCCCCAGAGAGTGTGGAAGCCATCTTTTAAGGAGAAGCCTCCCAAAGTGGTTCATGTTGCTCCCAGTCACATAAGTGCTGGGCTGGTATGCAGGTGTGCATAATAATGACTGGCCCTTATTCCCAGGAGGCTTCTGCATTGGCTATCTTGATGATGGATCTATTGACTAGGCTTCAAGGTTTACTTTTTTGCTATTTTCCTATTCTATGACACTGGGTCTCAGTGTTGACAGGATTCCCCTTACGGGATATTTGCCAAAGTTTGGAGGCATTTTTTGATGATCATGACTTGGAATATTGCTACTGGTACCCATGGAGAAAGGTTAGGGATGCTGCCAAACATCCTGCAATGTTTGGATGCCCCCACCATAGAGAATGGTCCAGCCCAAAGGACTTCTTCACACCCTTAACAGCTTCCCTGATAGTCATCGCCCATCTAAAGTGTATACTTCAGTGATTTCTAGGGCATCTGTCACTTCCATAAATTTCAGAACATTCTCATCACTTTAAAAAGAACCCCCCAATATTTAGCTATTAATCCCCTATCCTACATCCCCTCCAGCCTTAAGAAACAACCAATCTATTTTCTTTCTCTACGTGTTTGCATATTCTGGGCATATTGTAAGAATTGAATCGTGTAATGTGTGATCTCTTGTGTCTGGCTTCTTTCGGCATCGTGGTTTCACGGTTCAGCCATGTTGTACAGGTGTCACGTTTTATTCCTGTTTATGGCCAATGCTCCATTGTATGGATATGCCATGCTTTGTGTGTCCATTCATCGACCGATGGGCATTTGGGTTGTTTTTGCCTGCCTAACTACTTTTTAGCAGAGGGGCAAAAATGATTCAAGGGAGAAAAGATATCCTTTCAACAGGTGGTGCTGGAGCAACTGGAATCTATAGGTAAAACAAACAAAAATGAAATGACCTAATTCTCACATGTTATTCAAAAATTAATTCAAAATGAATTATGGACTTAATATAAAATATAAACCATGAAACTTTTAGGAAGGAGCAAAAGAATGTAGGAGTAAACATCTGATATCTAAGACCAGGCTAACAGTTCCTAGACTTGACACCAAAACTATGACCTACTAAAGGGGAAAAAATTGAAAAAGTAGACTTATAAAAATGAAAATATTTTGCTCTATGAAAGACTGTGTTAGTAGGATGACAAGACAAGGTAAATACTGAGAAAAGGTGTTTGCAGACCACCAGTCCAGCAAAGGATTGTCTCAAATATATAAAGAACACTCGGAACTCAATGATATAAAAACAATCCCATTTGAAAATGGGCAGAGATATGAAGAGGCATTTGACTGAAGAGGATATACAGATGGCAAGAACACATGAAAAGAAGTTCAACATTACTACCAATTAGGGAAATGCAAATTCAACCCGCTGACTTCACATCTGTCAGAATGGCTCTTGTTTTTAAGTCACAACACCAAATGCTGGTGAGGATGAGGAGAAACTGGATTTTTCATAAAGGATTGTAAAATAGTAAAGCCATTCTGACAAATGATTTGATAGTTTCTTTAAAACTAAACTATTGTATGACCCAGAAATTGCATTTCTGGACTTTTACCTTAGGGAAACACAAACGTGTTTATAGAAGAACCTGTGCATCAGTGTTTGTGGATGCTTTGTTTATCATAGCCAAAGCCATGAAATCATCCGGACGGCCTTCAGTGGATAAATAATTAAACAGATTGTGGTATGTTTGTACCATGAAGTACTACTGAGCAGCTGAAAAGAATGAACATTAATGTGCACAACAGCCAGGGTCAATCTGCAGACAATTACACTGAATGACGAACACCCACCACAAAGGTTACCTGCCATGTGATTCTATTTGTACCCCAACCCTGAGATGACACAGTAGTAGAAATGGAGAAGAGATTAGTGTCCGGCAGGAGGTAAGGATGGGGTGGGAATGGCATCGGAGTGGGCGTGGCTGGAAGGACAGTGTGCCGGTCCTTGGGATGACAGAAGTGTTCTGTTTCTTGACTGCATCCATGTCAAATGCTGGCTGTGATATTGTACCACAGTTTTGTAAGATGTTACCATTGGGGGAAACTGGGTAAAGGTACACAGAATCTCTCTGTGTTACTTCTTACAACTGAATGTGAATCAACAATGCTCTCAAACAGAAAGTTTAATTTTTAAAAGCGTAAAACATTGGTTCTATCTAATGGAACATATCTTCCTTCTGAGTCATTTACCTATGTTTCTATGAGATAAGTTTGCAGAGAGTAAAATGCACATATCTTGAGGGTAAAATTTGATCAGTTTTTTTTTTTCAGATGTTATTTATTTATTTATTTGACAGAGAGAGAGACACAGCGAGAGAGGGAACACAAGCAGGGGGAGTGGGAGAGGGATAAGCAGGCTTCCCGCTGAGCAGGGAGCCTGATGCGGGGCTCGATCCTGGGATCCCGGGATCACGACCTGAGCCGGAGGCAGACGCTTAACAACTGAGCCACCCAGGCGCCCCTACATTTTGATGAGTTTTGATAAATGTTTGCACCCATGTAACCCCATCCACTGGAGATACAGAACATGTTCATCCCCCAAGAGAGTTTCTTTGGGTCCCCTCAAGTCAATCCTCATTCCTATAGCAACCGCTGCCCTAATTTCTATCACTGCAGGTTATTTTTTGCCTGTTCTTGGATTTTGTAAAAAGATGGAATTAAGTATGCATTCTCTCATGTCTGGCTTCTTTCAGTCAACATCATGTTTTCAATACTAATCAATGTTGCAGGTATCAGGAACTTACACTATTTTATTGTTGAATAGTAATTAATTGTTTGAATATGCCAAAATTTGTTGTTCACTGTTGGTGGACATTTGGGATGTCTCCAGTTTAGGGCTGTTATGATTAAATCTGCTAAGACATTTTGTACAAGTCTTACTACAGACATGCTTTTTTAAAGATTTTATTTATTTATTTGACAGAGAGAGAGCGAGCGAGCAGGGGGAGGAGCAGAGGGAGAAGCAGACACCCCCGTGGAGCAGGGAGCCCGATGCCGTTCCATCCCAGGACCCTGGGATCAGGATCTGAGTGGAGGGCAGACACTCAACCAACTGAGCCACCCAGGCGCCCCCTACAGGTGTGTTTATATGTATCTCAGGTAAGTATCCCAGGGTGAAATTGTGGGTCACATGACCAAGGTTCATGGTAAAAGAAACTGGCAAACAGAATTGCAGACTTGTGGGACCATCAACATTCTCTCTGCAGTGCATGAGTTCTGGTTACTCCTCGGCCTCACGATATTTGGGATGGTCAATTTTGTTTGTTTGTTTGTTAATTTTAACCATCCGGGGGGGGTTGCATGCCATGTATCTACTTTGGGTTTTAATCTACATTTTCTAGTTAATTCATGACGTTTGGTGACTTTTCAGAGTTTACTGACATTTAATGTGCATCAGCCACTCATATACCCTATTTTGCGAATTGTGTAGTCAACTTTTCTTATTGGGCTGTTATTCTTTCTGTTATTAATGCATAGAAGTTCTGTATATATATGCTGGATATTCTTTATATATTCTGGATCTTTTGTCAGATATATGTGCTATGAATTTTTTTTCTCCCAGTTTGTGTATTGCTTTCTAAATTTTCCTAGTGGTGACTTCTGAAACTCAAAAGTTTAAATTTGTTGTGTTGTGTTTCATACTCTTATCCAGGAGTTCCAACACCGTTTGTTGAAAAGTCTTTTGAATAGTTCCCCACCTGAATGGCTTGTTACATCCTAGCTATCCTTGCCCTTTGCACAGGTAGATGTATTGGAGGATTCACATCACAAGTTCTATTAAAAAAAACTTTTGATTATTTTGATTGCATTAAAATTGTACAGCAGTTTGGGAAACTGACAGCTTTAAAATATTGAGTCTTCATATCCGTATATATCGTTTATTCACTTTTTAAGATTTTTCTCAATGTCTCAACAAAGTTATATGATTTAATCTATAAAGAAATTACACATCTTCTGTTAGATTACTCTCAGGAACCTCATCATTTTTATTACTATTTTAAATATTACACATTTTTAAGTTTTATGTTCCACTTGCATGTATTATGGAAATGCAAATAACTTTTTTAGATATTGATTTTTAAAAACTTGCCAAAGTCTATTTTTATTCTTTTAGTATTTGCTCTGGAAATTCTAACACGCATATTTAATTTAACAAAGTTAAAATTTACTAAGTATCTTTATTTCTTTCCAGATTTCCATGCTATTTTTCATCCAGTATGTTATTTCTAACTTAATTTTAACTCCCCCCAGTATTCATCCACTGCTGTATTGTCAGGCTGGTGCTGGTATGTATTTTGCTCACATGCCTGTGTCTTCCTCTGCTCACTGTTCCTGCTGACATCTCTGACCTTCCTTCTGGGACCACTTGCTTTCTTTCTCCAGAACCTCACCGTAACTCCCCATACTGAGGGTCTGTTGGAGTAAATGCTCTCCCGTTTGTATTCGTTTCCACAAAGCTTTATTTTGCCCTCACCTTTGTAGTCCATGAATGTTGGGTCCCGTGTTCCATATTTATCAAAAAGGTGAACTTCGTTGTCTTGTTCATTTCTTGGGCACCTTGCTGATTTCCATACTCATCTGGCTGTTCTACCAGTTGCTAAGAGAGATGTGTTAGACTTCCCCATGATGATTACTAAGTTGTCTATTTAAAAATCTGCTAGTATTTATTTTATGTATTCTGAGTTTCTGTTACTAGGTACATATACATTTGGAACTCTTCTATCTTATTATTCATCATTTGCACCTCTGTGATAATGTTTCTTGTCTCAAAGTATTCTTTGATATCCATGAACCTAAACCAGCTTTCTTCTGGCTAGTGCTTGTATGCAGGGCTGCTCCTAGTATTTGTGAGACACCGTGGGCAAATATTTTTATATGGGGTCTTGTCTATGGAAATAACTTGATTTAAAAATGTATTAGAAAATCCACAGGTCTATTTGAAGTATTGTGATTTGTCCATGAAGATTTAGAATTGTGGGTAGACAAGAGGGACTCATGTTGGTTTATTCTCCAACCAGCGCACATGAATACGCTTGGTCATTCTGAGGCACCATCTCTTCCTGGTCAGATGCAGGAATGTTCCCTTCATGTGATTTATTGCCACATGCATCATTCCTGGCCAATTTCATATCTCCCAACATGAGAAAAAGAGAGCAATTCTGTTGTGACTCACGGAGCACAGCCGATTGGAGTGTGTGCCCGGTGCCCTGCACATCTCCCCTCCAGCGTGTGCATGAGATGCAGGCACATCCTTACTCTGGAAGCCGTCCGTCAGTCCTGCTGCAGGTCAGAGCTCGTCCCGGGGCCCCCTTGGTGATGGCCACACACGCAGGAAATGCGCTTGGATCCCTCGCACTTCCAGCAGCTGGGACTCGTGGCTCCCGTGAGTTCTAGACGGTGTCTGCCCCTGATTTCCCAAGTATCGCCTCTCTTCTCTTCTCTTCCTTCCGTCACTTTCCAGAACTCTCATGAGACACGCACTAGCACCTTTCCCTGTATTCTCCAACTATGCCGGGGAAGCCCGCATGCCCCTGGGATCCTCCTCTCTCCGGTCATTTCTCTCCTCAGCGGGGTCTATGCTGCTTTTTAATCCACACGCCGTGGACACTGGGTTTTTCTCTAAAGGATTCATTAAATCAATTTACAAATTCACCTAGTTGTTTTTGTAATCTCTCATTCTTTAGCTGCAACTTAGGACAGTACTTTAAACTATTTTAAAACGGTTTTTACAGAATGAGTTAAAATAGTTACACACACACACACACACACACACACACACACATATTTTTTTTTTTTTTTGTCTTCAGGCTGATCTTTCCGTTTCAGTTTCTTTCCTCCGAGCCACAGTCATGATGACTTCTTTCGTCACATGCTCCCTGCTCCAGGTGTGTGCCTTTGATCTCCTTCTGAGCCTCAGCTCCGCCGACTGGACTTCCGGGGTCTTCCTCCGGAGTTGGTAGTCCTCACTGCCAGATGCCTGCAACCACCTCCCTTCACCGACCACTTGAGATCCTTTCTCTCTTGTCACATGGGTGGTGTGAATTCGGACCCCACACCTGTGGGAGGACAGCCTGTGGTTACGAATTTCCAGAGATACATTTCCTCCCGACAGCAGCCTCAGGTGCATGGCGGGCACGTTTCTGTCTCCCCTTACGGGATGCCCTTCCTGGCTCACGCGGAGGCCGTTGCCCTCCAGGGGTCCCCACCAGCCCCGCCTGGCTTCTGCGGCCACAGCACAAGGGGCGTAGACATCCCCACGGGCAATGAACGTCTGGGCAGATGACAGCTGTGGCTTTGTCACGTCTCCATTAGGGGTTTTCTTGTCATTTCTGGCCTCTTGGGATTTCCTCTACTTGTTCTTTTTTTTAACCAATTCAGCCCTGTATTTGCAAAGGTTTCAATCGTGCTTTTTTTTCAGTGTTTCATACGAGAAACTTTATTCACGACACAGAGATTATAAGAGCCTCATTCAGCAAGTGCATATGTGAGTGCCGACCGATTGCGTTCTGGTTCTGAGAAGGTGATGTGTGCAGCTTATAGTCTAGAGACTCTGGCCGCAGAAGGAAGGGGGTGACAGAGGACTCAGGACCGGCCAGTGCCCTACCCCCTCCCCAGTGAGTACCCGGCGTGGGCTGTAGTGTGAGGACGGTGAGCTGAGACCCAGGGATGAGGAGGACAGTGTTTCTGTCCATCACAGGACGGAGCACGAGGGGTGACAAGTGGCCCGTGGACAGAGCCCAGGGGCGAGAGGCAGAGCAAGCCTGCTCGGCGCAGCCGACAAGGGGAGCTGGGACAGGGCTGGGAGAGCTGCCTTCGGAGGCTGTGCAAGTGGGGGGGGGCGGGCAGGATATCCTCTCTCCTGTCCTGAGAAATGAGGAGCAGGGGTCCTGCACAGTTAGGGAGATGCAGGGCCACAGTGGGGTTCAGGCCCCGGGCAAGTCCCCTGACCCACCACACCCCGCTGTCCTCACCCCGGGGGCAGGTGTTCCAGGTGTCAGAGGTGGGCTAAACAAGACATCGGGTGTGGGGCTGGGACGCTGGAGCCACACAATTTTATTATTAAAACAGGAAAAGCAACGTTGCTTCACTCTGCGGCGGGGCGCTAGGCTGCTTCCGGGCGGGCTGAGGACCTCCAGGCCCCGTGCCCCCCGCCCCTGCGCCCCGGCCAGGAGGCCTGTGGAACTCTGAGCGTTTGCTCGGATGGCGCCAGGCAGAAGTCGCAGTAAGAACGTTTGACCTCACCCCTCCCGGCCAGCATTGCTGAGGCAGCGGGCTGTCACTTCACGTGAGTACTTAACGTCTGCAAATGCAAACAGTCAACTGGTCAGAGAGAGAGCAAGTACGGGGAGAGGCTGAGGGAGGGAGGGGAGCCCCTCAACAGAGACCCGAGTCTGTGCAGCTGGGCCCCTGGGGCCCGCCCTCGCTCAGGCTTTGGCCGGCTTTGGCAGGACGGGGACCGTTCCTGTGGGACAGCCCTCTCCTTCCCCAAACCAGTCTGTCCATCTGTCATCAGTCTTCATCTTGCTGATGGAAGAAAGACCTGGTCAAGGGACCAGGACCCTGGCCCCAACTCGGCTGCTGGAAGGCCGCAGGTGCCCAGGGCCTGCCTTGGGGACAGCAGTGGAAACTTGGTAGGATGGATCCAGGGCTATCCGAGGGTGGGCTTGGGAGCCCCATGTGTGTGCGGCCTGCTCTCTGCCAAAGCCGAGGCTGCAGCAGCACCTCGAAGCGTCCTGGGTCCTAGCCTGGGCGTGGTTCTGGAATGCACAGTCCCGTGTCTGGTCACGTGAAGAGAGCTCTCCTCTGGGCCGGGGAGCCAGTATGCATCACTTTTTCAGGTTTATTTTATTTTATTGTTATTTTGCCTTTTTCTCTGGCTTCAGAGGAAGGTATTCCTTCTGAGGCCCCAGAGGGGCACTGGGACAAGCTCACCCCGCACCTGGCCCAGGGACCCCAGGCCGTGGGCAGGTGTTCCGAGTCCAGGCACTCAGGGGGGGTGACTGTCTGAGCCAGCTTTGCTGTTGGGCGTCCAGAGAGGCCGCCGCCCAATCACCGCCTCGGCCAGGACGGTCCCTCTGATGACACCAGCGGCTTGCGGTCCTTGAACATTTCATTTTATTTTGGAATGAAGTGTAGGGGGTTTTGTACATGCTGTTCCGGTCTGAATGTCTGTCCCCAGCCCTCCCAAATTCATACGCTGAAACCCTACCCCCCAGGGTGAGAGTATTGGGAGATGAGACCTCTGGGAGGGGCTTAGGCTCTCTGAGGTCATGATGGTGGGGCCCATGGTGGGATTGATGCCCTTGTAAGAGTCCCAAGACCACTTGCTTTCTTCTGCTCTCCGCCTCCCGGAACGGTGAGAAATAAAGTTTTATTGATAAGCCCCCTGGCTATGGTATCGTGTTGCAGCAGCTGGGACAGACAAGACACGCATCTTCTCTCACTGAGCCGCTATGTTCCAGGCACTGTTCTGGGCAGTGGGGACACAGCCGTGACAAAGGAGCTGATGAGCAGTGTCCAAGCTGCTGGACAGAGAAAGACAGTGAAAGGAAGCTCGGTACTTTCTCAGCCACCAGCAAACAGCCCCGTAAGCTCTCCCTCCTTTTGCTTCTGTAGGAGCCCTGCTAAGTTGTGTGACGTGCCTCTGGCTTCCATTTGGGAACCTGACCCTAGGGAGGTGGCAGGACTTGTCCAATGTCACACTCCCACCCCAGACACACTGAGACTGAGCTCTGGAGATGCTGCAGTCGGTGGGACACTGTCGACTCCATCCAAACCTCTCTCACCCATGGACACCTGAGGTCCAGCGATGTCAGGGCTTGGCCATGGGACACCTGGGAGGAACAGATTCTTTATGACCTACTCAGGGGACCTGGAGGTGGGACCTTGGGCCGCCTGCCCACAGCCCCTCGTGGACAGCTTATGGGAGGGTGGGCCCGGAGGCAAGACCGCTGCTCTCCTGAGTTGCTCCCACCTGCCTGAAGCTCACGGAGCAGCTTTTTAGTAGCACAATGGCTCAGCTGTCCCTCTACCAGCACCCCTACGGAAGCCTCACTCTTAGGTCAAGGGGTTTGTGTACGGGCCTCTATTTTACCACTTCCCTCTTTAAATAATCTGAATCTCTGCCCTGTCTAATTCTGAACTTGGAAAAATGGTCAAAAGTCGGATGCCCCAGAGATTGGTCCCAAAGCGAGTATATTTCAATATATTTATTAATGAGTTGGAAGAGTCAGAGAAAAGGTTAAGTGGCAGAATTTGCTGAATGCACAGAATTATTTAACGGTTCAGGGCAAAAAAACCCCAGACTATCTTCTATGAAATTCTATTTTTTTTTCCTTGCCCTAAGAATATTTTATCAAGGTGAAAAATATTAAGACAATCAATGGTGCAGACAGCACATTTAGTCTTTTCCCCAGTTTTTTTTTCCTGTTGAAATGTAATTTATTATCGAGAACAGAGAATTTGGATTTGAAGGATTACGGTCGCTGAGTTCAGAGTTGTCACCTCTTGGGGATGGGAGCTGCTTGACAAAACCAAGGTGCAGAAAGGCTACTGGGCCCAGATTCAGGAGATCTCCGGCATCACGTCCAGAGGGCAAGGATGGACGCCTCAGCCTGACCTGAGCACCAGCAGCATCACTGGGTTGGCCAGACACCCATCTCCACCCTGCGTTTTTGTGCCCTGCGCCCTGTGTGCAGCCCACACTTCTACTCACACTGCACCGCAAGCCTGTGTGGTGGGTGCTGCACCCGGGCAAGCTCAGCCCTCCTAGCAGGGAGCCAACAGGGTTGATCTTTAGAATTCTGGTCAGCTGAGGCACGTGGGGGCAGATGCTGAGCTACCAGGAGTGGTCCAGACCCTCCGCTCCCCAGGAACCTTGTTGTTCTGGCGCCTCTAAAGAAATGTGCTTTGGGCTAGGCTATGAATTCAGACCCTGTGCTTTGGAGTCTGTGCTAATTTGAACCCGGTTGGAATCTGCCAAGTGTAAGCCGTGTTCCAAGGAGGCTGATTAGCCTGCCGGGAGGAATGTTGCCTTGGGTCCGCTAATTGCTCCAGCTTCTCACCTGCTTGGAGGGGGCTCGGCAGGGCTTCCCCTTGACCCCTGTTACCTTGTGCTCCTGGTTATGCCCCGAAACAGTCAGACTATGTTAAAAATGCACTTGATATTGTACGTTCTTCCCAGGTCAGACCACACCACTTCTCCTCCTGAGTTATTTCCAATTAGCGGAAATGTTGTAACACGTTCCCCGACTGTGGCCCCTCTTGCGAGTCAGCATGCGGCGAGGCCACAGTGCAATTAAGCTTGAGTGATGGCCAAACGTGCCTCCCCACAGGGACGTGGATCCTGGGGATGCCCCCTTCTCCGCCCTCGTTCAGAAATCGGGAGAAAGGGCACTTCATGTCAGACAGATTGGAGCGGGGTTAACCCAGGGGCTTCATCTGATATGAGGTCAACATGCTTTGACAGGGCAAAATAAAACGATACCTACGTACAAATGTTTGTGTCAGAATCGGAAATGTGGGTCTGCTTGGCACGCGTCAGGTGGCTCTCTCGTTTGGTCGGCTTCGTCATGTCTCCAAAACCCACAAATCATGCCACCAGATATGTGCCAAGAATAAGGCAGATAAATCATACGGCTTGTGAGAATGCATCGTCCTGTGTGTCTTCCCCTCCCTCCTCATCTTAAGTGCCTGGTAAATCATAGTCCAAGATTGAAGACCACCATCCCCTCTGGCAGCAGCTGGGGTTGTGGGGCGGCAGAGGGCACAGGAAGGGGCCGGGAGTTCCAGGGGGTTGGCAGGAGAGACCCCCAACACTGCCAGGAGCCCATCCTGGGAGTGCCCCGCCAGTCCTGCAGTCTCTGACCACCCTGCCTTCTCAGGTCATCCTTGTCTAAAGAGCAGAAAGAGGGGATGAGGGGGGCGTGCACTCAGAAAGCACAGTCAGCCCCTTCTCCCATCTCTGCTCTACAGACCGAAGCATGTAGGAGCGCCTTCACCGCCTGACCGGGACCTACTGCTCTGTAGAATCACGTGCACGGTGCTATCCCTCATAAATGCCTCTCCCTGTCATTCCCCAGAGCTCAATGCCCAGGGCTGCCTTGGTGTGATCTCAGGAAGTCGCCCCTCTGGGTAGACTAATCTGGCGTGTGGCTGGGTGCCAGCCCCCTCCCCTCTGCTTGCACACGACCTTCAAAGCCCTGGCTGTGTCCCTGCTAGTTGGGTGGAGATCTCCGAGTCCAGTGGGGGCTCAGGAATGGGGCATCCAACCCGGGTCTTCTGTTCACCGGGAACTTGCTAGTGTCTCCCAAGGAGCACTGGGTCCTGCCATCCCCAGCCTCTCGACTGAGCTGACCCAGCAGGTGCATGTGTGTCATGACCCAGGATCGGTGTGGACTTGGGGATGTGCCCCCGGGGAGGGTGGAGGCTCTGGGTGCAGGGAGAGTAGCCTGGTTCTCACCTTGTCCTGAGAATCCAGGGAGCAAGCCTCCCGCAACCACCCAGGGCTCTGGTTTCCCAACGGTCTCCTTCTGTTCCTCACTCCTCTACCCACTCCATTATTTGGGACATTTTACATATGTCACGGATGAATGAATAGATGGATGAATGGATGGATAGGTGAGTAGATTTTTGTAACTACAAAATGAGTGACAGGTCGAGGGGGATGCCCCTATTGTTCCACAACTGGCTACTGAATTCTCATTGTTCCACAACTGGCTACTGAATTCTCATT
>NW_027397120.1:2007122-2011269 GCF_003265705.2 Callorhinus ursinus
GGCTACTGAATTCTCATTGTTCCACAACTGGCTACTGAATTCTCATTAAGGCACAGGTACCTTAACTCCTAAACATCTTCAGTGAGGGATTTGCTCTGCTGTTGACAAGTGGCTCCTCTAAGAATTTTTAATAATGTGGAGAAATGCTCATGCTATGAAGTTGAGTGAAAAATAAGATTTAAAGTTATATATAGCATAAGCTGAATTAAAACTTTTGTTATAAGATACAGTTTAATATAAAATGCAATATTATAAGGGCATCTGGGTGGCTCAGTCAGTGAAGCATCTGCCCTCAGCTCAGGTCACGATCTTGGGGTCCTGGGCTCCTTGCTCAGTGGGGAGTCTGCTTCTCCCTGTCCCTCTGCCCCTCCCTCTCGGCCTGTGCACGTGCTCTCTCTCTCACGTGTGCACAGTCCCACAAATAAATAAAAAAATAAAATCTTAAAAAATGCAACATTATAGGATGCGCTCTATGTGATATTCATACAAGATACATGATCACATTTTATATATATATATATATAGAGAGAGAGAGAGAGAGTAGGACAAAATGTTATGGAAAGGAGGACATGGAAGTTCACATTCTTTTTCTCTGAGTGGGTTTGATTCATTATGTTTTTCTGTTTTCTAGATATTCTAGCGCGACCCATTTATAGTAAAACTGATAGCAGTACCCTTTATCAAGCATGCACATTCCTGCCTGTCCACAATGCCTTGAGGCCACCGCCTGCCTTGGTTTACTTCTCTGTGTTTTGGGGAAGCTTCACTCCCCAACACGTGACCCCATGAGTGGCCTCTTCCTCCCCACACTCTGTGCTCCCCGGGGGTCACCCCATGCCCATCCCCAACCCCAGGGACTGTAGACAGTCTCACCCTCAATCCCAGTTCTGCACCCTTTCCACGACCCTGCTCCCAAACTCCCGGCTGAGTCTCCAGCTGAGACAGACAGAGCACATCTTTCTGGGTG
This sequence comes from Callorhinus ursinus, assembly GCF_003265705.2. Taxonomy (NCBI): domain Eukaryota; kingdom Metazoa; phylum Chordata; class Mammalia; order Carnivora; family Otariidae; genus Callorhinus; species Callorhinus ursinus. The sequence continues at coordinate 2,008,090 of NW_027397120.1, forward strand.
TCTCATGGAGGCTTCAGAGTCATTGTGCTTGAGGCCACCTTGTCCTCGCGGCCGGTCATCACCCCCGAAGCCCTCGCCTACAGAGGGGGGCTCGGCTGCAGAGACTCCCAGAGCCTGGGGAGCCACTCCTGCAGCCTCTCATTCTGACCCCACACCGAGTCAGGCACCACGTTGCCGTTCATTCCTCCAGGAGCCACCAGGCTCCTCCTGTGATGGCAGCTTTCCTGGCCTCCATCCAGGGCCTCATCCTGCCCCAGCTGGTGAGCGTTCAGGAGGTAAGGACTAGGTGGCATCCACGCCTGTTTGGGGAGGATGCTCTGGCAGTGCTGTGGGTGGGAGGGGCGCTGCCGAGGTGATGTCCCCGGGGCTCCACCTCCTTCCTGTTCCCCCAGGGGGGTGTGTATTTTAACTCTGCAGGCCTGGAAGGGATTATTTTCATCTGTCTCATTTTTTTGGATTCTATTAGATTTACTTAGAAAAACAGAGTAAAATAACTTGGAATAAAAAGGAAAACCTTTTACAGTCTGCAAAATCTTATTTCATTGATCTTTCCCTAAAACCCAACATTATTTTTTCCTGAAAGGTAATAAACAATTCAGAACTCATTAGCATACGTCAATAATTCACATTTTTTCATGGTGTAAATCTCCTCTTGTTTGTTTCATCTTAGCTGGAAATTTCTGCTGGTTTTCTCCCTGAATAACACAAACTTAAGGCTGTTTTTATTGGTTAGAAGAACTTGACCCTAATTGTGTATAAAACCCTTTATAAAGAAAACTTCTCACCGAGAAAAAGGGCCTGATTTGTGGGGTACTAGCCATGTGCGCTGCCCAGAGCTGACCTGCTGGGGGGCGTTGCCAGTAAGTAGACTTGCACACCAGTAGTGCTGGTCTACCTGGCCCAGAGCCTACCCTCTCAAATGGGTGTTCCCCTGATTTCTGGTCCTCAAGGAGAACAGGGCTTCCTGATTTAAGAGAGCCCTTTAAATCCCCACTGTGGTTAGAGTGTCTACTGGTTGAGTGGGGAGTGTGGGGGGAACCTTGAGATGAATCTGATTGAATCAAGAGCCAGAAGTAAGAGATGAGCCCATCTCCTGCGTCCCCCATCATACCAATTAATTTATTAGTGGAAATCACTGCATCTGTGTTATCCTAGGCCATGTCCCTAGAATTTAGCACGGTATGTGAAAAAATTAAAAGCACTATAATAAATGAATACGGTGAAGCCCATGGCAGGAAATGGCAAAGGAGTTTGGGTTACTTTGAGCTTATTTGAGTGAAGAGTTACTTGTGATTTTCCAGCTCTCATTCAGAGCGGAGCAGTTGCCCAAGGCACTGTGCACTCAGAACACTGGAATGCCCAGGGAGGGAATGAATTTCACCAGGTGACAAACGCTGACTTTAGAAGAACCACTCCAAGGACAGTGCTGTGTACGGCTGGGGTGAGACTCCTCCCCAAGTGCCTGATGAAGCAGATGATGGCTAAGCCTGCCTCCCCAGGAGCTCAGGGTCAGTGCATGTGGCCATCTGTGCGCCGAAGGCGGCGTGCAAACCGCGCACTGCCGCCAATGGTCCCCAGTCTCCATCCTCCAAGTGATGAAGGAGGGGCAAAAACTCCAATTCAAACAGGATCCTTTAAGAGGCCCACATTAGGCTGCTGAAGATGCCTGCCCCCAGACCCTAGTCTGGCTGTGACCATCAAGATCAAGACACTGGTATCCCCTGTGCATGTACATACAAATATAGGCACATGAATTAAGGGCTTAAGCTGAATAGTAACAGCCTCTAATCTGCAGAGCTTTCTGATTTTAGGTGAGAAAAAACAAAATCTTGCCAGTACTTTTGCATCAAAGAGAAAGCTAAACTTGCTAATTGAAAACTGGTTTGCATGGAGGAAAGTAGGGGTATGCCAGCTATGTAAATTAGCATATGCCCAGATCTACAAGAAATCATGCCAGGACAGGAGGAATTAAGCAAATTAGGATGAACACACAAGGCTAGAAGCAAATTGAAAGCACCCTGGTGCGCTAGCTGATCTCAGGGGGGTGGTCAGCAGACCAGTTCAGAGGTGATGAGAAAACGCCTTTGGGGAGTCCCAGCTGTGTCTATGGGTGTAGGTGGGTGGGTGTATGCTGTCCTTCCAGGTCAGGGGAAGCCTTCCATACATACTTTTGAATGCATGCACCCTAATTCCTCACCCCCTTTCTACTCTCGTAGCAAGAAGCCCCTTCATCAAATGCTGCAAAGAAGCACGGACCCTGCTAACTGCTGGTGGGCTTCTCCAGCTTAGCGACCTAAGCAATTTATTGGCACACGGATCGCCCAGGGCTGGGCTAGGTCTCAGAGCTGCTGTTACAGGCCAGGATCACACGGAGGTGAAGCTGATGGCGCTCCAAGGAACCTGGGTCTGCGGCAGGAGGTGGGCCTGAGCGGGTAGGACGCGCCGCCTGGCGGTGACTGCCTGTGACCGGCGCTGTACCGGCTCACTCTGCAGGCGTGGGCTGTGCCCTGGGCTGAGCGAGGGTCCTAGGAGGAGCGGTCCGTCCTCAGTCCCAGGCAGCTCAGGGTGCACAGCAGAAGCCGCTTGCGGAGGGTAAAGGAGGAGCACAGTCCTGCGCCTGGGAGAGTCTGGGAGCAGCTCACAGTCCGATCATGGGGCCATCCTGTGCAAAGGCCCAGAGGCGACCTCTGCTGCTTTGCAACGGAGCGAGTGGGGCGTGGGGTAGGGGCCGCCGGGACAGAGGACCTGCTGGCGGCTCAGGGAAGTGTTGGGCAGGTTTTCCCAGGAGAGAAATCTACCCGCGCCCAGTGGCAATGGATGCCCGCCTGGCGCCACGTCTGCAGCCAGTATCCCCTCAGGGCCCTGAGACCTTGGCCCTGCTTAAGCCAGGCAGAGGGCGGCTGGCGCAGTGCCAGCCCGCGCCCCCAGCCCCGCCCGGCGGCAGGACGTGCCCCGCTTCGGCGCCGCTGCCTGGGCCTCCGCTCGCCGCCGCGCTTGCTTTCCGTTCCCGGGTCCCGCCGAGCCCGCGGCCCCTCCGTGCGCACCGTCCTCGCTAGCCGGCGGCCGCCCGCGCCGCCCCGGAGCCGGGGGCGCGATCCTCGGGATCTCGGCTCGCGCGCCCGCGCCGCCGCGGGTGTCCAGGGGGAGCGGCGGGCGCCCGGCGGCCGCCGGAGGGGGGTG
>NW_027397120.1:2011669-2053274 GCF_003265705.2 Callorhinus ursinus
CGGGAAGGGAAAGCAAGCGGGGGGGCGGGCGGGGGCCCGGGGGTGGGGAGGGGGGGGGGCCGGCGGCGGCGAGGGCGGGAGGAGGAGCTCCCCGCGCGGGGCAGGGGCGGAGCGAGCGGCCGCGCCGCGGAACCAAGTGAGTTGGCTCCGGAGCCCGCGCCGCCGCCGGCCCGCACCTCGGGCGCCCGCCGCCCCCGCCGCCCCCGCCGCCGCCGCCCGCGCGGGGATGCAGGATGCTGGTGGGCGCCAGGCTCCAGCGGCGGCGGCGGCAGCTGCAGGAGCAGCCCCGGCGGCGGCATCCTCTCCTCTGGCCGATGAATGCAGACCCGCCGCCGCCGCCGCCGCCGCCCTGGGTTTGGATGGTTCCTGGCTCCGCCGGGCTGCTCCGGCTGGGCGCCGGGGTCGCGCCCCCGCCCGTGCTGCTCGCCTCGGCGCAGCCCCCCGCCGGCCCGCTGCTCCCGGGGCTGCCCGGCTGGCAAGCCCCCGGCGAGCCCCTGCTGCCGCTGCTGCCGCTGCCCTCTGCGCCAGACCACGCCGCCGTGCACCACTACCCCTTGCTCCACGGGCAGGTAACGTGTCCCCGGCCCCCGGCCCCGGGATCAGGGGGTCGCCGGCTGCGCCCCTCCGCCGCCTGGGCGCGGCCCTCACCCGGCCGTGGGGCAGCCCTGGCCCTGCGGCTTGCGCCCTTCCCTCCCCGCGGTGGTCCTCGGCTCCCCATGCCATCAGGGCGCAGCCTGGCAGCCATGCATCGGCAACAAAGTTCATGCTTCGACGTCGCGTTCTGCCTCTCGGCAGTTTCCGCGGCACGTCCTCGCGGTCCCTCGGCCGGGCGCTGGGGAGCCCGCGCCCCAAGGCCAGAGTTGGGACCGCGCTGGCCACAACTTTCGCCCGGGCGGGGGTCGCTGTCCAGAGCGCGGTGCTGAAGTAGCGGCCGCCGGAGCCCAGCTTTGCCGCCGCTTACCGTGGCTGACTTCTCGCAGAGAAGTTAATACTTTTACAGTCTCTGCCAGACTTTAAAAGCAAGCTGGGAATCAATAGCTATTTCTGATTCTGATCTGGGTTTTTTTTTTTTTTTTTGAGAATAGACTCAGGACAATGCTTAAGAGAATTCAAACCAATGGAAGCCGGCAAGGAAATCCTGCCTTTATTATTGAGAAATATTGCCGGTGATTTCCCCTCCCACCCTAGGTCAGCCTGAGTCCACCAAATTAGCTAATGCCATATTGCACTCTAGAAGAGTTTGGGGTTTAAAACGTGGAATTAAAAAGAAAAAGTGACTGTACCTTTGATTAATGGTGCAACAGAGCAGGGCAGGCTGGATTTGGCAAGATCCATTGTTTGCTATCTAACTATGCAGATGCATTTAAATCAGGGAATAACATGTATTTTATTCCAAAGATTGTCCTCATTAGCATATTCAAATGAGCGGTGTGTTAGAATACATCATTTAATTAATTTAATTACAATATTATCTTGTGAGCTTTTCTAAAAGATGTTATTAAACTCCTCTTAAGTTGGTCTTTAGACTTAATGATACATCACATATGGGGTACTAAATACCACATTTTGATGCAGTTCATATTGGGTTTTATTGAATAAATGTTGGTAGTTTTTTTGATGTTTTGAAAGGGCTGTTATATCAGAGTCCTACCACTAGAGGTATATAATGTCAAGGAACTACAATTTTTTTCTGTAGAGAACACTGCATTTGTGTGTGTGCGTGTGTGTGTAAATTTAAAAAGAAAAATCCAAAAAACCTTATTTCTTAAATATTTTTGTGCTACATGTTTTCTGTTAAATAACAATATTTAGAACCAGAAGAATGTTTTCACATTAACAGGAAAATCAAAGATGCTTCTATGATTTTAAAACAAATAGTGTTCCATACCATTGAACAATGATCTTATTAGTTCTCCACTGATGAATTAGGGAGACTGTCTCCTAAAGACTCAGTTATTTGAATTAGGGAGACTGTCTCCTAAAGACTGTCTGCCCCCTTTCAATGTTTGCTATTTTATTCTGTGCATTGGGATCTTCAGTTGTGTGATAAGCTCACTTACATTTTCTTTGCCTTGGAATGTATTTGCATTTGTGAACCTTGGGAAACTTTGCATCCTAACCCCTGAGCTAATTTTATTTTGAAAATATTCGTTGTGTTGGTTTTTAAATGATAAGTGTAATTAATACAAAATGTTGCATTGAAAGGATTATCATAAAATATAACTCCCTGCTTGCTTGTGAAAAGAATTCCAGAATTATAAAAGGAATACCCAGCATTTCATCTTTCCATTGTGGTTTCTCATTATCTCAGGGCAGAAACCCATTTCTTACCCTATTCTCATGGCTTTGTGCTTAGAAATTCTTTCTCAGTATCGAAGAATGCAATGTTGGTGATGCTTTGTGATGATTCAAATATGAAAACTTTTATACATTTTTTAAAAATTTGTGAATATTTATGGTTTTTCTTCACTGTTGAAAGGAGGAATTTCTCTCCTAATCGAATACATACATTTTTAAATTCTTTTCTTAAAGCAGCCATCCCAGCATCTTGTGGTACAAAGTAGTTGATCTGTTTAGGCTAATGAGCCCTCCCTTATCTTTTCTTGGGCTTCAGTGGCTGTGCGGTGGCCATTCTCCATCCATAGGACTGTCTCCCTCTTCCGCTGTGGAGTTGGTACCCATTTTCCCACACGTCTGCCCATCTGCTCTTCCACCTCCTGTTGGGAAAAGTTGGATAGACAAAAGGATACCTAATTGTAAGGTAAAATGCAAGTCATTTAATTAGATAAATGGACCTTTAATTATTAATTTGTTGGGTAGTTCCATAACAACAGAAAAGATTGTGTGTTTTCTAATTGCAATATCTAGGTCTAGAGAGAAACCTTTTCAGAATAAGATCAGTCTGTTCAAAAACACCAGCAGAGGTGGGGGTTCATTTTGTTTTAACCGAAAAATTTGGATTCTGTGGAACAATATAAAATTTCTACCTCTGAAACAGAATCCATTTTAAATTTTATTTTGTTTTTAGATCTCTAAGCATTGATCAAAATCTACTCTTAAACATTATATAAGTATAAATTTTATGAGCGGATTTTTCTTGCTGTTATTGCTTTAAGTGTTCATCTTTCTGATGATTTTCTTAGCTTTTGGATTCAAATTTAAAGGCCACACTGTGTTTACCTGAAAACTAAAGGCAAGTAATATGGTGACTTTTCTACAACACACTATTTACCTCACTGGGGTGATTCTTCAATCTGTAAAACTGGCTGCAAGGCTGAATTAATCAAGTCAATGGTTGAAGACCAGCCCACGAGACTTTATCTAGAAGGTGATTGGTGTCAGAGCTCCATGGATCTTTAGGTTTTAGAATGATACTTTTAGAGAGTGCCCACTTAAAGAATCTCCAATATTTGATCAATGTAAGAAAGGGAACTATTTTATAGCAGTGTTTAGCTTTTATCATGTGTCTTGTCTTAAATGTTATGCTTGTTTTATTTTTGGACAGATATTTTTTAATAATTCCTTTGCTCTGGACTCAATGTGGATATATCCTGAGGAGTCAAGGTTGTTCCATGGGCATGAAAAGCCTCATTTGTTGGCAAATCAAGTCGCTCTGTCTCTGTCCAGACCAGCTCCTGCCTCCAGGCCTCTTCCCACTGTGCTCTTAGCACCTCAGCCAATACCAGGTTGGTGCCCCAAATATATACTACTTTCTGTTTCTGCTTTAGTCATACGTTAGTTTTAGGTATGAAAACTGTACTTGTCATTTTAACGAAATGATTATTTCAAGTTATAATTTTTTTCATGAGTATGATTCCCTTTTATAAAGAAATTGAGTGTTGAGTAGCTCATTCATTGTGCTTTTAGACTGTGGAATCTGTTTTTAGGATGAAAAGTATGGCTGAGGGGATTTTGATAGAATCCTGTTTTTTGGTGCTCAATTTTTTAAAATTAGACCAAATCTTCTGCTGATAGCCCTTAACAGGAGTACTAATTGCCCACATGTTACTTGTGTAGGGTGAGGCACACGTAGCAAAGCTCCCTGGTCTGCAGGACAGGGGCACTTGTAAGATGTTTGTGAATTTTGCCCACATGCTGGGGGTGATATTGGGAAGGACCTATAAAAATATCCTGTTTGGAAGATGGATTTTGTTCTATCTTTGGAGCCTAGTGGCCTAAAAGAACATTTGTCCTGGAACAGATTCCCATGAAATAATCTCTGGATGAAAGATTGTATAATAAACATATATAGCAACAGGAGAATAAAATCATCTTATGAATTTTTAAATTGATTTTTTAAAATCACCTTAACATAGATCATATTATAAAAGCAAGCATTGTCCATGCCAAGATTATCTTGCAATGCCTTCCATTATGGAATATTTTATGACTTCAGAATTACATTATCTTCCTGTAATTTCCTACCTACCAAGCTTTTATCAATGTGTGTTTCTAAAATTTAGTAATAAGGACATGTTCCTGTGGATAATGCAGTGCTGGTTTAGGAGATATATTTATTTTCTTCTCTCTTTGCCTCCCTTACGTATTCCAATTTGCTATAGATCTTGTTTGGTAATAAATCAGGAAGAACAACTCAACTATTTGTATTTTTCACAGGCTTTAGTGATTCTTGACTGAAACTTGCCTTCTGTCCTTGTAATTGTGCATTACTGAGTTATTAAAATCTGAATGCATATCATACATACATTTATAAACACTTTACACTAAGGTGATCCTGTTTCCCATTTAATTTAATGACCATAAAAGATGATCAGATTGCACATATTATATAAGGATTCCATGACTTTGCATACCATCCTTGAGTATCATAGAGACATTTCTCAGTATACCTACCCCTCTTCTTAGAAAACCCATACTGTGAATGTGTTAAATATCCAGTTGAAGAAGCTTATGGCAACTTACACCTTTTCTCTCATATGGATATTGTTTATTGTGCGGCAAACATCTCATACTTTATTCAAAGCATATTGATACTCATTTTACCTTTGACTTTTGACTACTCTATTTTAAAGAACAAAATAAAATAATATTTCTTACTAACATGGTTGATAATAGAATACTCATTCTGACCTGGTCTACCATCTGTAAAATCTCTGCTTTTATTTTTCCCTGTTTTTTTTTTTTTTAACTTATAACCCATAAGAATATAACACTTACACTCTTACTTATCTTTTGGGGAAAAATGTGTCTGCCCTAGAGGTAATTTAATAACAGTTAAATACATGTGTTTGAGATGGGAGTTTCCAAACTCTTTGTGCAATTTTTGATTTTTTGATAAATTTCAGAATTTTTAGGAATTATTATTCTGGAAAGCATGCATTAAATATCCTGTATCTAAAGAACATATTTAAGGGGTTGTTTATATGTTACTAACTACTTAACAGAGAAGCAGGGAGGCGATCTAGTAATTGCAGGAGGTGAGGTCAGCTCCAGGTCAGCTAAAAGAGCAGATACATCATTGCAGGTTCACCATAGTTAACAAGAAAATAAAAATGCATTGAAACATTTTACATGTCAATTTTCAGAATACTGTTAAAAGTAATTATTAAGGGATGCTTGGGTGGTGCAGTTGCTTGAGCATGCTCTTGATTTCAGCTCATGATCTCAGGGTCATAAGATCGAGCCCTGTGTCAGGCTCCCTGCTGGGTGTGGAAACTGCTTAAGATTCTCCCTTTCCCTCTGCCCCTCTCCCATCCCCACAACCTACTCACCCACACACGCTTTCTCTCTCTCTCTCTCTCAAAATTTTCTATTAAATTTTATATCTTATTATAAATCAATAGATTTAGATATTATATTTAATTTTTATTATATAGCTATACATTTTACATATAAAACATATTGCATATCTTATATTAATATATCATGTATAAATGTTATATAGTTGATATTTTAAGTTGATCAATTTTGTTATAAATTGTTATATTCATAGGTAAATGGCCTCATATCATAGATATGTTTTATCGATCTGTTTCCAATTAATCAAAAGGAACACTATTAGAACTCCAAATGAACCAGAAGAATGAGTCAAACCCCCGCATTTTAAATAGGTCTAGTGAGTGAAGCTCATCTTCCTTTTTTGGGTAGATAGTAATTTTGTGTAATAATCATTTTTGAAGTAATATTTTGTATGCAGTGTTGTTTTGTATGCAGTGTGATGTCAATATACATCATGAGCTCCAATGATATGACACTAGATAGCAGCTTTATTTGAATAAGCATGTTGTTTGTTGAACTGAATTAGAGGTTGAAACAGGTAGAGATGCCGGGGTGGGTGACCTCTGAGACTCATGTCAATATCACACAACCCGACATATTATTGGTTAACTGACTGTATAGCAACAGGGTCTCATGTAATATTAGAACAGCTGTGAATTTGGATAAGTCATCCAAAGTTTAGTAAATATTATAAAGGACTTAACTTCATTTCGCTTTATTAAGACTCACTTATGTTGCAGTAATAGTGATGATCTGCCATCATACGTAGATCTGAGAAAAGCTAATTGGCTGCCTTTATTCATGGAAGCTAATGGTTAATATCATATTCTTGCCTTCATTCACTGGACCACCACCCTGCCAGCCATGCACGGTGCTGGGAAGGAGGTCATGCTCCAGTGGGGAACAGGCAAGTCAGCAGATAAAATCACGCAACATGGATCTTGTAAGCTCTCTGCAGATCTTTGAGGAGAATCTTGGGAGGGGATCATCAGGAAAGCATCCCCCCCAGGGGGGGCTGATGCCACCTGAAACACATCTCCAAGAATTAGCAGAACTTTACCAGGGCAGGAAGAGGGGAATGGAATTCCAAACGAAGGGAGTAGAATGTCTCAAGACACAAACACACGAGAGATGTTGTGTCTGGTCATCACAAGCGGTTGAGTGTGGCTGCACTGCAGAAGTAGATGGGGAGGGGCAGGGATAGGGCAGCAAGTGACCCAGGCTCGGCAAGATGAACCCCATTATCCCACTGGAACGGTGTAGTGTGTAAGCGCCTGGCTCTTTGCAGAGTGTTGTGGAATTTTCCACCCTTCCTTGGCTCAGGATCCCTGGTTCCTTCAGCAAAGTGGAGCAGAGAAGACAGAGTGTTTTCTCATTGAAAAGTAAATCCAAGCATTTAAAAATATGCAAAGTTACAGCTGTACTAGAAACTTAAGTCTCTAATGAATAATTTAGTGGCTTTTTAAGGAATTATCCCTAATTACAGTATGAATGGGTTGAATTGAGAAATAAGCCAGGATTCACTCATTCCCAGACCTCAGAAACTGATTCAAGGCAAGACTGCTGGGGAGGAGAGGCAGTGTGCCCCCTGCACAGACACTCTCTCCTCTTGAGGAGCTCCTCCACACTTAGGGTGGTGTCTTCGCTGTATCTCCTCCACCGACAGCCCCTTTCTCCCATGCAGCACTGGGAGCTCATCTTCCCAGGGAGGAGAGGGGTTGCAACGCATCTTAGGATAATAGCAAGCAGAAGAGGAGGCAGGGCCAGTGTGGAAATGATGCTTCCTAAGGAGTCTCTGTACCGTACTTGTAAAAATGAGAACTGCAGAGTCCCTCAAGCTGCTCAGAAATAAAATTACTTAGATTCAGAGTATCAAGCAATGGGAGGGGAAGATAATTAATTCAGCCTCTGTCCAGTAAACATGCATGAAATAATAGTTTGGTGGAACATGGAGATCTGTCTAAAAGTTGTCTGTATACCATCGCCCTTCAGCTTAAGATCAAAAACCTGATTCTACCAACATCTTCTTGGGAAAAAAAACAAGCCATCTCATTCAAAGATGACCAGCGAGAGAGAAAGAGAGAGGGAACCAATGGAAGACGAGGTGGGGAGCCTGAACATATTCTGCTTCATAAAAAAATCCTTTACTCAAAAGACGTGGAAGAGAAACAAACCTAGGAACAGGTTCTTGCATAGGAACTTGTAAATATGTTGGATAAATCAACTTGGTTTACCTTAGTAGGAAAAAAAAGGAGTGTTATAGAAAAGCAGCAAAAGATAAAATCAAAAGGGAGCTGGCTACGGTGCAAAGTCATGCAGCAAGATAGACGTGAGAAAAGAATGCAAGGGACGTTTTGATCACTGGCAATTAAAATCATTAAAGAGAAGAGCTGATCATGGATGTAATGACAGAAGACAGCGCAGGAAAAGCATGTGTACCTGGGACAACAAGAGATGAGAATAATGAGAAGTGGTGGTATGTGAAAAAGAGCAGACAATGCGTCTATTTGTATCTGACCTCCATGGGAGACCGAGTGCTCCGTGTGGCCACACCGTGTGCCTTGCTCACTATGACCTGATACACTGTATCAGAGCGAGAGGCACTGCTTGACACAGGAGTGGACGTAGCTTCACATCATTCATCAGCACCGGATGTCAGAGTCGGTGGGGGAGCTTTAGAGAATTATGAGGACAAAAGTCTGTGATTGAGGAAACGTATTCCAATAGGGAAGTCCTACACATGCACAGGCAAGGGAAAGATGTTCTCAAATAAGCAACGGATCAACTTTGTCACACCAAAGTTTTTGCCTCGAATTCTACTTTGTCTACAGCGAATGCTGCTTCTCCTCTACCTCTTCAGCTCTGGCACATCCCCATGTTACCTTTCCTGTCAGTTTGGCCTTGTCTTTTTTTTTAAGCTCCGGTTAACTATTTCAAGGCACGGTATCTGCCTTTGCCTTTTAAAGATGTAGTTAAGCATATTTATATCTGTTTTCCTATTTTTATATTTCTTCTGCTATATCCTGTTTTTAATAGTATCTTTTTAAAAATTTTTTATTGTTATGTTAATCACCATACATTACATCATTAGTTCTTGATGTAGTGTTCCATGATTCATTGTTTGTGCATAACACCCAGTGCTCCACGCAGAATGTGCCCTCTTTAATACCCATCACCAGGCTAACCCATCCCCCCACCCTCCACCCTTCTAGAACCCTCAGTTTGTTTTTCAGAGTCCATCATCTCTCATGACTCGTCTCCCCCTCCGACTTACTCCCCTTCATTCTTCCCCTCCTGCTATCTTCTTCTTTTTCTTTTTTCTTAACATATGTTGCATTATTTGTTTCAGAAGTACAGATCTATGATTCAACAGTCTGGCACAATTCACAGTGCTCACCATAGCACATACCCTCCCCAATGTCTATCACCCAGCCACCCCATCCCTCCCACCCCCCACCACTCTCCAGCAACCCTCAGTTTGTTTCCTGAGATTAAGAATTCCTCATATCAGTGAGGTCATATGATACATGTCCTTCTCTGATTGACTTATTTCACTCGGCATAACACTCTCCAGTTCCATCCATGTCAATGCAAATGGCAAGATCTCATTCCTTTTGATGGCTGCATAATATTCCATTGTGTACATATACCACTTCTTCTTTATCCATTCATCTGTCGATGGACATCTTGGCTCTTTCCAGAGTTTGGCTATTGTGGACATTGCTGCTATAAACACTGGGGTTCATGTACCCCTTCGGATCCCTACATTTGTATCTTTGGGGTAAATACCCAGTACTGCAATTGCTGGATCGTATGGTAGCTCTATTTTCAACTTTTTGAGGAACCTCCATAGTGTTTTCCTGAGTGGTTGCACCAGCTTGCATTCCCACCAACAGTGTAGGAGGGTTCCCCTTTCTCCACATCCCCGCCAACATCTGTCGTTTCCTGACTTGTTAATTTTAGCCATTCTGACTGGGGTGAGTGGATTCTCATTGAGGTTTTGATTTCAATTTCCCTGATGCTGAGCGATGTGGAGCACTTTTTCATGTGTCTGTTGGCCATTTGGATGTCTTCTTTGGAAAAATGTCTGTTCATGTCTTCTGCCCATTTCTTGATTGGATTATTTGTTCTTTGGGTGTTGAGTCTGATAAGTTCTTTATAGATTTTGGATACTAGCCCTTTATCTGATACGTCATTTGCAAATATCTTCTCTCATTCTGTCGGTTGTCTTTTGGTTTTGTGGACTGTTTCTTTTGCTGTGCAAAAGCTTTTTATCTTGATGAAATCCCAATAGTTCATTCTTCCCTTGCTTCCCTTGCCTTTGGTGATGTTTCTAGGAAGAAGTTGCTGCGGCTGAGGTCGAAGAGGTTGCTGCCTGTGTTCTCCTTGAGGATTTTGATGGACTCCTGTCTCACGTTTAGATCTTTCAACCATTTGGAGTCTATTTTTGTGTGTGGTGTAAGGAAATGGTCCAGTTTCATTCTTCTGCATGTGGCTGTCCAATTTTCCCAACACCATTTGTTGAAGAGACTGTCTTTTTTCCATTGGACATTCTTTCCTGCTTTGCCAAAGATGAGTTGACCATAGAGTTGAGGGTCCATTTCTGGGCTCTCGATTCTGTTCCATTGATCTATGTGTCTGTTTTTGTGCCAGTACCATACTGTCTTGATGATGACAGCTTTGTAATAGAGCTGGAAGTCTGGAATTGTAATGCTGCCAGCTTTGCTTTGCTTTTTCAATATTCCTCTGGCTATTCGGGGTATCTTCTGGTTCCATACAAATTTTAGGATTATTTGTTCCATTTCTTTGAAAAAACTGGATGGTATTTTGATGGGGATTGCATTGAATGTGTAGATTGCTCTAGGTAGCATTGACATCTTCACAATGTTTGTGCTCCCAATCCATGAGCATGGAACGTTTTTCCATTTCTTTGTGTCCTCTTCAATTTCTTTCATGAGTATTTTATAGTTAGATCCTTTGCCTCTTTGGTTAAATTTATTCCTAGGTATCTTATGGTTTTGGGTGCAATTGTAAATGGGATCGACTCCTTGATTTGTCTCTCTTCTGTCTTGTTGTTGGTGTATAGGAATGCCACTGATTTCTGTGCATTGATTTTATATCCTGCTACTTTACTGAATTCCTGTATGAGTTCTAGCAGTTTTGGGGTGGAGTCTTTTGGGTTTTCCACATACAGTATCATATCATCTGCAAAGAGTGAGAGTTTGACTTCCTCTTTGCCGATTTGGATGCCTTTGATTTCTTTTTGTTGTCTGATTGCTGTGGCTAGGACTTCTAATACTACGTTGAATAGCAGTGGTGAGAGTAGACATCCGTGCTGCATTCCTGACCTTAGGGGAAAAGCTCTCAGCTTTTCCCCGTTGAGAATGATATTCGCTGTAGGTTTTCCATAGATGGCTTTTATGATATTGAGGTATGTACCTTCTATGCCAATACTCTGAAGAGTTTTGATCAAGAAAGGATGCTGTACTTTGTCAAATGCTTTTTCTGCATCTATTGAGAGGATCGTATGATTCTTGTTGTTTCTTTTGTTAATGTATTGTATCACATTGATTGATTTGCGGATGTTGAACCATCCTTGCAGCCCAGGGATAAATCCCACTTGGTCGTGGTGAATAATCCTTTTAGTGTAGTGTTGGATCCTATTGGCTAGTATTTTGGTGAGAATTTTTGCATCCATGTTCATCAAGGATATTGTTCCGTAATTCTCCTTTTTGATGGGGTCTTTGTCTGGTTTTGGGATCAAGGTAATGGTGGCCTCATAAAATGAGTTTGGAAGTTTTCCTTCCATTTCTATTTTTTGGAACAGGTTCAGGAGAATAGGTATTAATTCTTCTTGAAGTGTTTGGTAGAATTCCCCTGGGAAGCCATCTGGCCCTGGGCTTCTGTTTGTTGGGAGATTTTTGATGACTGCTTCAATTTCCTTAGTGGTTATAGGTCTGTTCAGGTTTTCTATTTCTTCCTGGTTCAATTTTGGTAGTTGATACATCTCTACGAATGCATCCATTTCTTCTAGGTTATCTAATTTGCTGGCATAGAGTTGCTCATAATATGTTCTTATACTTGTTTGTATTTCTTTGGTGTTGGTTTTGATTTCTCCTTCTTCATTCAAGATTTTGTGGACTTGGGTCATTTCTCTTCTTTTTGATAAGTCTGGCCAGGGGTTTATCAATCTTGTAAATTCTTTCAAAGAACCAGCTCCTAGTTTCATCGATCTGTTCTACTGTTCCTTTGGTTTCTATTTCATTGATTTCTGCTCTGATCTTTATTATTTCTCTTCTCCTGCTGGGTTTAGGCTTTATTTGCTGTTCTTTCTCCAGCTCCTTTAGATGTAGGGTTAGGTTGTGTATTTGAGACCTTTCTTGTTTCTTGAGAAAGGCTTGTATTGCTATATACTTTCCTCTCAGGACGCCTTTGCTATATCCCAAAGATTTTGAACAGTTGTATTTTCATTTTCATTGGTTTCCATGAATTTTTTTATCTTCTTTAATTTCCTGTTGACCCATTCATTATTTAGTAGGAGGCTCTTTAGCCTCCATGTATTTGAGTTCCTTCCGACTTTCCTCTTGTGATTGAATTCTAGTTTCAAAGCATTGTGGTCTGAAAACATGCAGGGAATAATCCCAATCTTTTGGTACTGGTTGAGACCTGACTTGTGACCTAGGATGTGATCAATTCTGTAGAATGTTCCATGGGCACTAGAGAAGAATGTGTATTCCGTTGCTTTGGGGTGGAATGTTCTGAATATGTCTGTGAAGTCCATTTGGTTCAGTGTGTCATTTAAAGTCTTTATTTCCTTGTTGATCTTTTGCTTGGATGATCTGTCCATTTCAGTGATGGGGGTGTTAAAGTCCCCCACTCTTATTGTATTGTTGTCAATGTGTTTCTTTGCTTTTGTTATTAATCGCCTTATATAATTGGCTGCTCCCATGTTAGGGGCATAGATATTTACAATTGTTAGATCTTCTTGTTGGATAGACCCTTTAAGTAGGATAAAGTGTCCTTCCTCATCTCTTATTACAGTCTTTTTTTTAAAATCTAATTTGTCTGATAGAAGGATTGCCACCCCAGCTTTCTTTTGGTGTCCATTAGCATGGTAAATGGTTTTCCACCCCCTCACTTTCAATCTGGGGGTGTCTTTGGGTCTAAAATGGGTCTCTTGCAGACAGCATATTGATGGGTCTTGTTTTTTAATCCAATCTGATAGCCTGTGTCTTTTGATTGGGGCATTTAGCCCATTTACATTCAGGGTAACTATTGAAAGGTATGAATTTAGTGCCATTGTATTGCCTGTAAGGTGACTGTTACTGCATATTGTCTCTGTTCCTTTCTGATCTATGCTGCTTTTAGGCTTTCTCTTTGCTTAGAGGACCCCTTTCAATATTTCTTGGAGGGCTGGTTTCGTGTTTGCAAATTCCTTTAGTTTTTGTTTGTCCTGGAAGCTTTTTATCTCTCCTTCAATTTTCAATGAGAGCCTAGCTGGATATAACATTCTTGGCGGCAGATTTTTCTCGTTTAGTGCTCTGAAGATATCTTGCCAGTCCTTTCTGGCCTGCCAGGTGTCTGTGGATAGGTCTGTTGCCAATCTAATGTTTCTACCATTGTAGGTTACCTATCTCTTCTCCCGAGCTGCTTTCAGGATTTTCTCTTTGTCTCTGAGACTCGTAAGTGTTACTATTAGATGTCGGGTTGTTGACCTATTTTTATTGATTTTGAGAGGGGTTCTCTGTGCCTCCTGGATTTTGATGCCTGTTTCCTTCCTCACATTAGGGAAGTTCTCTGCTATTATTTGCTCCAATATACCTTCTGCCCCTCTCTGTCTTTCTTCTTCTTCTGGGATCCCAATTATTCTAATGTTGTTTCATCTTATCGTATCGCTTATCTCTCGAATTCTGCCCTCGTGATCCTGTAGTTGTTTCTCTCTCTTTTTCTCAGCCTCTTTATTTTCCATCATTTGGTCTTCTATATCGCTGATTCTCTCTTCTGCCTCCTTTATCCTAGCAGTTAGTGCCCCCATTTTTGATTGCACCTCATTAATAGCCTTTTTGATTTCGACTTGGTTAGATTTTAGTTCTTTTATTTCTCCAGAAAGGGTTTCTCTAATAACTTCCACGCTTTTTTCAAGCCCAGCTAGTATAAGTCATGATTCTGAACTCTAGGTCTGCCATCATACTAATGTCCATATTGAGTAGGTCCCTGGCTGACGGTACTATCTCTTGTTCTCTTTGCTGAGGTGATTTTTTTCATCTTGTCATTTTGTCCAGAGAATAGATGAATGAGAGAACAAAATGCTGACAGGATAACAACGTCCCCAGCAAATATACTGTATGCAAATCAGAAAAGACCTGAAACCAGGGGAAAAGAAAGGGAAAGAAAGAAAAAATAAAGAGAAAAGAAAGAAAAAAAAACAAAAAGAAGAAGATAAAAACAAAAACAGAACAATACAAAAAAACAGAATATGATCAAATATGATCAGGCTAGTGCACAGATCAGTGCCACAACTAGATTTTGGGTGTATTTTGGTCTGTTAGAAAAACGTGCCTCCTAAAATTTAAAGGAAGAAAGACTTATATATGTACAAAATAAGGGTTGATACAATGAAGGGATGGAAGATGACTGTAAAGATGAAAATTATAAAAGAATTTATAAAAGGAATTGATAAGAAGTTGTTTGAAAAAAGAAAGAATATTTAAAAAAAAAAGAAAGAAAAAAGGGAGAGAATGTGATCAGGGAGGAGCCTAGAACAAAGCCATACACTAGTGATTTCGGGTATATTTTGATCTGTTAGAAGAAACTGTATCTCAAAATTTTAAAGAGAGAACAACTTATATATGTATATATTCCAACAATAAGGGTATCTACTATGAAGGGATAAAATATGACTCTAAAAATGAAAAATAAAAAATGTTTTTTTAAGAAAAGGGATTGATAAGATGTTGGTTGAAAAAGGGAAAAAGAAAAATTAAAAAAACAATTAAAAAAATTAACTCTGAAAAACTAATGAATCATGGTAAAAAAAGCCATGAATTCTACGTGCAGTATTCCCCTAGCGCTGGAGTTCTCCCGTTCTCCTTGATCGGTAAACTTGGTCTTGGCTTGCCAGCTGTTCGTGCTGATCTTCTGGGGGAGGGGCCTGTTGCCGTGGTTCCCAAATGTCTTTGCCGGAGGCGGAATTGCCCCGCCCTTGTCTGTCGGGCTAAGCAAGCTACTCGGGTTTGCTCCTAGGAGCTTTTGATCCCTGCAAGCTCTGGTATAGCTTTGGAGGACCAGGGTGAAAATGGTGGCCTCCCAATCTCCACTCGGAAGAGCTGAGAACTCAGGGCCCCACTCCCCAGTGCGCCCCCGGAGAAAAGCAGTCACTCCCGTCTCCCCGGTCTCCGGCTGCACTCTGTGCTCACCCGGCCTGTGACCAAGCGTTTCTATCTCTGGCACCCGACCCCGTGTGGAGTCTCCAAACCCAGCAGATCCCTGCGGTGTGCTCCCGCGCCGCTCCTCCCGGGGGAGGAAGAGGAGTCTCCCCAGCTCTGCCGCCTGTTGGGTCCCTGCTGGAGGAGCAGTGGCCCGACTGGGCCGCGGATCACAGTTTATGTCCACCCCGAGCTGAGAGCCCGCGCCTCAGCTCCGTCTCTGCAGCCGGCTTCCCTGCTCCGAACCCTGGGAGCTCTGCCGCACTCAGGCACCCCCGGTCTTTCTGTGACCCCGAGGGTCCTGAGACCACACTGTCCCACGAGGGTTCCACCCCCCGCTTAGCCACTGCAGCGACGTCCCTCAGTGGAGCCGACTTCTAAAGTTCCGATTTTGTGCTCCGCGGCTCTAGCACTTGCCAGAAGTGCCCGACGGAGGCCCCCTCCCCCGCCGTCTATCCTCCCGAATATCACCTCGGATTCACTTCTCCGCACGTCCTACCTTCCAGTAAGTGGTCGCTTCTCTGTTCAGAGAGTTGTTGCTACTCTCTTCTTCGGTCTCCTGTTGAGTTCGTAGGTGTTCAGAATGGTTTGATCCCTATCCAGCTGAATTCCTGAGACCAGACGAAATCCAGGTCTCCTACTCCTCTGCCATCTTGCTCCGCCCCTTTAATAGTATCTTGTAATTCCTTTGTTTTTATTATTTTGGTTTTTATTTTAATTTTAGTTAGTTAACATACAGTATGATATTAGTTTCAGGTGTACAATATAGTGATTCAATGCTTCCATACATCACCTGGTGCTCACAAGGACAAGCGCATCCCTTCATCCCCATCACCTGTTAACTCATCCCCCCACCCACCTCCCCTCTGGTGACCATCAGTGTGTTCTCCATAATTCCTTTGTGTTCATCTGTGTTTATTCTTTCACTGTGCCATTTATGTTTTGATTCTGTTTACTTTTATATGGTTTTTTGGAATGTGCTGGTCCTCTTTTCTCAAGCCATCACCAGTTAGATTTTAAAAAGCTGACTTGATCCTGCGTTTCCTCTAATTTCCAAATCATGACAGACCTAACACTTTAGAAAATCATGACACTTCCAAATCCTTTTATAGAATATGAGAAATTTGGGAAAAGTTTGTATCATAAAAATTTATAGTCTCTCTTTAATTTCCTCCACCAATTGTGAAATTCATCTAAAGCAAAAACTATGAATGGAATAAGTCAGGTTTCAAAATATCTGTAATTATCAATAATCTGTCAGTTATGTCGAATACTTGTTAATTTGGTTACAGGAATGAGTGAAAAATTCTAAGCAATATTCTTGATGGAGAAGGAATTACAACAGTAATTATAATCTGAATAGATAACCTCAAAATATACTGATATAACTGGGGGGAGAAGAGAAGTGAGAAACATGAGCACAAAGTCTTTCAAAATCCCTCAACTTTGTTAAAAGAAGCAGAAACATTAGGAAACTCTCCTACTTGAAGCCCAGATAAGAAGGTTATCTAGGCCTGAGACTGGACCAAGGCTGCTGCCCACTAAGCAGATGAATGAGAGCAATAGCCATTTGCCAGTGCTGCGGGGCAAGACATGGAGAGTGACCCTTTTCTGTGGTGCAGGAATCTGAGGATGGCTGAAAATTGAGGAAGGGGAGCACAAATATTAAGAAAGTCTGTCAGATACCCCAGAACTTACCCTAAGCAAAAGGCATTGTTAAAGGATTTTGAAGACTTTGGGGCATTGAAGGCTACTGCAGCAACAAAATTCAAATCCAGGTCAAGACCCAAATATACCGACACATCTCATTCATTAGCAGCTTCACAGAAGAAAAGGGGTGCCCATTTCTAGGAGTAAATCCTATTCACTGCACTCTCTATTGTTCTACTCATGATGTGTGGCATTCAACTAAAAAGTTACAAGACACACAAACAAAGCAAGAGATGATAAGCCATTATCAAGAGATAAAACAAGCAACAGAGCCAGATCCTCAAGTGATGCAGATGTTGACACTGCCAGATAGGGACTTTGAATTACTAATGATTAATATCTTCCTGAGTTAATGGAAAAGGAGGGCAAACTGCATGAATAGAGAATTTCATCACAGATATGGAAAATATAATAAAGAATCAATCTGAAATACTAGGAAATAAGCATGGTATGAGAAATGAAGAATTACTTTGATGGATTCATGAGTAGATGTGATATATCTAAGGAAGGAATGAATGAACTTAAAGATAGGTCATTAGAAATTGCTGAGATTGTAACACAAAGAGAAAATAGGTGAAAAAGTAGAGTATACTTTCTCAGAACTATGCATTATAACAAATGGTTTAATATCCATATAACTGAAGTCTGAGGAGAAAGAGAGAAAACATGGCAGAAAAAAAATTTGAAGAAATAATGACCAAAGGTGATGAAAAAAATTATCAAACTTATCAAAACATGGCTCCAAACTCAGCAAACTCAGCAAACTCCAAGACTGAAAACTAGATAAATCATATTCAAATTTCAGATTCAAAGATTAAAAGTAAATCTTGAAGACAACTAAAAAAAAACCACATTACATAGATAGAAACAAATCTTAAAATTGTAGGTGTTTTACAGTCAGAACCTATATAAGCCATAAGGCATAAAATGAGATTTTTAAAAGACTGAAATAAAAATCTCTCAGTCAAGACCTTTATACCAAACAAAAACAGCTCTTAAAAGTAAGGTGAAATAAATATTTTTTTCCAAACAAACTAAAGCTGAAGAGAATTCATTGTCAGTAAGCCTATAGTTCAAGAAATTATAAAGAAGCTTATCAAGCAGAAGTAATATAACAGCAGGGAGAAGCTAACCTGTGCAAAAAGAAATACAGAGTTCTAGAGATAAAATACAGTAAGGTAAAAAATATTTTTCCTTTTTTTAAACTGCTCCAAAAGATGACTAATTGTATAAAGAATAAGCAGTATGAAATAATATATGTATATCGCATAGGTAAAATCAAAATATATGTCAACAGCCACAAATGATGGAAGGGAGGAACTGGAAATATAGAACTGTAAGGCTATTACACCATACGGTAAGTGTTATAATAGTATTTGAAGGCAAACTCTGATAAAATAAATACATATTATAAAGCATAGAGTGAACACTCCAAAGTTGTAACTACTAAAACAATAGTGGAGATAAAATTAGAAACATAACAACCCAAAAGCAGGCAGGAAAAGAAAGAAAAGGATCAAAGTACAGATGGAACAAATATTTTAAAAAATAATAACTACAAGATGATAGATTTAAATACAAAGGTGTAAGCTTCCAAATTAAAGGCAGATGTTCATCCTCAAGGACATGATGTCCACAAGGAACTCATTTGAAAAATACAGAAATAGAGTAGATAAAAGTAAGAACATAGAAAATATACAATATGCAAATATAAATCAGAAGAAGGCTGGGATATTCATATGAGGTAGATTGGAATTCAGAGAATGAACTATTACCAGGGATGAAAAGGGACATTACATAACTACCAAAGCATACTTAAAAGCATACCAGGAGGGCATAACAATTCTAAATGTGTCTGCATCTAGTGAGAGAACTTCAATATGCATGAAACAAGGACGGGTTGAATTGAACAAAGAAATAGACACAATAGCAGTTCGAGATGCTGGCGATCATCTCTCAGGATTTCACAGAGCAAGAAGGCAAAAGATCAGTAAAAATTGAGAGAAATTACACAATACTATCCACCAACTTGATTAAATCGACATTTATAGAACACTCTACCTAACAATAGCACATGTATTTCTTGTGTGCATATGGAAGATTCACCAAAATAAATCACATTCTTAGCCAGAAAACAAGTCAACAAATTTTAATTAAATAATCAAATATATATAATTTGTCCTCTTGCCACAATATAATTAATTTAGGAATCACTAACAGAAAACAATTCCAGAGAATTTTCAAATATCTGGAAATTAAATGAGAACATGCCAAGTTACATAGCTGAAAGAGGAAGTGACAGGAAATTTAAAAATATTTAGAATTGAAGGTAAATGAAAGTCAATTTTAAAACTTCCTGTGAAACATAGCTAAAGCAGTGTTTGGACAGAAATGTATAGCATTAAAAATGCCTATATTAAAAAACAAGAAATTCTCAACAAAATATTAGCAAATTGAACTCAACACATTGAAGGAAGCATATACCATGATCAACTGGGATTCATCCCTGGGATGCAAAGATGGTTCAACACCTGCCAATCAATAAATGTGATGTGTCACATTAATAGACTGAAAGATAAAAATCACATAATCCTCTTAATAGATGCAGGAAAAGTAGCTGACAAAATACAACATCTTTTCATGATAAAAACTATCAGCTCAAAATGAGTATAGAAGGAACATATCTCAACATAATAAAGGCCTATGTGACAAACCCCCCAGCTCACATCACACTCAACAGTGAAAGGCTGAAACCTTTTTCCCTAAATTCAGGAACAAAACAAAGGTGCCCACTCTCACTGCTATTATTCAACATAGTACTGGAAGTCCTAGCTAGAACAATCAGGCAAAAGGAAAAAAAAAGAAAGAAAAAGCATCCAGATCAGAAAGAAAGGAGTAAAACACTCTTTTTTTTTTTTTTACAAAGACAGTTTGTATACCATCTTATATCATCTTATGTAAAGATATCATCTTATATAAAGAAAATCCTAAAGACTAAGCCAAAAATCTGTTGGAACTAATCAAAAAGTTCAGTAAAGTTGCAGGATACAAAATCAACATACAGAAATCAGTTGCTCTTCTATTTCACTATTTCTATTTTTTATAACTATCTGAAAAAAGAAATAAAGAAAGCAATCCTTTTCACAATAGCATCAAAACCCATGAGATACTTAGAAATAAATTTAACCAAAGAAATGAAAGATCTGTGCTATGGAAACCATAGCACTTTGATGGAAGAAATTGAAGAAGACACAAACAAATGGAAAAACATTTGTCTGTGTTCATGGATCAGAAGAATTAATATTGTTAAAATGTCCACACTACCCAAAGCCATATATAGATTCAATACAATCTCTATCAAAATTCCAATGGCATTTTTCACAGAAATAGAAAAAAATCCTAAAATATTTACAGAACCACAAAAGACCCTGAATAACCAAAGCAATCCAGAGGAAAAAAAGATCAAGGCCAGATGCATCACATGTCCTGACTTCAAACTATAATACAAAGCTACAGTGATCAAAACAACATGGTACTGGCATGAAAATAGACGTAGACCAATGAAACAGACCAGAGAGTCCAAAAATGAACTCCTGCATATATGGTAAACTAATATTTGGCAAAGGAGCCAAGAATATTCAGTGACGAAAAGATAGTCTCTTCAATAAATAGTGCTGGGCAAATTGGATAACTACATGCAGAAAAACAAAATTTCATACTGTATAAATGTTGAATTACTGTCACACATCTGAAACTATTCTAATGTTGTATGTCAACTATACTTCAATAAAAAAAGATAAAATTAAACCCCTATCTTACAACACTCACAAAAATGAAAAAGACTTAGGCATGAGACCTGAAACTGTAAGACCCCTTGTGGAAAACAGAGAAAAAACTCCTTGACATTGGTCTTGGCAACTAGCTTTTGGATATGACATCAAAAGCACAAGGAACAAAAGCAAAAATTACAAAGTAAGACTATATCAAATTTAAAAGATTCTGCACAGCAAAAGAAACAATAAAGAAAATGAAAAAGCAGCTATGGAATAGGAGCAAATATTTGCAAATCATACCTCTGTTAATGGATCAATATCCAAAATATAAAAAGAACTCCTACAACTCAGTAACAACAACAACAACAAGCAATCCATTTAAAAAATGTGCAGAGGCACTAAATAGATATTTCTCCAAAGAAGACATGCAGATGACCAAGAGACACATGAAAAGATGCTCAACATCACTTGGCATCAGGGAAATGCAAATCAAACCCACAATGAGCTATCACCTCACACCTGTCAGAATAACTATTATCAGAAAGACAATAAATAAGTGTTGGTGAGGGTGTAGAGAAAAGGAAACATTTTGCACTCTTGGTGGGGATGTCAGTTGGTACAGTCACTGAGGAAAACCCTAAAATTAAGGTTAAAGATAAGGTTAAATAGCAGCATAGAGGTTAGATAAAATTCAGGTTAGATAAATAAAGGTAGAACTACCCTATGATCCAGCCATCCCACCTCTGGGTATATATTCAAATGAATTGAAATCAGGCTCTTGAGGAGATACCTGCACTCCCATGTTTACTGCAGCATTATTCACAATAGCCAAGGCATGGAAACAATCTAAGTGTCTATTAATCCCAGGGAATAATGGATAAACATCTGGTATATATACTCAATGAAATATTACTCAGCCACGAGAAAGAAAGAAATTGTCATTTTTGACAACGCAATGGACCTTGAGGGCATCATGTTAAGTGAGATAAGTCAGATGGAGAAAGACAAATACCGTATGATCTCACTTCCATGCAGAATCTAAAAAAGCTGAACTCATAGAAACAGAGAGTAAATTGGTGGTCACCGAGTTTAGGGGTGGGGGCTTGGGCAGATGTTGGTCAAAGTGTACAAACTTGCAGTTAGAAGACAAATATCTTCTGGGCACGAGATGTACAGCTTGGTAATTATAGTCAAAAATACTGCATTATAGGGGCGCCTGGGTGGCTCAGTCGTTGGGCATCTACCTTCGGCTTGGGTCGTGGTCCCGGGGTCCTGGGATCGAGCCCCGCATCGGGCTCCCTGCTCCGCGGGAAGCCTGCTTCTCCCTCTGCCCCTCCCCCTGCTCCTGTTCCCTCTCTCGCTGTGTCTCCCTCTCTCTCTGTCAAATAAATAAATAAAATCTTTAAAAAAAAATACTGCATTATATGCTTTAAAGTTGCTAAGAGACCAGATCTTAAATACTCTCATCAAAAAAAGAAAAATGAAGAAAATAAGAAGAAAGGTCTGAAATCAATGATCTAAAGCTTCCACCTTAAAAATCTAGAAAAGAGAGAGAGCTAATTAAACTGAAACTAGCGGAAGGAAGGAAATAGTATTGACAAGAGCAGAAATCAAAGAAACTAGAAACAGAAAAATATAAAGAGAATCAATGAAACCAATTTATTTATTTACTTATTTATTTATAGAATGGTCAGTATGACTGACAAACCCCTGGCTATAGGGAATAAAAGAAAAAGAGAGGGGTGCCTGGGGGGCTCAGTCAGTTAAGCGTCTGACTCTTGATCTCTGCTCAGGTCTTGATCTCAGGGTCGTGAGTTCAAAGCCCACAATGGGCTCCACACTGGGCATGGAGCCTACCTAAAAAAAAAAAAAATGAAAAAGAGGGACAACACTGATTATTAACATCAGGCACATCAGAAGAGGAATGTTACTATGGATCTTAACATAAAAATGAAACAGGAAAATATTATAAACTACTTCATGACACTAAACTCAACAGCTTAAATGGAAGAGACAAATTATTTGTGAGACACAGTTCCCTGTGCTCACTCAAGAAGTAGAAAACACGACAGTACTATATATATTAAAAATATTGAATTCATAATTTCAGTCCTTCCAAGAGAGAACACTCTAGACTCAGACAGCTCCAGTGGAGTTCTACCAAATATTTAAGGAAGAAATGATACCAAATTTAAGTAAACTTGTTTGAAAATAAAAGCAGGAATAACATTGCCTAGTATTCATTCATTCATTCATTCATTCAGCATTCCTCTGATTTGGAAACAAAAGAGTGCAAAGAGAGATAATTACAGACCAATATACTCATAAAAAGAGATGCAAATGTCTTCAACATGATATTAACAATATATAAAACTGATAAATACATCATGACCAAGCCGGGCTTTTTCTAGGAAATCAATGTTGGTTCCACATTAGCAAATCGATGTTATTTACTTTATCAAAAGGATAAAGAAGAAAAGCGATATGATCATTTCAATAGATACAGAAAATTCATTTGTCAAGCTCAACATCTATTCAGATTTAAAAAAATAACAAACGAAGCTCTAAGTCAACTAGGAATTATTTTTTTAAAGATTTATTTATTTATTTATTTGAGAAGAGAGCAAGCAAGACAGCACAAGCAGAGGGAGCAGCAGAGGGGGAGGGAGAAGCAGACTCTCCACTGAGCAAGGAACAGGACACAGGGTTTGATCTCAGGACCCTGGGATCATGACCTGAGCTGAAGGCAGATGCTTAACTGACTGAGCCACCTGAGGTCAACTAGGAATTAAGGGGAATGTCCTCAAACTAAGAAAGACATCTTTTAAAGAGTCACAGCTAATGTTATATTTAGTAGTGATCCCTGATGTTTTTTTCTCTAAGATGGAGAACAAGGAAAGAGTTTGTGCTCTCCCTATTCTTACGTGAAATTTTACTAGAAGTCCTAACCAATGCAATAAGGCAAAAAGAAAATGTTGGAAAGCATACAAAGTGCAGACAATATACAGACAAAATGATTGCCATATGGACTATCTCAAGGAATCTACTAAAAGCTACCAGTTCTCGTAAGTGAGGTTAGCAAGTTGCAGGACACAAGGTCAATGTGAAAATTCAATTGTATTCCTGTATTACTGGTGATGAACAATTGGAAATTAAAATAAAATACCAGTATCACTAAAGCACTCAAATCACGAAGTATTTACAGGTTAACCTAACAAAACGTATGTCCTGAAAACTATAAAACATTGATTGGAGAAATCAAGGACATTAATAAATGGAGAGATATTTTGTATTAATGGGCAGGAAGACTCCATAATGTTAAGATATCAGTTCTCTCCAAATTGATCTATAATCTCTGTAAACCTAAACAAAATCCCAGTTTACTGAAATTGACAAGCTGAAGAAAGGAGAATAGCCACTGTAGTTTTGAAAAAAAAATGCGGAGGAATCATACATAACTGATTTGAATGCTTATGATAAAGCTACAGGAATGGAGGTGTTATATAATTGGCAAACCCATAGGAACAAAGATCAATAGAACATAGTAATAGACTTTCCAGAAATAGACACACACATATATGGTTAATTTGTTTTTGACAAAGCTGCAAAAGCATTTGATAGAGAAAATTTGCCTTTTTCCAATAAACGGTTTAGGAACAATCCATCTTTAAAATAAACAAAGAGACCCTAACCAATACCTTGCATCATATACGAAAATTAACTGAAAATAGATTATAGACCTGATTATAAAACAAAATACCCTAGAACTTCTGAAAGAAAACATTAAAGAAAAAATTTTAACCTTGAATTAGGGAAAGACTTCTTAGATATGACACCAAAAGCCTGAACCATAAAAGAAAGTGTATTGATACATTGTACTTCACCAAAATTAAATGTTGTTCTTTGAAAGGACTTTTAATGAAATGAAAAGAAAAGTCATAAGGTTGGGCAGCCTGGTCACAGCTCACAGATAGATTCATAAAACATATATCTGATAAAGAATTGAGATCCAGAATATACAAAGAACACTTAGAAGTCAATAATAAGAAAATAGGCAAAATATGTGACCAGACACATCACCAGCAAAGATATATGGATGGCAGTTGAGCACATGAAAATATGCTCAGTGTTCTCTACCATTAGGAAAATGCAGATTAAATCCATAATGAGACCCCCCCCCTTCATAGTAGAATAGCTGTAATTTAAACCCTACATGGGCAGTGCCACGTACCCGGGAAGAGGTGGGGCAGCTGAAATATTCATAGCTTGCTGGTGGGAACGCAACATGATAGGATCACTTTGGAATTCAGTTTGGCAGTTTCTTGTAAACATACCCATGTCATATATCCCGTGATATCATTGCTGGGTATTTACCGAAAAACAGAGGCATGTCCACACAAAAACCTATACACAAGTATTTATACCGGCTTTCGTGGTGAGCAACAAACTTGGGGACAATCCACATATCTATTAATCGTTGAATGGATCGACAAACTTGGGCACGTCCAAACAATGGCCTATGGTAGGGATGGACCTTTGGTACATGCAGCAACGTGACCGAATCCCAAAAATATCATGCTAAGGGAGAGTGCAGAATCAAACATTTGTGTCGTATATGATTCCCTTTTCATGATATTCTAGGGAAAGCGAAACTGTGAGACCCAAACCAGATCAGTAGTTTCCAGGGATTGGGGGTGGGAGGGGGTACTGACTATAGAGGGGCAGAGGGCACCTTGTGGGGTTGTGGTAAGTTGTCTCATGGTGGGCGTGGTTACACGGGGGCAGTTGTGGAAAAGGAGTGGATTCCACTCTATGCAAATTGTTATCTGAATGCACCCAACTTTTTTTTTTTTTAAAAGAAGAGTCCTAAGAGACCTTCCCAGTAACACAGGCAAATGTCACGTGATCCTGGTTTGAACAAGCCAAACAAAAAAATTGTGAGACAACTGGAGAAATCTGAACACTGACTAGGTATTTAATAATTCTAAGGAGTTCTTGTTAATTGGGTTCATTTGTAGGTGTAACAAGAGTTCCATGCTTATGCCTTTCAAAAGAACCCCTCTGTCTGAGAGAGAACCTGCTGCGACATGCTGGTGGAGCTGGAGGGGGGTCCCGGGTTTACGGGAGCGGAATCGGGGGTGGGAGTGTGAGCACCAAGCATGCCCAGCCAGGAGCTGCCACTCGTGGGAGGGGTGCTGGGGATGTGTGGGTTATCGCACTGTTCTCTATTATATTACTGTTGGAAGTTTTCATAATGAAAATTGAAGAAAAAAGAGTAAGCAATAGTGCCAGGAGCACACTCAAGAAACCACAGAGTGATGGTGCAGATCCCACCTGCCTGCCCCAGTGCAGCGAACTTGACAATTCAAGGTGAACTATAAAGAGGCACCCAGCCCCCATAAAGTTAGGAGTATCGAAAAACAATTGAATGAGACAGAAATCAACTGACAAAAATAAACCTTTTATAAAATAACCAAACATGATGTGTGCATATTAGAAGGGATAGGTTTTGGCCAGTGGTACCGTACGCCTGGCAAACTTAAGCCCCAAAATGATGATGGTGTTACCACGGGCGCAGCGTAAACTTGCTTTCAAATCAAGGCATTAGAAAGTTAGAGAAAAGTGAGGAAAATGATAAAAATAAAGACAGACATTCATAGTTTTAGAAACAAATACATTGATTTAAAAGAAAACATGCCCGGGCACCTGGGTGGCTCAGTTGGTTAGGCGACTGCCTTCGGCTTGGGTCGTGATCCTGGAGCCCCCGGATTGAGTCCCGCGTTGGGCTCCCTGCTCGATGGGGATTGTTTCTCCCACTGACCCTCCCCTCTTACATGTGCTCTCTCTCTCTCTCATTCTCTCTCCCTCAAATAGATAAAATCTTTAAAAAAAATAAAAAAACCCCAGAAAACATGCCCCACCAAAGGTCAGAAAAAAAATAAACATATCACGTGGAAACATTTCTGGTCAATATCAGTAATATTTTTAAGATTAAAAAACTGTTTTCTGGGACGTAATTAGCTATTCAACTTGGATCAAGGTGGGGCAGCCTTGTCACAGCCCACAGTCTCGCCTCCTGTGACGGCCGCAAGCTCACAGACCTCATTGTCATGGTCCCTCCAACTGCGTCCCTTGACGGGCACTCCACGGGTGTCACCTGTCAGGTCTCCAAACACCAAGGGAAGTCTTCTCCTGACACAGAGCTTGTTTCCAAACGTAGAAAATGGTAATATGCTGATGTAGATTATAAAGTCGGCTTCCTATTTTACCAATGTTTCTCAAAGACAGGAAAAAAAGAGAAGCAAATAAATTACTTGGACAAGCAAATAAATTACTACAAGATCTCAGTTGTAAAAGTGGCTGCAAAAATCCTAAAAGTATTGCTGAAAATGTAATAGTATGATAGCAATAACATTGGCCAGGATCCAGTGGAGTACATTTAATGGTGGCAGAAATTGTATAATAATAAGAAAGGGATTGGCAACAATATTTTATCAGTAGGGTTAATAAGAAAAAATATTCTTTAATTGGATTTTAGGAAGATGTATTGTTTGATAAAACTCAACAGCCATTTAAAAAATGAGAAATCTAAAAACTGAAGTGTAATCCCTCAACATGATATGTATTTATCTAAAAACTGCCACATCACACAGCAAACATCACTGTCCTTCCCATGAAAATCAATCACTATGTATCTTTTGCTTGGCTGTTTTCTGGAAGTTGCAGCCATTGCAATAAGAAATGAAACACAAATATGAAATTCTGCTTGAAGTTTGTATACCTTTATATTTTGAAAACTCAAGACATTCAGCTTAAAAATTCTCAGAATTAGAAAGGCAGTTCAGCAAAAAGGATTGATAAAATATAAACATACAAAAGACAATATGTTTCCTACATGTTAATAGTTATTTAGAGATTGCAGTGGGGAGATGCTCTCTCAGCACATGGAAAATGCATCAAGTACCTGCACACAGCTATTGACAGGCAGGTACATCAGAACTTTCCCCTGGGTATAAATCTAAAAAAGGAAACTAAGAATTTGCTGTAAATGGTACTTTTCAACTGGACAGACTCACTATGGGTTTGGATAGGAAAATGGAACATTGTGAGGATATCAATTCTTCTCACATTAGCTTATGGATATAATATAATGCGAATTTTGTTACTTTTTTGGAATGTGAGAAAATAATTTTATTTTTTTAAGATTTTATTTATTTATCTGACAGAGAGAGAGAGAGATAGTGAGAGCAAGAACACAAGCAGGGGGAGTGGGAGAGGGAGAAGCAGGCTTCCTGCTGAGCAGGGAGCCCGATTCAGGGACTCGATCCCAGGACTCTGGGATCATGACCTGAGCTGAAGGCAGACGCTTAATGACTGAGCCACCCAGGCGCCCTGAGAAAATCATTTTAAATTGTAGATCAGGGATTACACCCATGAGATGGGCAACTATATACTTTTAAAAAATCTGTAATAAGACAGACTTAACTTATATTCTAAAGTTGCATCGGTTTCTAAAAATGGGGTGCTGATATACTAATCTACATAGAGATTAATGCTATGAGTGTTAAAAGAATTGTTATATATGACAATATTCTAATACCATCATAAAAAATAGACAAACAGATGACTCACAGAATAATCATCAGAGATCATTATGCAGTACGTGGTTTACTCATAAGTAATTCAAGGAACGCAAATTTAAACCACCAAATATAATATTCCTATTAAATTGGCACACTTTCGAAAACCTTGGTGCTGCTCCGTGTTTGCAATAATGGAGTGGGATGTGCACTCATTCTCAAAGCTATTAAGTGTAGTGTGTAATGGGTCATGCAGTTTGACTTTCAGATCTTTTAAAAAAAGTTAATATAATTTCACTCAGTGATTCTACTTCTTGGAGAAAGAACAAATATGTATGTACAGTGATTCAGCACATCATTATTTAGAATACCGAAAAGAAAAAATAAAATCTCAAATATCTACGACTAGATAGTTGGTTAAGTGAGTTAGGATATGTCAGTATTAAAAAACAGTCTTCAACCATCAATAAAATCATATTTGTAAGGTTATTTAGACAAAAGGAAGTGCTCTTGTTTTGTTTTGGTAAGTTTGAAAAGCAGCTTGCAAAGTGTATGGGCAGAGGGTGATCCAAATTTCAGAGCACTGTTCATACACACACACACTCACCGTCACGCACACTGGTAAAAGACAAGGAAACGTACCAGAACGATAGTACCTTTCTGGAGGGGGAATGAGGAGGCGCTTTTACGTCCAACTATAGGGTATCTTTTATTTTCCATGTTTAATGAGCAGGTATTACTTCTATAATCAGAAAAGGGTCATAAAACACATGAAAATGCTGCTTTCTCTTCATGCCATTGAAGAGGAGAGTATCACCTGCTGCTGGGGCTTCTCATCAGCTGCGTACCTCTGGCAGAACAAGAGAATGCAGCTGTGTGTGCCTGTGCCACAAGGAAACGGCCGTGCTAAGCGGTGCTCCATTCTTTTCTAGCCCTCATCCTGCCTGGGGAAGGAGCTGCGCCCCATTTTGAGGCCAGAGCCTTAGACAGCTGTCTCTTTCATTTCCTCCTTGGAAACAGAGCCCTATGGATCCTTGGGGGCCAGCACAGGTGGTGGCACCACCTTCCCGACAGTGGTGTCCCCACGGAGCACCCCCCTGAACGGTTTGATGTGCCCCCCCTCCAGGCCTGGACGTCCAGGTGCTGGGGATGGATGAGGGTGGGGAAGGAGTGTGTGTGCAGAGTGCATCACCGCTCGCCAGGACTCAGCCTGCTTCCTAGGAAACAAAACCATGCCATCCCAGCCATCTGGCCTTCGGCCTCAGCTCTCCAACTGGCCACCCAGGGCCTGGTATTTCTGCAGTGAGAGCATAAGCAGATAGATCTCCAGGACCCCCACTTTTACTGACAGGGTTGTGGGAAACATGCTGCTTTTATATGATGGGAAGCCAGGTATTTTAGTGGAAGATGTGTGTTTGATTGTTTCAGAAAACGGCAAGCCCTCAAGGGACTTCAGGCTCGTGGTGACCAGTGTAGGGTCTGCTGTGCACCCCGGGCGTATGTTCACGCTTCCCTCCAGTCCCAGAGAACACTCTGTGTGTGTGTTTGGGGGGGGGGGGGCGGTCCAAGAAGCGCTGTGAACTGCGCCCTCTGCAGGAAGTCAGAGACATGCTGGCGTGGGAAAGACATGCATCCAAGTCATCTTCTAATGAGTGGCTTAAAAGTTTGTTTTGGAGAAGTGGCATCACAGAAGACAGGCTGCCTGAGTTCAAACTGACCCTTCCTCTTATTAGCGGTGCAACCTTGGGGACAGTGTTTCTCATATGTAAAGTGGGGCTCTTTCCAGAATTCAATACATTATTATGACAACATCAGTAATCAGTATAAATGCTAACATCCCCATCGCATCTGGGATGCCCGTGCCATCCCAGCTGCTTTGTAGAGATGCTCGCATCCAGTGCTTCTGCAGACACAGTGGAGGAGTGTCTTCTCAGAGATCATCAGGTGGACCAGCCAGCCCTTCAGATCACTTTATATTTTCTCTGTGTCTCGACTACACTTCAAGGCTCCATTTCTGGGAAAACTGGTTGTGCCCCCAGAACCACTGGGATATTATTCAGATATCAACAACAATTGACAGGTTGCCTAGATAATGAACAAACTAACCGACATAACTCATATCTTTTTACAGAACTGGGGGGTTTGCATCCTGTGATCTTTTTGTTCTTGAATGTATGGGGACATTCCACAAAATAATGAAACTTGAAAGATGAGAGTTGTAGGTCACTGATTTGATTCTGAATCATTGTAGTAGTACTGAGCCTATTCAGAAAATAACAAGGGAAATGTCAGAATTTCATGGTAAGTGTGGACTTCAAAATCTACATTAGACATGATTATTCCCTACTTTCTTCTCAGGAGAACTTTCCAGATGCTGGTACCTATTCTAAAGCACTATTCTCCTTTGGAAATAGACTGCGAACCACTTATAGAATTTTAAATGTTCTGGTACTCATATATACTTTTAAAAAAGTATAATGAAACAGGTGAAATTAATTTTAATATGTAATCAGTCTAAAATATTAATGAGATATTTATCTTCTGGTTTTTGGGTTTTTTTTTGTATTGTCTTGGTATTTTCTGTATTGTATTTTACACACACAGCACACCTCAGTGCAGACCAGCCAGCGCTTGATGGGCTCGTGTGGCTGATGGGCTCGTGTGGCTGATGGGCTCGTGTGGCTGACGTCCCCGTGCAGGACAGGGCAGCGCCGGAAGATAAGAACAAAGTGTATCAGTGGAGACCTTAAAGATCTCTTTGTCAGGGTATTTTATAGAATAGCTAGTCAATAAGCTGTGAAGATAGCATTTCAAAGAAATTTACCCAATGCCCATTTTGCAAACAACTTGAATTCAAATGTGACCTTTCTATGCCTATGATCTTATAAATATAAAGCACCAATTTTATCCTATATCTAGAATACTTAAAAGGGAATAAGCATGTATGATTTATATGCACAAATGGTTTGCCTTTCATTTTAACACATTTCACTTTTCCCAATTGAAGAATTAACCGTATCTGCTAGGTATAGAAAATTTGGAAACTACCAAAATGTGGAAGGAAGGAAAAAAAGTCACCAGAGGCTCCAGGATGGGAGGCTCCAGGATGGGTTTCCAAGCAGTGCTATGTTGCTACAATATTGTAGCTACTGTCTTGCTTTCTACTCTGACTTAATGTTTTAATATGTATTTAATGTATCATTAATACATTAGATATTAGAATACATTAGAAAATGTTACTTTTGATAATTTTTTCAAAATCCAGCTGACGAATCAGAGTTTAGTTAACATACATGCAGCAGAGGACACTATTTCCACATTTTCGCCGTGGGTACATATTTTTTAGGCATTTAGCATCGCTTCTTCGTAAGTCCCCAGACTTCCTAAAGACCTCTCAAGCCAGGTTGTCACAGTTTTTCCCTTGCTTTAGTGCAGTAACTAATGTAGTAATGATGGTAGGCACTCTGGGCTGTCCCCGTTTTGAAGGGAGTCTTTTAAACCTTTCCATTAACACTGATGTGTGGTACAGTTTTTATTAATTACCCGTTACGGAGCTGAGGAAAGTTCCTGCTGCTCCTATTTGCTGGTGGTTATTGCTGGTTATCATAATTTAGATGTAAAATTTTTCAAAATTTTTTTTCTTTTTATGTTAAGATAATCACATTTTTCTCCTTTTAATCTGTTATTATAGTGTATGCTATTAAAAAGATTAATGTTAAATCACTTGCATTCCTTGGATAAACCCGAGTTCTTCATTGCAAATTGCCATTTCTGTATAGAGTGCTGCATTACAGTTATTCCCTTGTCCAGGGTGGTTGATCTGTGCTTCTGCTCTGCTACTTCTTTTCTTCCACTCTGCTCACCTGGTTTTAGTGTGGAAGTTATATTGGGTTCATAGAATAAATTGAGAAGTGGATCCTCTTTTTTGATTCTTTGGAAGGGTTTTATATTAGAATGGGATACTCCTTAAAAAGCAATTTTTAGGACTTTCCTGTTAAAATATAAGATCTTGTTTTTTCATCTGTGGAAAGATTTTAAGTACCCGATTTAATGTATTTATTTGCCATATGACTGTTCACGTTTTCTGCTTCTTATTCCTGCAAGGATCAACACGTTATAGATGTCTTTCCTAGAATTCATACTTACATTTACATTTCCAAATTGTTTTTGGTATACAATTTCTCATGATATTTACCTATTGTTTTAATATACTCTACTAATAGTTTTGTCTTTTTAAACATATAATATTGCTATTTATACCTCTTTATTTAAGAAACAGTTTACTTGTTCAACTTGACTAGAAACTTGTCCATTTTATTAGAGCTTCAAAGAAACAATTTTGCCCTTTAAAAATATTTTCTATAGGTATTTTCATCCTTATTATTTCTGATTTTACCTCTAGTTTCTTCCATTTTCTTTGGATTCATTCAGAATTTTTCTTTTCTTAAATCCTTAAGTTATATATTTGCACATTATTTTTTGTCTTCTTTTCTAATAAAAGATTTAAAGCTATACCTTTCCCTCTACATATTTCACTGCTTTCCATCAATTTGTAAAAGCATTTTTATCATTCAATCCTATAGATTTTACATTTTTATTGTAATTTTATGTCTCATGGATTTTTAAGATATATCTGTTTAATTAATTTTATCATTCATAAGTTCTGTAATTTTCTTTTTGTTATTCATTTATAATTTAAATAACTTGTGGTCGGATATGTGGCCTATATAACCACAATTCTTTTGAAACTTGTTGAGATTTGCTTTACGGCCTGATACATTTGTCATGATTGATCAGAATGTGCATCGGTTAATGGTGGATGCATGTGCATCCATTAAGGTTCAATGCATGTGCATTTGAATAGGCTTTAGTGATGAGGTTATCGCTTTATCATAATATGTGGAATGTCAGTGGTCCTGAGTTGGTTGTGCTTTCCTCTAAAGAGGTTTTATACTTACTTCTGCAGAAATAAGGGGCACCCAGGATGAGACGAGTCCCCCATGAATATACAACTCCTGCCCAATTATAAAACCCTAGACTCAGCTTCCCCATCTCACTGCAGGCCAGCCTCCAAGAGTGCCCCTCCCATCTGCCACCTGTAGACCTGAGACGAAATTCTTCCTGGTAAATGAGAAGAGGTGCAATCTTTGGAGACCACTTCTACTATCGGCAAGCTTAGCAAAGCATCCCAAAGTGGATTCTATCCAGGGCAGTTCTTTTCAGTGACTGGAGAGTCTGTTAGTTAGAATACTTAACTCATCACACTGTTGGAAACGTAAGTCAGCTCAACTCTTTCGACTGAGAAGACCAGCCAACTCAGTGGCCCATATCCACTTACTTCTACAATTGTGTAATAAGTATTCCTCTAATAGAGTATACATTTTTTTTTCTCTTACATTAGATACCCTTGTGGTTGGACAGCCAGGCAGAGAGTCATAGATTTCTCTTGAAATATGAATATCACCAGCACTGTATTTCAATCAAAAGTTAGGTTCAAGACTTAATAAGGAGTTAACTTATGAGATACAATGTTTTTGATAAAAGTTAGATATTCAGCTTGCCCAACCATAATTTTCTTCCTTTAAACATTCAGTATCAGCATCATGCAGGTGGGAAGCAAGTTCTTCGAGAGCAAAAACCCTGTTTTGTTTACTGCTGGGTCTCTAGGGCCTGGCAATGTGTCTTGCCTCTAACAAGTGCTTGGAAATATTAAACAATGATCAATACCACAAGTATGGATTGAGCACCTACCACATACCATGCTCTGGGGTATAGATGGTAAACCAAACAGATTAAAAAATTGGCTTCTGTAGGTCTCATATTCTAGCTGATTTTGTTAACATTTTAGTATATCACTTGTTGTATGAATAGATTAAAATACCCTTGGTGGAAAGTTTTCAGATAGGGAGACCCAGTCTTTCTGGTATGACACCCAAGGCTACTTCCACTGGTTTCCATAATGAAGAATCAGTTCCCTTCTGCTTGCGAGGTCTTACCAACTTTGCAAATTAAAACAAACAACAGAAAAACTGCACTAGGAATCCTAAAAATGATGCTTGATTCTAAAATTTCCTGCAATCATCGTTAAATTTGTTGAATTCATGTAAATGTGATTTCAGTTAGAATTCTGAGAAACTTGCAAGCTTAAGACCCAAATATCTAGCTCTTGTGTGTACTCCAGGAAATGGGGATGGGCCAATTCTTTCCAAGTGGCTTTGCAGAAGCATGGGTTTTCATTTGTCTTGGACAATATTTACTTTTAGATACTGAAGGTGGTAAGAAGGGGCAGGCCAGGTGTTTCAGACCATGACATTTATGGCAAATTTGGTTTTCTTCTTAAGAAGACAAAGTCACTAATAGAAATTAAAGATGGAGGCTTGAGTTTGTGTGAATGAGCTCCCTGGAGGTTAAGCCTCAAGAGCTTCAAATCAGATCTGCCTTTGGAAAGAATAAATATGTGAGTGTTTTCCAGGGACCAGTCCTTGTATTTCTTCTTGTGATAATGACCTGGTGGTCCTGAGCTTTACTTGCAACTTCCTGGTACCTCCTTACAGCAATATAAGTGCCTTTTACATAAACAATACATTATCCACTCATTTAAGAAAAATAAGTATTCATTTCAGGTAACATTATCTTCAATACAGTGGATTTTTTTTAAATTGGAAATGAACCTTGAATCTCTTCTGATCTAATTAGCCTATTTGCATTCATTCTTCATGATAGAGAAACAAGCCTGCATAGCAGATTTACTTATGCAGTGTGAGGAATGCAGGGTATCCTTCAGATGCATTTTTGTAAGACCTTGCACATAATGGACACCCAAAAAAGGTCTGCTGATTCAGTAAAAGGAAGACTGAATGCAATTTGGAATGCAGAGAATGGAGTTTTATGATTTGCAAGAGAAGGAAGAAGGTTAGTGACTGTTGGCTGTAGAATTTTGCCTTTGATCATGAGAAAGAGGTGTAGAGAGAGACGTTGATGCAGGCTTGGATAAGAGTTAAGCAGTTCTCACTGAGCACACGTTTTATAAATGAACTGTTGTGACTGACTCTAAAGGTCGAGGTAAAAGTACTGAGATGGAAGAGGAAGGGCAGGACCCCAGGGTTTGCTTGGATCCCATGGATGGCAGAACTTCTTCCCTTTATGTTGGGGAAAGGAAAAGATAAGGTCCAGGATAGCCCGCCTCAGTGAGCCTCTAGCTGCCGAGGCTCTGGTGGCCAGGCTCGCCCACTGCCTGCCCTCACCCGTCTCTGACGACACCCAGGTAAACGGGTGGCCGATCCACACATTGCAACCATAGAGACAGCAGGTGTGTTTCTGAGCAGGCACAGATGCCACGTGTGGCCTACTATTTAAGGATGCAGACCAGCTCCTCCCCGGGGGAAACTCCCAGCAAGGGATTCCCAGGAGGATTCCCGTAGGAACAGGATGCACTGCTTGAGAATGTGGCTTAATCAGTGCACTGAAAGGCAATGGGGCGGCTGGAAGTGGGTTTGGACAGGCTGCTGTGGGCTACAGCCATCTGAGACCCACTAAAGTGCTGAACTCATCCGTTTTCCCTTCTTTCAGATGATTTTGGGACTCCATAAATTGAGGTGGGTCTGTTGAAGGGTGACGGTCCTCCCGGAGACACTGGGTGGCCCGTGTTCCTCCTGGGTCCATCTTGATTTTCCATCTCCTTTGTTGGGCATTTTCCATGGATGCCAGGCTAATGTGATCATGGTCTTCTCTGCTTTGGGCACCATTAAAAGTGTGACTTGCATCTGTCTCGCCAAATGTCACTTCCAACAGGGCTCCTGCACTCTGCTTTTGATGCTGATGGTACTGTTTCTTTGGCCCCTCCTGGGAATGCTTTCAGTGGTAGCAAGTCGGGGCACGTGGTGACGCCTGGGATTTACGGGCAGGAGTGACGATTATGGTGAATCTGTTGCACCAAGCATCTTAGGCTCCGGCTTACCTGCCTGCCGCTGCCTTCCCCCTCCATCCCTCACTCCTTCTGTCCCTTTGTGAAGTCAGCACCTGTTTACCCTGCCTTAAAACTGCAAGGATAATGACACATTTTTACTTGAGCACGCGCAGTGCGCAGGCACTTTATAAAGGCCTTGCCCGTGCAGGGGGATTACTCACCGAGTTCTCACACAGGCTTGGTGGAGGGGTAACAGTGTCCCCATCCCAGGGGGCACCTGGTCCTGCGGTGAGGCTGGACGGGGCTCCAGAAGGGGGTTGTTGCAGCAGCCGGGCAAGGCCTCCGGGCTGTTGTGGCTCTGAGGCCACGAGGGAGCCACGTTTCCCAGGCAGCTGCCGATGTCCTGGCAGGGCAGGGAGGGGGAGACGGGAAAGCGTCGGGGTGACTGGGGCCACCGTGCTTACCCTGCCGTCCTTCGGAAAGCCGCTCTCGGGGCCGGCAGCCCGGAGACCCGAGGGTGGTGGGGAAAGGATGCCCACGGAACTCACGTGGTCGGTTTTGAGTGTTGAGAAGACCCCGACGGCTCAGGTTAGGAGAGGAACTGGAGGGTAGGGGCCGCCGCGCCTGCGCTGCCTGGATGCTGCGCGGGCGCTGCCCGGACGGGGGGGTCCGCCCCGCAGACAGCCCACCGACCGCGCAGGCGCAGGTGCAGGCGCTGGGAGTTCAGGTCCTTCCCACGGCCCCGGGCTCCGACCGTGGGGTCAGAGTCCCGGATGGAGGCCGTGCGGACCCTGTGCGGCGGGGTGGGGCGGGCAGCCGCTGCAGCTTCCTGCCCAGCAGCCTGGTTTTCTCGGCCCCTCCCCAGGAGCGCCTGCAACGCTTCGCGGCCTTTCCTGCAGCCGGAGCCTTGGTGAGTGACCGAAGCCCCTGCAGGAGGAAGGAAACCCAAAGCCCAGGGTGGCCCCCACCCCGGTCACTCCCCCGACCTGGGGAGCTCCTGCCCCTCTGGCTCCTTCCACTTACCAACCACCTGCGTGTGGCCTTTGCACTTGCTGTTCCCTCCTCCTGGATCCATTCCTCCAGAAATCCTCGCGGCTCACCCCCTGCTCCCTTAAGATCGCTGCTGAGACGTGACCTCAGGCGGCTCCCCGCCCCCTTCATGCGAGCACCCCTGCCTCCGTGTCCTTCTCTGAACGTCCTTGGCCACCCAACACCTGACGTGGCCATGATCCACCCCCTTACCTGCTGGCGGTCGGCCTCCCACACTGGGCTTGAGCCTCCCGAGGGCCGGGCTGTGGGTTCTGAGCGTGCCTGCGTGGGGGAGGTGCTCGGTAAGTGTGCACTGAGTGAGTGCGTGCACTCGGCTTGCGTGGCAAGCGCCTGGCCCAGGCCACCGCTCACAGCCCGCGGGAGACCCTCGGCCATGGGTCCGCGTAGCTGCCCCCGCTCCACGGCAGGCCTCTTGTGAGGCTCTGGGGGCAGGCTGGCTTTGCTCCAGAGAATCCTCACGATTTAGGGGCAGGGGCTCAAAAGTGGTCCCAAACCTCCTTTGTATCTTTCATAATCTCTGTAATGGGCCTGCTGATTTTATGTCCCCTTTGTCCTTGGCGATCAGCCTGTGGGAGCAGGAGCTGAGGTTCTGAGCCTGGCCGGAGCCTGCTGGGCCAGGTCTGTCTGCGAGAGAATTCTCCTGCGTGAGCCGGGGTGGGGTAATCCTTGTTTCTAACGATGCCTGCATTCTGAACACTCAGACTCTGGTCTCCCATAGGGCATCGGTTCCACAAGGACAGACACAATGGCACCATGTTTTGCCGGAACCCAGACGTGAATTCGGTACAGTGTCTTTGAGCAGCAGCTACCTGTGATGAGGACGTTTTTCTGAAAATTTCTGCCTTAACATGTTCGCTCTCAAGCCCTGTGCGTCGTCATCAGGGATACGCATGGAACCCTGGTCCAGAGGCTGTTCTGGGGGGCAGCACTTGGGCTCTGAGGAAGGAGGTCCTCAGCGCAGACATGCTTGCCCTGACGTCATCTGCAGAAGCCCCGCCCACCGCGCCGAACCTTCCTGCAAGGGAACAGCCACATGCGTTTACCTGGGGAGGTTCAGGGGACAGAGCCGCTCTGGCAGGTGGTGAAGGGAAAGGCATAGCTGCTGTCTCCATTATGAGGCATTCAATCATCTTAATTTCATAATGAAGGTAGGCACGGCAAAGCAGGAAAATTCCTAAAAATCGTCATCTGGTTGATGGCATCGCTGTCTAAATGTGTCTCTGAAGAGAAAGACTCGGGCTGAGAATAATTTCCTGTGCTTCATTACTGCCAGGGGACATTATGAGCCAGGTAAGAGGCGAGTGTAAGTCATGTGTGCGCAGAGCATAATGAAAGGGCTTGAAAACAGCTGCAAGATGATAAACAGCATAGTTTTGCTGAACGCATTAAAGAACCCTTCAAACAACTTTTGTCATCGTGCAAACAAATAAGCTTTCGTCCTGCTTCAAGGTCAGCAAAACCTCAGGCTTCCTGTTGGAGTGTAAATACACTTATTTTAAGGCAAAAGGTTAATCTTTCACCAGTGCCTCTGCATTCCATAGAAGGAGGCACTCCCTTTAGGGATAGCCACGCACATTCGGGCCGGGGTTGGGGGGAGGCTGTAGGACAGGCATCCCTAGACCCCCAGGCGTGAGGCCCACTCAGGAGTGAATTCAGAAGTCTGTATGGACCCATGGAACCCACTATGCCACTTACAGAGTGAATCCTTCAGAAGACCAGTATTGTCTAGGAGCCACTCAGTTGGCATGCATCTGTCAAGCACCAACTGCATACGGAATATCTGGACATGCCCTATGGGCACAGTCCTGCCCCCAAGGAGTTTATAAGTGTGTGTGGTGGAGATGGCCATGTTGTCTTGGATGTTCTGATGGACTCAGCCGAGCCAGCCCTTGGGCTCAGCTGAGCTAGCTGTCACCATCTAGTTCCACCTCGGGCACCCCCACCTGGTCTGCCGCACATACCGCTCCTTCCCATGGTGGTGCTGGGATTCCAGAGAGCCAACTGCCATGGGAGGTGCTGACCCAGAGCGGAAGGCTGGGCTCACGGTGCTCAGCGGAAGCTACTGTCAAACGGTCCATTGTTTCTTAATGAAGAAAATTGCTACCCTGCTCTCTCTTCCTTTCCTTCCCTGACTCAGTTTATTACAGCTATCAGGACATTTAGATTACCCAGTATTAGCAGCAATTTGTTCTTTGGGGTAGTATAATTAATCTCTAGTTTTAATAAAATGAATATTCAAATGATTGTGTACCAAGTTACATGAAATCATAAAAATAAAACAAATTAGTATTTCTAAACTGATGCACAGAGCTAAGTGAATTTGCCACCGTCTCAGCATTGAATAAGTCATGCGTCCTTGTCTTGTATGGTCTACAAGGCCGAGGCAGGGAGAGCCAACTTCATGCTCCTGTTCTGTGCGTGCTGCCCTCAGAATGTGGCTCCATGATTAGGTGTTTGGGCTTCTGTCCAGTTGGGGGATGGGGTTCTCATTCATATTGTCCTGGTGGGA
Organism: Callorhinus ursinus; assembly: GCF_003265705.2. Lineage (NCBI taxonomy): Eukaryota > Metazoa > Chordata > Mammalia > Carnivora > Otariidae > Callorhinus > Callorhinus ursinus. Next base: position 2,051,362 of record NW_027397120.1, read on the forward strand.
TCCAGTGAACATTCTGAGCTCCCATCATCAGGTGTCCCTACTAGAGACACACGTCAAAGCTATACCTTTTGCTCTTCAGCTCCTTGGGAGGAGCCCCAGAGGGCCCCCATGGCTGTGAGGAGAAGGAGTTGAATTAATCCTGGCTGGAGGCCCCTTCAGTGCCAAGAGCCAGGAAGCGTGGACACCTTTCATCATCTGGTCAGGGGACAGTGACCTGGAGGGATCGTCAGTCATGGGGTGCGGGGCTCAGAGCAGCGCCATGGGATCTTCAAGGTCTGTGCCCACAGCTGTGGGCTCGACTCTGAGACCCTGAGTCTACCCAACTTCACCCAAGATAACAATTCAGAAGGGGGGGCGTCTGGGGAATGTGGATGGACACTCTGTCATTTCCACATTCACCACAGCTGGTAAGTGTCCATACGAAGAGACAAAATGCCACCAGCTCTGACGTAGCTCTTTGGGAAAAGCTCATCACATGAAGACACAGCCCATCACCACCTTGCTGAAAGGATGTCCTCGTTCCTGAGAGCGGGGTGTCCGAGGGCTCTCAGGGGCCAGGAAGGGAGACGGCATCGGACTCTTAACGCCGAGCCCTGCAGCCCTCCCGTCTGCCTGCTGCAGACCCCAGACTTGCCTCCGAGAACGTCAACCACATGCACCGCGTGGCTGAAGTCACTGCTCTGATCAAACAGTTGTTTTTGCAGAAATAATTACCATTTGGTAGATATATTGCCTGAAGGATTTCCACCGGAGCTGAAATCATTTGCTAAACAGACATAATAAACTAATGATTGTTTGTTTTTTTGAATATGTGCTTCCGCACAGAGAAGGGCACAGCTGGTGTTTGTCAGCGGAGGTTTCCTTCCCAGCAGAGGACTCGTCCGCCGTCCCGTTGTTCACGCGTTCCCCCTCTGCCACCCTGGACACCTGCGGGTCTTCGCCTCCACAGGGGCGTTCTCCCAGACAGACAGGGTATGCGCGGCCTTCCTCCTGCTCTTCTCAGAAGACGCAGAAGCCAAACCACTAGCATGGATCTGTTCCGCACCCCGCTGCTGCTTTGAATCCCCAGCTCAGTGTTTGGCGATGCTCTGAGGCCAGAGCAGCCCTGGGAGGCTGAGCAGCCCTTCATGGCGGGGGGGTGGGGTGCGGGGGGGTAGAGGCCTGGACCAGGGCTGCATCCTCTCTGGCACCTCCTGTCCCCCGCGGTGGCTGAGGGCCACCAGGCGGAGAGCACGCCTGGATGGGGGCAGGAGATCCAGGGGAGCAGGACAGACAGCGCTGTCCAGACCTGGAGGCCTGCACTGATGCTGGGCGGTTCCAGAGTCCCCGACTATCCCGCCATCCCCATTCCCACGGCCACCAGCCTTTCTCTTGTCTCCTTGCCGAATCCTGAGAAAAGCAAAATCCAGCTGCTGGCTGGGTTCCCGATTGGGCAGGCAGGCTCTGGGAGGATATGATTTGCCGTGTGCCTGTGAGCACGGCCCCCCGCCAGAGCCTGCCTGCCCTCCAGGGTCGCCGAGGCCGAGGGAGGTGAGACAGGCCAGCGTGGGGGCCGGGACCACAGGCTGCCCGTGGGCTCAGCGAGCAAAGGTGGAAGGCCTCCGACCGCAGTCCACCGAGTGTCTCAGACTGGAGGCGGCACATGCCCGGCCAGTGGGGCGCCTGCCCTGCAGGGCGTTCGCACCTGACTCTGGAGTTCGGGGCCATCCTGCTTACTGAGCCCCTCTCTCCCGCTACAGAAGACAATAGAAGCTCTCCTCCGCAGGGCTACTGGACAGATTACTCAGAATAAAACCTGCAAGCAGAGCTCTTTTACAAGTTTGGAATCAGAGGAGGAGGGAGAGGACGGGAAAGGTGATCACACTGCAGCCCGCGGGCGAGGCTCTGGCACGCACAGCGCCCCCCCCCCCCCC
>NW_027397120.1:2053374-2073258 GCF_003265705.2 Callorhinus ursinus
CATTGATTTTTTTTACAAGCAATACTTACGGGATAGCATTTCTGGCTTATCTCTTAGCTGGCTTAGCAGTTTTTTTTTGGCTAGACCTCTTATCTCACTGTTTATTTACTCCACTGAGGGATTCTCTGCAGTCCTTTGGGGAAAGCAAGTTATGATAATTCTTACCAGTCAACACAATTTATTGAGTGCCTACTCGTCTTCCAAGACTGGGCCCTGGAGGCACCCCTTGGGGGAGCAGCTGGTGTGCCCGGGCTCTTGCTGGCTCTGCACACCTGCCTCCTGGCGTCCTTGGGCGGCGCTGGTCTGTTTGCATGGGTGTCTCCTTTCATGTCATCTCCCGGTCCCAAGCTGGGCGCAGTCTGCCAGGTAGAGGTGCTTGGAATTTGCCCGGCCAAGGTGTGTGGGGAAGCAAACAGAGAGGAAAACACGAGGTGGCCAACAACTTCCTTCCCAAGCTGGGCTCCCCGAATTTTATTATTGTGTGCTCATCTGTAGCACCAGGTCCCAAAGTGTGTTCTGCTCATTCGCACACACACACAGGTGCGTCTGGGCTCACGTGTGCCCTTGGTGTGCGCCGGTGTGGGTGCAAGGTTCTGCTCCCACTCCAGGCACCTGGGTGGGATGTCAGTGCAGTGCACCCCGTTGTGGCCCGGAGCCTGGCGGAACCTTTGCAGCAAGAAGACCAGGGCACCTTCCATTTCGTCCACCAATTATGAGCCTTCTTTTGTGGCTGTTGGTTATGAACGTCCTGACTTCACTGATGTTCAGTCGATTTTGTGAACTAACTGGAGAGGGTTGCCTTTTTGTATGTTCAGAACTACGAATGAATTCAAAGCAGGTTAAAAACTATCTTTCCAGCCTTTTTTTAAAAAAAGAGTAGATAAGGTATACTTCTCTCTTTTCCTTTTCAGCTGACTCATTATTTTTTTCTGGTTTTATTGAGAAGTCATTGACATAGATCACTGTGTAAGTGTAAGGCATACAGCACGTTGGCTGGATTTATGTCCTTTGTGAAACGGTCACCACAGGAGGTCCGGCGAACATCCATCTGCTTGTATAGAGACAATACAAAGAAAGAAAGAAGGAAAAGCATTTTTCTCTGTGTGATGAGAACTCTCAGGATTTCTTTTAACCACGTTCCTGTGAATCCCTGGGCGACGTCAACCACAGGTGTCCTGGTGTAGGCGACCTCCTCAGCACTATCTTTACACCTGGACGTTTTCCCCTGGGCACCTCCCTCCCTCCGCCTCCTCACAAGCTCTGCCTCTGGGAGCCACAGGGCTGGTCTCTTTCTGTTTGGGTTTTGGTTTTATTATCGTATTTTTTTTTCTTTTAAGACTCCACATATCAGTGGAATCATGTGGTGTTTGTCTTTCTCTGTCTGACTTAGCTCGCTTAGAATAATGCCTTCAGAGTCCGTCTGTGTTGTCACAGACGGTAAGGTTTCCTGAGTTTTATGACTGAATAGCAGTCCATATATTCACACACACGTTCTCCATCCATTCATCCATTGATGGACACGGTGTCTGCATGCCTTGGCTGTTGTGAATCAGGCTGTGTGCTGGGAGTGTAGATTTTTGGGTTAGTGTTTTCATTACCTGTGGATATAGTCCCGGGAGTGGACTTGCTGGATCACGTGGTCGCCCTGTATTTAATGTTTCGGTGGATCTTCCATGCTGTCCACCACGGCGGCCCCTGTCTGCGCTCTCCGTTTCCTCCACATCCTGGCCAACATCTGTCGTCTCATCTTTGGGGTGACAGCCGTTCTCACAGGTGTGGGGCGACCCCTCATCGAGGTCTTGATTTGCATTTCCCAGATGAGGAGTGGAGCAGAGCACCAGTTCACCTGCCTGCTGGCCTTTCATGCATCTTCTGCGGAGAAACTTCTATGAGGTCCTTTGCCCATTTTTAAATTGGATTATTTGTGTTTTTTTTGCTATTGATCTGTAGGGGTTCTTTTTATATTTTGGATACTAACCCTTTATCGGATATATGGTTTGCAAATATACATTTCTCCCATTCTGCCGGTTGCCTTTTCACCTTATTGATGGTTTCCTTTGCTGTGCAGAAGCTGTTTGGTTTGATGTCCCACTTGTCGATTTTGTTTTCGTTGCTTGTGTGCTTTAGGTGTAATTTCAAAAAAAAAAATCATTACCAAGACCCACGTCAGGGAGCTTTGTTATCATGTCTTCTTCTAGCTTCACAGTTTTGGGTCTTACGTTTCAGTCTTTAATCCATTCTGAGTTAATTTCTGTGAGTGGTGTGAGATGAGGGTCCCGTTTCATTTCTCTAGTTATCCCAGCACCGTTTAAGATGTCTTTTCTCCACTGAGTGTCCTTAGCTCCCTTGCGGAGACACTAGTCGACCATATATGACTGGGTTCATTTCTGGGCTCTTGATTCTGTTCCTTTGCCTGATTTGTCTGTTTTTATGCCAGTACCACACTGTTTTGGTGATTATAGCTTCATAGTAGACTTGAAATCAGGAAGTGACATATTATTTTTGACAACAAAATCATATGATAATAAACATGTCCCTATACGTCCATCTACAAAACGCTCTTGCCTTGGCATCTGCTTCTTTTACAACACCAGTAATTGCTTTGTCATTTATTGCTAAAAGGTCATCCTCATTTTGAACAGCAGGTTGGGATTATTAGACAAATCCAACAGGCAGCATGTCACTGAGGTCATGGAACTCCGCGGTGTGTCTCACCAGCGGGTCTGTCTCCAAACAGTGCAGACTGGTGGCTGAACCCCAGTGAACACACCCACGGGGAGATCATATAAATGTGTAGATCCTGAGGGAGAGAAGCCGAATTTAATAAGAGACATTTATAGAGGGCTGTTAGAGTGTGTTGGCTTTCACAAAATTAGCTCATTAAACTGACACATGCACACCCAAAAATATTCACACTGTCTTGACCCTGAACATCTATCCCAGAGCAATAAATGCAGAAATGAATGTTTTTGCAAACCGTTCTTTATTATGTTTATTTATAATAGGAGGCAACACCTGTTATGATGGGGGATCGTAGTGAACATGGCAAATTTGTGTGACAGCTGTATTTCCTGGAATACTAGGCTCCGATTAGTAATTGGATTGGGTAAGCCATTTAATGATAAGGGAAGTGTTTATTTTTTAACACCTCCTGAAAAAGCTGTTCCTGCTGTCTGATGGGGACACCGGTGCAGCCAGACTGTGCCCCCAGGAAACGGGTTTGCTGCACGACAAATGATCAGCTGTGATCAGCTGGGGAGTCTGCAGGGACATTTTTACATACTTATTCACTCTGTTTTATAAATTTTCTATAATGGGTTTTTATTGTCAAGTAAGATAATATATTTAGAATAGTGGTTTTTTTTTTTTTTTTCTTAAGTGCGAATGTGTGTGTGACAACAAGGACATGCTCCTACACACCAGCCAGAATCTAGAACGTTGACATCAGATGCTGGTGAGCCTGAGGAGCCACAGGAGCGCTCGTTCCTGGCTGGTGGGGTTGCAACATGGTGCAGCCACTTTGACAGTCTGGCGGTTTGTTACAAAGCTAAATGTTGTCTTCCCATACGATCCAGCGGGCACATTGCTCGGTATTTACCCAAATAAAGAACTTGCATCCAAACAAAAACATGCACGCACATGTTTATAACTGTTTTATTCACAATTGCAAAAACTTGGAAGTTACCAAGATGCCCTTCAGTAGCCGAGTGGATGAGTGAGCTGTGGTCCCTCCAGACGATTGAATATTATTCAGTGATAAAAGGAAAGGACCTGTCTTGCCACGAAAAGACAGAGAGATTTCAATCACACATTGTTAAGAGCAAGAAACCAGTCTGAAAAGGCTACATGATGTCTGGTTCCAATTATACGGCATCCTGGAAAAGGGGAAACTGTAGAGGCAGTAAGAAGATCTGTGGTTGTTGGGGGGGGTCGGGAGGGGGATGAACAGGCAGGACACAGGATTTTAGGACAGTGAAGCTCTTCTGTATTCTATATTCTGCGATGGGAATGCATGACAGTCTGTCTTTGGCAAAGCTCAGAGAATGCCCAGCACAAACCGCAAAGCTTGCTGTCAAGGATGGGCTTGAGTTAGCCACCGTGTACCAGTGTAACGGTGCACCGCACTGATGCAAGACCGGAAGCTGGGGGTGCTGGGGGCTCGGTGTGGTGGCATTGTGCGAACTCTATACTTTGTGCTCCATTTTTCTGTACACTTCGAACTACTCCATAAAAATTAAGTTACAGTTTTAAAATTTGTATATGCCCATCAAAGGGGATTTGAACACTGTGGGAAGACAAAAATAAAGACAGACCAGACAGGATCTGGCAGAGTGTAGCCAGGACCTAGCTGGCCCCCTTCCCGTGTGTTGCCAACAAGGCAGCCTGGGTGAGACGCTGAAATGAAACTCAGAGCATGCCCCTCCTCTGCACCCCACCCTCCTGTCAGCTACAGACCTCAGTGTGCCTGCAAAGCACAGTCTCCTCCTGACCCCACACCCACATTTCCTCATCTCTGCCTCTCCACTCCACCTCCCTGCTTGCCTTGCAGCTTCTGGAACACACTGGGTAGGCACCTGCCTCAGGGCCTTTGCACTTCCCCACCTCTCTCTGGCCTGCTCTTAACCTCTCGCCTCCTGCAGGCTGTCACCCATAAATTCTCTTCTCAGGGCAGACCTTCCTGACAACCCTGTATGAAGATGAAACCCACCTACCAGTTCCCCATCTTTTTCGTCCCTGCCCATCAACCTATAACACAAAGCAAATAAAAAAGGGAAGTATATACCATCTGTCTTCCCTCCTTGGGAGGTGTGGTCCCTGAAGGCAGGCCTTCCATCTGCTCGGTTCATTGCTCTGTCCCTAAGAGCTATAACATGGTTGGCATCTAGTCAACCAAATCAAAAGTTGCTGACTGAATGACTATATGGTGTAGAAAAATAAATGATTTTGTAATTTGCTTTATTTACTGAACATATTGTGAGCCATCCCCTATGGTGCCGAGTGTTCTCCCTTGTACGATCCTACTGTTCAATGTCTCGTTGAGTGGACGCACCGTTGTTAATACAAGCATCTGCCCTTTGCTGGCTTTTCTAGTTTCTCGCTATAAACCTTTATCCTAAGGCATTGGGCATGTGGGTGAATTCTAGAAAGGGAAACATTAGATCGAAAGTGGTAAACTATATTAACAATTTTAAAACATATTTCCAAATTGCTTTCCAGAACTTGCACCATCAATATAAGCTGGTACCAACAGAATATTTCTTAGAAACCATACTTATTTTAGGGACTGAAGATTCCTTAAAAAAAAAAAAAACCCAAAAAACAACTTTATAGAAAAGGCAGAGATGGAAGCAAATTTTCAAGGGTTTCCAATTATGCCAGGAAAGACAAGCTGAATTGTGAGTTTGGAGCCTGACTCCTCACAAGGGGCTGCCCAAGCCGATATGGGTATGAAGTTCCTCCTCTGCAGAGGCCGGGCATGTGGCAGCCACATCCTCAGGTATCAGCTGAGCCTCCTGGGCTCTAGAGAACCCTCCCCACCCTGACCCACAGCTGCCTTCTCCTCTGAGCCCCCTCCGACCTTTATGTGCTCCTGTCTTGGCCCTCAGCCCCCGCTGCTCAAGGAATTTGTGTGCTTGTCACCACCATCCCTGGTTATATATGTACCACGTGTGCCCCACAGCCAAGGAGCCGCTCTCTAAGGCACGCGTGTCCCCTGGTGCCTAAGCTTTGTGCCTCACGGAACATCACATAGTGGTGTACATGTGCTCTGTGCACAGTCAACATTTGGACAGATTGAGAACCCATCCCATTTATTTCTGGGATAGTAGCACACAGCATGGGTTTCCAAGAAACGGGTTAGTGCTGCCCTTGTTTTCTGGGTGATGATGCACTGTGTCATGATATGGCAGCTGCCCCTGGTGGACACCAGGCGTCCCCGTGCTGACCTCCCTGTCCCTGTTCTGCAGGTGGTTGTCACAACAGCCTGAAGCCTGTTGGCAGTAGCCCCGGGATTGCCATCACTGCTGCGGCCGCCATGGTGTCTGTGGACCCCGAGGGACTTGGGGGCCCATCCCCCTCCAGCGTGCAGCCCTGCCACTTCCTGACGTTGGCACCCATCACGATACCGCTGAGGACCGCCCCCTTCTCCGGTAAGCACAGAGCATGGGCTCTCCAAGCCTGGAGCTGGTTCGGAGCTCACAGCCTGCCTCCAGTTTTGGGGATTCCCTAGATTCGTGTGCTGCGGGCACCCAGGGAGGGACATGCTGTGGGGGTTACCCAGGTTCTGCTCATCTTCACACTACACAAATGGACCTCAACTCCGTTGAAGAATGTCCTGCTAAGTCTACTTGGGTGTTTTCTGCCATGAAGTCAAGTTAGAAGTTTCTATTCGGAGAAGTGAGACCTCCCTTTACTAAGTGTTGAGGCAGAGTAATGTAGTCACTGAAAGTGTCAAGGTCCCCAGAGGTTTGTGGTTTCCTTACATGGAACTCGGAAGGGAACAAAGACAACAGAAAATAGCTAAGCATCTAAGTTAATAAAACACAAAAATGTGCAACGCCGGTACTCACGAAGTCACCCCCTCTGGGCTTGCCGGCTGGCTCATTGTGAATGTGGGGGCAGAGATATCGGGAAGTCCCTGATGCGCGTGGCTGACTGTGAGGGGCATGGATGGCCGTGGAGGTCCTCAGCTTCCTTTTAATGCATGGGTGTGTGCTTCTTCTGGGAAGTCTTCAGGGCGGATGTGGGGCTGGTAGGCACTCTGGTACCCGAGTGGAGCCGTGATGCGTGTTCGGGGGCTCAGCAGGGAGATGGAGAGACCCGGGTCTTGGACTGGTTACAGCTCTGTGTCCCTGTGTTCACAGATGTTGGTGTGTGTCTGTTAATCGTGACTGGCAGGCCATGTGTCCGAGCTGCCAGTGAATGTGAGCTTAGGTCCTTCCCTTAAGTGTAGCGAAAAGTCATGAATTTGGAATGACCTTTAGTAAGTACTCAGATCTTGAGAGCTGGTACTACTACCTCAGTGTTAGGTTTGCTTGTGATGTGATAAGACCTGGATAAAAGTTCTGTGGGTTCTCGTATGAATCTGATACTAGAATTCTAATGTTAGCATTAATATCATCGATCGCCAGGTTATCAGTAATAGGAAACATCACTAGATTGTGAGACACGTGCACACACACATCCAAGTTCTTGGAAGAAAGAGCAATAATCCATTTTCATTCTTTTCCTGTTTTGATTTGCTGATACTATTTCTGGAAAATCAGATGTGGTCTTTGGTGTCTGTAGTTCACTAAGGCTTGATAAATTAGTTGGTCAGTAGAACATTGTATTCTCAAGAACAAAATCTTATTTCTATTTCAGGCTGTTAGTGAACATGCATTTAGGGTGTGATGGGGGAAATAAATAAAACACATAAATAATCTCGTGTGGAACATAATTTACAGCTGTGTCAAGATTTCAGTTAAAATCCATCAGTCCATTGGCATTTATTAAGGATGACTTACTGTTTTCTGAGAAAATGAATCTTAGAAGGAACCCAAACCCATGTACCCAGGGGTGGCTTCACTTCCCATGCCTCCTTTGATATATAAAGTGACATAATAATTAGGTGTCTTTCTGTGTTTGCATTTTATAAGGTGCTATAATCAAATTTGCCATAATGTGCATTCAGTCAGAGGATGACTGTGTCAACATGATCTGTCTTGTAGGTAACCACCGAAATGTGCCGTCAGGAAGAAGGGGGGGCGTCCAGAGGCAGCTTCTAAAATGGTCCCTGTGGTATTGATCCAAAAACCCAAAAACAAAAACCGAATGCTACAGCAGAGGGATCGGGTGGGAATTGAGTAAGAGTGGGGGCGCTGGTCCGGATGCACAACCGCAGCCCGGGGGGCGGCCTCCGAGCTCTGTGCCCAGCTCTAGCACCCACAGTGGCTGTGGTCCTACCCGCGGCACCCCTGCTAAGTGCGTCCTTTGGGAGACCCAACCACCTAGCAGTCTGTCCCTGGCCATGTCCCCTTGATGTCAGCAGAAGGCATCTGTGTGAGACTGGCCATGCCTGTGATGAGCCCTTTCCAGAATTTCCTTGAGAACTTTCTGGGAACCGTGGCTTGGAGGAGCCTGAGCAGAGAGTTTGTCTCTCAGAGTTTGTTTTAACTACAGTCAGTAGCTCCATAGAATGAGATTTGGTGAGGTCGAGGAGTTGCCAGGGTCGATGAGCATTCTCGATGCTGGGAAATTCCTGCCACCCCTCAGAACAGGCTCCTGGAGGGGGACAGGGCTGGAGAAAGGCTAGGTGGGGCTGAGACAGAATGACATCCCTGCCCACGCGACGCGGATTTTACAGAACAAGAAAAACACACCTGTCTGCGAAGTGTGCGCCATATTGAAATTGATTTTATAGAAACATGTGAATTTTAATTTATCTACAGATGAATAATCTTGTTTTTATTCAGAGAATTCACATATTTGGTAAAGGAGCTGGACTATTTTATTTATACCCTTGGCTTGGTCATGAAATCCAGGTAAGCGTAGAAGCCCTGCGGGGTGTAGCTCTATGCTTCTCACGCGGGGGCAGATGGTTGGCAACAGCTGAAGACATTTTTTTGGTCGCCACAAGTTGGGGGTTCTACTGGGATCTGGCGGGCAGAGGCCAGGAGACCGCCGCACACTGCACACTGCCCGGGACGGCCCCCATGATGAGGACTTATCTGGCCCAAGATGTTAGTAGTGCTTCTGCCGAGAAACCCTGGTTTATATTCTAGAACCCCCCTTAACAAGGTGTGGAAACCTATGCTGGTGTGTGAATAAGCTCAGCGGGGAGCGTTAGTGATCCAGTAACAAGGGACCCAGAAGGAGATAGGCTTATCGCTGGAAAGAAGATCAGCCGCAAGAGTTACACTTAATTATATGCCTTTCACATGATTTAACATTTCCAATAAGACACCGTATTTGAAGAGCCCCACGAGCTGGTCCACGTCAATCGTGAACTGGAGTCTTCCCTCCAGGGCCCTGCGGGCACACGAGGAGCTGGTCCTCGCGTGTCCTCTTCCCGGGACCGCACAGACCGCCGTCTGTTCGTGCGTCTGTCCCCTTCCCCGGCCTGTAGGTCGTGTGTGGCGGGGCTGTGTCTGCCTGTCCTCGCCCAGCCCGCGGCGGGCACCAGGCCGTGCTCCTTACGTCTGCACCTTGGGCAGTTTCCCCCGCGGGCACGGCTGGTCTCCATACCGTGTGACCGGTTCTGTCATTCACAGCATCTCTGCTGCTGATTCTCACACGCCTGCTCCTGAGTCAGGGTGACACAGACGGGGGGGAAGGCAGAGCCGGGGCTGGGCCTGCAGATATGCCTGAGGGTCTGTGGCGGCGGCTGGGGGGCGGCGGGGTGCACGGCTTCCTGTCCTCCCGTCTGCTCTGTCCGCCGGCTTGCAGCTGCACGTGCTTTGCCTCCGTTCCAAGGGCTCCTTTAAGTGTTAGAACTCAGGCTAAAGAAGGAAGAGTTTGGAGAAAGACGGATCTTGTACCGTACTCATTTCCTAGTGTTTAAGGAGACCCTGAGGTTTCAGGGGGAGCCTTCAGCGTGCAGCGGAGAGCGGCTCTGTGCTCTGCCCGTCCCTGACACCCTGGGGGTCACAGCGCCGCACGGCTCCGGCACTGCCCCGAGTTGAGAAAATAAATGAAGTGATTCTTCTTTTTTTTAAGACTGATGGTAGCTCATTTTGAATCTTGGCCCCCATTTTGCAAGCATTCAAGTGAAAAAGGTAAAATATGAGTGATAGTTACAGCCACTCATAGAGCGGCTGACGGTCAAACACAATGATTAAAAAGTACCATCTGTCTGGGAAACCATTTACCACCTGTTCTTTTGCTTCCAGAACTATTTAATGGTTTAAATTTCACATTTTGTCCTGCCACCGAACAGCTGGGAAGTGACTATTCTTGTTTGTATCGGGAGGTAGCATCCAAGCTCCGCAACAAACCAGGGACCCCCACGCCAGTGCCCTGCCACACGGCCTTCCGCGGCCGCGGCTGCCCTCGTTAGCGGCATATTCACAGGTGCCGACACGGGTTCATAACAACAGGAACCTGGCCGCGGGGGAGGAAGGCTTTTCTCTCCTTATCCAGGAATTATTTCCTCCCCCACTGTAATCAAAAACGTCATCCTACATCTTTACACTTTAGAGAGTTTTCAGAGACAAAAATGCTTATAACAGTGAAATCACTGACACCCCAAAGTGCCTGGGACTCAGCCAGCTTCTGTGAGGAAGGCATACGTGTCTCTAAACAGGGATCAAGCTGCTTTTCATAGAAAAATTATTGGATTTAAACAAACAAACAAAAAGGCTTTGGATATAGTCTGTTCTCCACAGTGAACTCCTGTTAAGGGGACAAGCTGCAAATAGTCAGGTTGGCCCTTGGGCAAAGGAAGTGCAGATTTCCCTAAATGGAGATGCCAACGTGGGGATGGGCTCCCGCGGTGAGTCCTCCCCGAGAGCGAGTGCACGTGCCCTCGAGCGTCCATCTAGGAAAGCTCCTTCGCTGACCTGTCTGCCCCCTGGCCATCTCCCTTCTTGCCACCTTCCCTGAGAGATGCCTGGCTCTCAGCTCGGGTGGCCGTCTGCACTGGTAGCTGCGATTCACTCTTTCTTTGAAAAAAATCATCAGAAATCCATCACGCGCACAAAAGCACGTATATATTAATGCCAAGTATAAAGAACGCCCCAATACCTCCATCTGAGCCTGAAAAAGTGGACGTTTCCACACCCCCCATGCTCCTGGGAGCCTCGACTCCTGACCACCCCGGGGGTAATTACTCTCCTGAATGTATGCGAATCACTACTTTGCTGTGTTTTAGAAATATGCTTACCATACATGTATTGTCTCCAAACAATATACTGTGTAATTCAGGCTCTTTTGAATTTTACATAAATATCATAATCCATGCATTCTTGTGATTCTCTTTTTTTGCTCAAATGATGGTTTTGTTATTGTTTGTTTTTTTAACCCATCCCACTGATGCTTGGAGTTGTAATGCAATCACGTGCCCTTGGTAAAACCTTCATTCATTAGTGGGGATCCACACCGTGCGTCCTGTGTTCTGCTGCTGGTGGGCGTCTGGGCTGTTTCCTGAAATGCCCAGCATGGTGGTCCCCTCCTGCTGGTGTTCCGGGGGGAGGGCGTGTGCACAGGACCCTACAGTGTCCAGCACCGCCTCTCTCGGTCATCCCAGACCCTCTCCTCGGATGGTAACTTGCCCAGCCTTATCTCCTGGGCCTGTTTCTCCTCTGGCTGCCATGTTGATGGATCTGGTTTCCCACTGGGCACCTGTTCTTTCTGATGGACGTCTCACACTGCACTTTCCTATAAAGGGAGTATTGATCCCCAGCCCACGGTCCTGCTCATAAAGCAGAACACAAGAACATGTTCCTCCTGCAGCCTTCTGGGTAAACCCTCTTCTTCCTGAGGACCCCCGAGTCTGCCTGATCGGGGGCATCCCTGGCTCCTGTCTTTGCCTGATCCGTCACATCCAGCCCGTCAGCCATCACCCCCCTGAAACCCACCCCCAAGTCCGCCTTCCTCGTCCGGACCAGCACCACCAGCAGACCGTGGCTCCCGCATGCTGTCTCTCTGCTCCCACTGTGCCCTTTCGTATAAGCTGTTTTCCACACAGAAGTCATGGGTCACTCCTCAGAAATGTATACCACACCAAGCCTTCCCCTGCTTAGGACTCCTGGGGGTTGTCTCTGGGAGCTGGGAGCAAACCCCAGACTTCTACCCAGAGTCCCTGGGACCCACCGTTTGTAACCCCAGCTGGTGCTTTGGCTGCTGCTTGCACCATCCCCCACTTCCCCACCCTGCCTCAGGGCCTTTGCACTGGCCACTGCCTCTGCCTTCAGCTCTTATCCCAGTACGCACATGCCAGTTATTCCTCCGTCACTGGGGCCTCGGCTCTGAGACCCGTGTCTCCCGTTCTGCAGCACCTCTGGAGTAAACCCCGCCTCACCTGCTTATTTACTTGGTAGCGTTGCTCATTGTCCAGAGTTCTCTTTGGTGTCTGTTTCGGGCTTAGTGTGCCTTTACCCTCCCAACCCTGAACGCTAACTCCAGGAGGTCAGTGGCTTTCTGGGTCTTATTCGCCCTGCATAGTTCTGAGGCTGGCGCACAGGGCACAGCTGTCTCCAGGCACCTCTCTGCTGAATGAGGCCTAGCCAGTAACAGTGATGTTGTTTAGGAGAGGCGACAGGCTGCTCTGAAGGTGGTCCATTAGGCCCACTGCCCCCGGCCTAACCCACAGGCTCGCGGCTCAGAGAAACTTCCACCCGCCCCAGACTTTCTCAGCAGAGTTGGGGACACAGAACTGGCTCCTGACATTGCTCATCAGCTCAGCATTCATGGTGAAGGACTTCTCAGGAATGGTCCCGCCCCAACTGTTACATTCTTGCAAGACTGAAGTTTCCCCATGCCCCAAAGTTTCACCCTGAAAAGGCTCCTGGACCCTGTTCAACCGATTCCATTCCTTAATGCTGGGAGCCAGGGTGGGAGGCTGGGGAGGTCCACCTTACCTACATGCTGGTGCTGGGAAGGGTAGAGCCAGCTGGGACCCGGGCCCCCATCCAAAAGCCTTGCGTGTTTTTCTTATGCGCTGCCGGCCCTCTGCCCCCCTGTCCCTCCCTCCACCAGCCAGTCACACTCAGCAAAAAAGCCATTGTGCTAAAATCAGTGATCAGGACTCTGGAGGTGGGGCCACCGGCACCATGGGGATGTTCCAGCCCTATGGCCGGGTCCCCTGGCACCGAGGGCCTTAATCCATAGTCTGTGGCCAGCCCTGGCAGAGGAGGGCTGCAAAGCCCCACTCACACACTCACAGGCTCACACACAGCGCTGTGGGCCGTGGGAACCCTGCGGCGGGCCTGTGGTCTTCCAAGGGAGCCGTCATTACTGGAGAGCCTGCAAGGGCTGTGAGAAAAATAGGCTGGTCTGAGACGCAGGAATGAGTCAAGAGCCACGTGGTGGTGGTTGCTTGAATGGAAAACATGCTTGGAGGAGGCTTGGTTGCTATAGCCACGGGCCTGAGCATTGTCTTAGTGTGCCTGTAACTGGCGCACCCAGCTCCTTCCTGGGCTGGGCCCCTTCAATCCTTCTGTGGTGACAGCACCATTGGAAACAACGTCCACGGCCGGTGGCGGCATCGAGGACGCGGGAAAGGACCCTGATGCACATCTCTGCAGGTGGCTGGTCCAGGCGCACACCCAGAAGGATCTCTGGGCTAAGCTGCTTTGGCCTTAACTCTCAAACAGACCTCTTTGGTGAGGAAATAAGATTAAAGCCACGCAAATATTGTGCATAAAATGTCGGTGCACCTAAGTCTAATTTATTTTAGGGATTTGGAAAGTGCCAGGAGAACAGCATTAAGTAAGATGTAGAGACAACACTTTACTGCTTATGCTCTTCTTTGTAAGTCACATTTCTGACAGTATGGCAGGTGCGTCTCCTCTGATTAAACCCCAGTAACAGCTTTTCCAGCAGCCAGATTTCCAGCACAACATAGAAACTGAGGCATGCAGAGGACGGAAGTCCTCCAAGCGTGCGGGCGGACAGCTGTGGCAAAGTGCACGCACTGTCCTGGCTCCAGGGGTGGCCAGGCAGACCTGAGGTGGGACTGGAAGAGAGCAGAAGGTGGTCGAGGCCCTGGGCTGGCCTGAGTGGCCTCTGCCTGTGGGACTGTGATCACTGGGGCAGCTGAGGGTGGCAGGACCAGGTCATCCTGAGGTGGGACAGGCACAAGACGGGAGGAAGGGCAGGCGAGAGGAGAACGGGGTAGACAAGTCGAGGTTTGCCCTCAGTGTGCACAGGCAGACCCCCAACGCTGGACCTGGGGCCAGGGCAGAGGTCAGAGCCCTGAGGGTGTGTCAGTGCGGACTGTGGGAGACCCCCACGAGGGGGAGGACTGCAGGCCATGTTCCCCAGGGCCCCCATGCACCATGCCATAATAATGAGCGAGATCCCCTCCCGCGGGCCCATGGACTGTCAGCACACTGACACTGTAACACTCCGGAGAATTCCAGCCTGGCCTCGGCTCTCCGAGGCAGGAGCAGCTGACCCTGAGATGCGGCAGCCGGGGAGGCCGTGCGGGGTCGGGGCGCTCTGCACACTCGGGGTGGTCCTCGGTCATGAGACAAGTGTGCGCTGGGGAAGCTGTTTAGCAGAGAAGGATGCGTGCTGTTGAAACGCTCTGTCGGTGTTGGAGGTTTTATAAACGTCCGCGACGAAGGGGATGTGCTCTCTCTACTCACCAGCAAGCGCAACTGCTCATTTCCCTGAAAGTCAGCTAGACGCCTGGCGGCTCCCCTGTTGGGGAGGAGAGGTCCAGGGGCTTCCTCAGAGCAGGCCATGAGCAAGCACTCGGTCACCGTTTCAACCCCTTCCCCGGAAGAGTCTATGAACAGCTGTGCTCCGACGGGGTCGTGAACGTCCACGGCTGTCTCCCCGGGGTTGCGGCTCTCAGGACTCTGGTGCGCTGGCCGTCTTTCCATCTGGGGGGACAGGTGCTCCAGTGCCAGGCAGCATGCAGCCTGCTGCGTGCTGAGCATTCCTCTGGGCCCAGCGTTTCCATTTTAAATGTCCCTGGTGGGTACTTATGTGCCGTAAACACAGTCAGAACCTGACCACAGTCTCCTCCCATGGTGCTCTCCCTCCTGACCCTGTTGTAGATTATCACTGCCCTGCACACCTGGGTGCTGCATGTTTTCAGTTTAGTTCAGAATGAGGAACATGCTGGTCGGCTAGTTGGTCACGGACCCCCGTAGACCGTCGGTCATGAGCTTGAGACAGAAGACTGTGACTTTCCCTGAGGCCACGTGGGTGCACAGAGGTGCCTCGGGGGCCCCAGGGTGACAGCATGACCTTGAGCTTAGTGCTCAGCCCATCAGCTCATCTTGCTGGAGTCCAGTGGGAAGGCAGAGTGGGAATGGGATGAGCGAGGCGGCACCTCTGCAGCCTGGGCCCTGGGCCATGGACCGTGGCTCGGTGGGGACACATTGCGCTGTGAGAGCCACTCGTACCCCTGGGAGCTCACCCCTTCTCTCAACCCTCGCCCTTTCCCTGCATTCCATTCACTGCAGGTGAATGATGGCACAGGGCTGGCGGTCACGTGGGATCCCAGGCTCTCCCGCCACCGTGTCCCTGCATGGTGCCAGACCACGGGCTGCAGGACCGCCCTCATGAGAAAGAGGGACCCTCAGAAAGGAGCAGGCGCGTGGTGTTAGAACGACCACCTGACTTCTAACTGCTCTGCCTTCCACCTGCGCCCTCTTTCCATGGCCTTTCCTCCCCCCTCTGTTCACACCCCTCCCCCATTTCTGGAAGTCCAGTAGAGCACTGACCTTGTCTGTGCGTGGCACCTGCCGTGACCGCTGTCAGTTGCTGGAACCTTTCCAGCCGCCGGCCTCTTACCCTGTGCTCGTCCCTCACCTGGTAGCAGGTTGTTGACAAGTCTGCGCTTCAACTCCCCGTGCCGAACGTCCACAGGGCGGGGTCCACGGCGCTGCACCCTGCTGGGCGCTCAGCACGGCTCCTGAGCACTCGGCCGCTGCTCCGAGGATTTCCTAGGTGGGAGACTCCACCGGTCAAGTTAGGCTGGATCATGAAAATTATACCGTGTTCTAAGAATGCCCCTTCCCTGTTTACGCAGCATGTGCAGAATGAGGTCCTTTCCTGTTATCTGCCCGTGAAGACGGTCCTGCCGACCCGAGAAAGAAACAGCCCAGGTCCTCACAGTCCATTCCCTCCTATAGGTGACCTCGGTGTCTTCAGTCTGCTCATTTCCTTGCGCTGTGCATGCCAGCACCGCCGTGCTCGGGGAGATGCACGAGCTCGTGACTCCTTCCCAGTCACACATGTCTTGTCAGATGCATCTCGTGTGCTCTCTGCTGGATGGACATTGGCGATGCTCCCGTGCCATCCAACCTAAGATAGAGTTAGAAGCCTGACCTTCCACATGCTGGGAAGCTGCCCCGTATCCCCGTGTGCTCAGTGTGGGCCGGGGAGGGTCCTGGACAGCCAAGCTAAAGGTGGAAATGCCCTTCCACTCCAAGGGGATGAATGGGGGACCCTGAGTGCAGAGCTGGGAGGGCAGAGCCTCAGAGCCAGGGAGGCCTGTATCCAGGAGGCACAGAGGTGCCCACTGCTTCTGATGGAGGAATGGTTCCTCATCTTGTGGAAGGGGCTGACCACGTGGTCCAGACCCCCACCCACCCCTGCCCTCTCAGCCCAGCCTGAGGAAGCTTTCCACTCTCTTCTCCGGCCAGGTCAGCTGTTAGTGCTGGCGAGACATGCACGAGGTCTCTCCCTGGTCTGCTGCGTGCTTGGGCAGCCCCATGGTCCCCTTTGGCAGGAATGGGCTCCTGCTGGCCCACCCCTGACCTTGGTGCTGGATTGGAGACCTCCCTGGCCCATGCTCAGAAACACCTCCCTTAGACAACTTCTGGAAGTTTTTCTTCTTAGTTCATGAATGAGGCTGATGTGCCCAGTTTTTATTGAGTTCGAATTCACAAAATGTAAAGTGAACCATTAGCTGTTTGGCAGCATGAAGTTCAGTGACATTCATCCGCCTAGTGCTGGGTCACCAACACCGCCTTCTGGTTCCAGAACATCTCCATCACCCCCCCAAAATCCCTGAACCTATTGATCAGCCCCTTCCTTTCACTGCCCCCCGCCCCCTGCCCCCGACCAGGCCCCGGGCAGCCTCTGAGCTGCTGCCCTATGGGTGACCTGTCCTGGAGGTTCTGCACACACACAGACGGCGTGGGACCCTGTGTGATGGCTCATCCTGGCCCCAGTCTGTCTCTCTTCATTCTGGAAGAATCTCTATGAGGCAGGACTACCAGAACTCTCCCATGAGTTTGTTCAGACCTATGCTTTTTCTTTGTTGGAAGAGTTTTAAGTAATAACTTAATATTTTTCTAACCACATGACTATTTAAGTTTTCTTTATTTTCCTGAGTCAGTTCTGGCACATTTCTCCTTCCCTAGAATTTGTCCTTTGCTTCTGAACTTTCCGATTCACGGAGGTAAAGGTATTCCTAGGTTTCTCATGATTTTTAAATTTCTGTCGTGCCTGCATAGCTGCACTCTCATAAGAAGGGTTTTGTGGTAGAATGACTGTTAATGCCTTCTGCGTACCCCAGCCAGTCTGCTGTGTGCAGTCAGGGCACCCAGCATCCACCACCTGCTTTCCCTGCTGAGCCCATGAAGACACACACATCGGCACCTCCACCTGCAGCTCATCCTCCCCTTTGCCTCTGCCCAGCCCATGCACCAGCCGCAGCTCTGATCCCAAGAAATGCACCCATGGGACCAGAACGGCTCTGTGGACAACTAGCGTCATCTGTCCCTTCATACCATGGCAGAGTCCCGGTGACAGTGGCCTCCAGTTTAGCTGTTGGTGAACCGAAGGCATCTTTTTTGGCTGTTGTTTTCCTTTTCATTATATCCTTCATAGATTTCCCCAATTATTAAAGTGATTAATGCTCACTTAAAACACTTAGAAAATAATCAAGAAGTGTAAATGAGAAAATTCAAGTTGCCCATAATCCCCTGGCCTCTGCAAACCGTTGAGACATTTCGTTTTAACAGAAGCAGTGCGTGAGCAAGTGGGATTAGCCCGTGTGTGCAGAGTTGCTCCCAGTGTTCAGCACCTGCTGCTCCCTCCCACTTTCCAGTCATGCATGGCACAGCTGCTGGAGGAAACCCATGGACAGCTGGGGTTGGTGGTTCTCGGTGGACTCTCTCTCAGAGGATCATTCGGGGGCCGTGTACACTCCGTGGCTTGCCATCGGGTGTGCAGGTAGGATGCACTTACTGCGTCTTCTGTGGACTCAGTCCACTCACCCTCATGGTTAAGCATGTCATTGAACCTTGCTGCTTTGATCTCTCCCGGCAGCTCTGCCGGGCCCGGAGTAGAGCTTGGGTGCGGCGTTCATGCTGGGCATTTGGGCAGGTCCCTGCTGCTTTCTGCAAGGGCAGCTCCCTTCACCGGGTGAAGACCAGCGTCTGAATCATTCCAAGAGCAAGGGCAGAGGACCGTCCCCTGTCCCCAGGTTCTCCTGTGCTGCAGACAGTTCGTGTGTTCCTGGACCGGTTTGGAAGGGAAGGAGGAGGGGCTCCTGGGGCCCTCTCTAAACCTCCCCCCAGCGTGCGTGAGCAAGTGCAGGTGCTGCCCGGCCGCCATGGTAGCCAGCAGATGAGCATGAGTCAGTGTTCTGATGTTTTCACTGGGGCTGTATATGGCTTGGTCATTTACACAGGTGGAAGCAACACTTACAGAAAGAGGATCAATGGTATAAAAGATGGAGGGTATGTTATGGACAATTGCTGAGGGGCAGGTAGCATGGACGCTTGCAGGGTCCTTGTGTTAAGAGTCTCATGGTCATTGAGGGTGTGCCCTCGTTCCTGGAGGGGATCTGGGGACTTTGTTAGGAAGCTTGTGGCCGAACAGCGAGGAGCTTGAGCTTACCACAGAAGCCACTCAGTCTGCATCAATTATGTGGATGTAGCTGTCATTTTCCACGTGTGGTAGAATTTGCAAGTTTGGTAAAGATTCATTTGCACTTGTAGAAGTATACATACAAGAGAAAGCACCCGACGAATAAATGAGCAGGGACTCGGAATAGACATTTCTCCCAGGAAGACACACGGGTGGCCCATGAACACATGAAAAGATGCTCAGTACCATTAAGCCATCAAGAAATGCAAATCAAAGCCACCATGAAATGCACTTT
Source organism: Callorhinus ursinus (assembly GCF_003265705.2). Taxonomy (NCBI): domain Eukaryota; kingdom Metazoa; phylum Chordata; class Mammalia; order Carnivora; family Otariidae; genus Callorhinus; species Callorhinus ursinus. The sequence goes on from NW_027397120.1 coordinate 2,072,147, forward strand.
GCACCCACGGGGTGGCTAAAATAAGAGGGATGGGTAGTGACCAGTGTAGGCAAGGGTGTGAAGAGACTGGGCCCCCTTACAGGCTGGTGAATGCAGAACGGTGGAAGACAGCCTGGCAGTGCCTCGGATGCTCAAACAGACCACAGGCTCTGCAGCTCCACTTCTAGAATATACTCAAGAGAGGAAGACATCTGTCCACACAAAATGTGTATGCGAGTGTTTGTAGCAGCATTACTCACAACAGTCGAAGAGTGGACACCACCCAGATGTCCAGGAAGTACTGACCCCTGGACGGAGGGACCTTGGCCATGTGATGCTCAGTGACCCAAGCCCGTCACAGAAACCACACAGTATATGTTTTTGTTTATATGAGACGTCCAGAACAGGCAAATCCACAGAGACAGAAAGTAGAATTTAGAGGCTGCGTAGGGTAGAGGGCAGGGTGGGGAGGTTAGGGGGAAAGGGGAAGTGGTTGCTAATGGGCACGGGGTTTCTTTTTGGGGTGAGAGTGTGCTAACAATGATTGTGGTGATGGTTTCACAACTCTCTGAATCTAGTAAAAACCACCAACTGTATTCAAATGGGTGAATTTTATGGTACGTGAATTATATCTTAATAAAGCCATTATAGGAAGATAAATATGTGCAGAGCACCCACTTCGCTTCCAGCCCCCACATGCAGCTTTGCTGGCGGGGGGTGGGGGGGCGGGGTCCACAGCCTTGCACCGCCATGTGCCGGAATTGCTCTGGAGTAAAGTGGCAGTGAGAACAACTTCAGATCCCATCAGTTAAACAGCCCTCCTGGGGAGAGAGCAAGAGTGGTCTGTCAAATCGACTAATTCCAGTAATTTTGTATTTGAATGTTTTCAGCTTTTTCCTGGTAGCTTTGCAGATCTGTATGACCATGGTCATCATCCTATCGGAAGCCCGGGCTGCTCATAAAGGGACCCTGGGCCTGCAAGGGGAGGTCTCAGGTCTCAGACCCTTCACTGCCCTTCTGTGTTGGTCTGGCCATTGAGGTTCCAACTTCCTCCCCAGGATCAGGCACAGGGGTCCCTGGGAAGCTGGGATGGAGGGAGGGGGTACAGGTGAGGGTCTGGGGGATGGGAGATG
>NW_027397120.1:2073358-2082218 GCF_003265705.2 Callorhinus ursinus
GGGAGGGGGGTACAGGTGAGGGTCTGGGGGATGGGAGATGGAGGGAGGGGGGCACAGGTGAGGGTCTGGGGGATGGGGGATGGAGGGAGGGGGCACAGGTGAGGGTCTGGGGGATGGGAGATGGGGGAGGGCAGCAGAGAGGACTGGAAGGCAGTTCATGCCTCTGCAGCCCTGAGATCGGGGTGAGGGGGAGGAGGGTGCAGAGTCTGGTTCAGGTGGCAGTTCTTGCGCAGTTAACGTGGGGGAGGGATCATGACTGGCCCTTCCTCTCCTGTCCACTCAGCATGAGTCATCGCCCAGGACATGGTGAAGGGGGTCCTGCAGAAAGGGAATCTGGTGCCCAAAGGATACGCAGCCCACCTGATCACAGGCACGTCCTCAGACACATTTTAGTAACTGGTAAATCTGTGCTTTCAAAAGTGATTTAATTATTTTCCCAAATGCACATAAAATTATTTGAGTTATTTTATTCATGTTTATGGAGCATTTTCTAAACCCTTTTCTTGTAGTGATAGCTTGGGAAGGTGACCTATATTCTAGCTCTGTTTGCAGTTGAGCGGTCCCTGCTAAACCCTTCGGAAGGCCCTCTGCTGTGTTCCAGAAGGAGCGGCTGCTTTGCCTTGAGAGTGGGACCTGCGTGTATCGGTATTTTTATTTATTTCCTCTTCTTCAGTCCAAAGAGCTGCTCTGTCCTGTGTCTGTGTCGGGTCCTGTTCTCACTGGGGGGTCGGGCGCTCCCAGAGAGGAGCCGAGGTCCGGGTGCAGACACTGTTCCCCGGGCAGCACAGTCCTTCTCAGGAAAGTTTGAGGGGGAACGAGTCTCCACCTGGAGAGTCAGGGCGTCCTGGGCCCAGAGTGAGGGGTCCCTGCCCCCAGCCCTCTGTGACCTGCAGAAGCTCCTCCCACAGAGGGTCCTCTCCAGTTCCGACCCCGTGGCCCCCTGCGTTCACCGGCCTTCCCGTGGTGCTTTCTGGTGAGTGTTCAGCTGCTGGCCTCCCAGAGCTGTGGACCCACCATCACTGTTGCTCACAGGGGAAACCACGCGCACACAGGCGCTTCCTCGTGTGGGCTGAGTGAGGAAATTTCTTAATCCTCCCTTGAAAGAGCACGGGGATCAGAAGCCCCAGTGTTTGTGCCCAGAATTCACAATGTTGCCCTGGTTTGCTCAGCGACCTCCACAGATTGATGTTTGTTTGCAAACACGTGCCAGTAAGCATGAGCTGTAAGGTGTGTGTGTGCGGGTGTGAGGGTGCGTGTGACTCACACGTGTGTGCAGGTGTGATTGTAGCCACATGGGGGGCCAGGTGACCTCAGTGACGCTGGGACGGGGTGGGGGATAGACGGACACAGCTCTGGGAAGTGGATCTGAGAGCCTGGAAGACAGGAAAGGGACAGACGTGGGCCGATCCAGGGCGCGCTATGGGGACAAGGTGTCACAGGTGACCCAGGCTGACAACCCTTTGCGATCAGGGACCTCGTGCTCACTTGAGGTTCCTTCCGGCATTTGCGTCCCACCTGTCCTCAGGGGACAAAGAAACCTTCCCCACGGCTGGTTCTGTGCCCCAGGGGTCCTTGGGTGCTCAAGGTCATTTCAGGGAGGAAGACCCCAGGGCAGGAAGAACAGAATGAGGTCAGGCCAGGCCTAGTAGACGACGCGGACTTATAGGCACATACTGCAAAATTTGGTAATGGTGAGCAAGAACGCACGGATATAATTTGCTACAGCTCATGCATAGTAATACTTAAGTATATAAATACTTAATTTACAGTAATTAATAGAAGTGAATGTACAGAGAAGACACCGGGCCTGCCCGACACAAGGTAGGTCTGAGCACCGCGGCATGAGCTGCTCCTTGTAATGGAAACGTGCCGGGCGCCATGTGTGGTGGGAGGAAGCGTGCCCCCCACCTGCATAATTCATGTTTGCATCTCATTTGAGAGGTGCTGCAACTCTCCGTGCTCTATATTGTCGAACTTGCGTGTCTGCCTCCCCACACATCCCTCAGCTTGGGAATTCGTTGAGCCACGGCCCCGAGCGTTGGGTGGAGAGGGTAGCGGGAGGGGGTGTTTGTGAGTTATGTTTGCATACAGACCGCTTGCCACCGTGTCCCTGGAGTGCTTAACCACCTGTCTACAGTGTCCCAGGAAGGATGGAGGGCCCGCGGCTGGGAGTGCATCTCACCCACAGATGGTCCCCGCCTGGGGGGCAGAAGGTGGATCCTCAGTTTCCCCTCTGGGCCAAGCCCCTTGCCATTGCTGGGATGTGGTAAGCATCCCTGGGGTGGCCCTGAGTTCCAGCATATGAAGACATAGAGGGCCCCATGGAGGAGCTCTCTGCAGGGGCAGGGTGGAGGATGGAGACGGGGGGTTTCATGGGTCCCCCAACTTTTTCTTTGCTTCCCACCATCCCTCTCCAACTGGCAAACACCCCTCAGCTCTCCCTGCCTCTGGCATGCCCATTATTTCCAGGGCCACACGCAAACTGTAGTGCACCACCCAAACCACGTGGTTTCCAGCCTACATCCCCTCGGTCTCCAGCATCAGGCCCTGGCCTGGTGTGCGGACCTCTCCCGTCCCAGCCCCTGCTGCCTTCACCAGCCTGTCTCCCACCCTCGCTCTCCATGTTTGGTGTCCACTACATCTCTTGGGGCCCCCTTGCCTCTCTCCACGGTGGTCCTGGCCAACTCTTGCTCACCCTCGAACTTTGAGCTGGCATTACCTCCAGAAAGCCTTCCTGAGTGCACCTGCCCGACCTGGCCGCTGCAGGCTGGTTATGTGCCCCATGCACCCCGGCCAGTGCTGCGCCGTCTGTCACTGTGAATCATGCAGTGCTGGTCCCCTCTGGATGGGGAGCCCTGGAGAGCATCTGCGCCCCAGACCTCCCGCCGGATATCTAGCCCAGCCTTCCAGAGGTTCCCCCCACCTGACACGGCTCCCTTCCCAGATGACAGCGGCCGTGAACGGTCCCCATATTTGTGTGACACCCTCTGCATCCCTCCCACCATGCAGACCATGCACCGGATCCTTGTTAGGACATGCTATTTGACTGTTAGAATGAATCACAGTAGCTGCTTTGGGAAGCCCCTCTGCTCTGTCTGTCCACTGTCGCCGTGGAAGGCGGCTGGAGAGAGTGTGTGTACGGGGCTCTGGGGAGGGTGCGGGGCTGCTGACTTGGCTGTATCTGGGGCTCCCGCACACAGAGGGCCGGGCCTTCGTGCAGAGGGAGTGCGGGGCGCGGAAGGGCTTGCTGATGCACTTCACACATGAAATTACTGTTTGCGCCCTGGAAGCTAAAGCACATGTAACCCTCTCATGGTGTCTTTAAAACTTATTATTTTAAGCATATTAACAAGCCACGATGCTGGCTGTTATTTCCAAAAATAATTAATCATAGACAAACTCGAAGAATTCCAAAGAGGTGAACCTGGCAACAGTGCCTAATGGATTAAATGCTGTAATTAATACCCTCCTGCAGCCTCCGTTCGCTGGATGCTGTAATTATGTCCCTTTCTCTGGGACGACGTGGGGCGCAGTGCCCTGCTCTGTGTGCCATGGTCGGCGTGGCCGGCATGCCAGGGAGACCCTTGGAGAGGGTGCGGGTCCTGCTGGCCCCCCATCTCTGACGGGGAGGAGGTGACCGGAGTCGGGCTCATGCTGCACGGTGTCCCTGGGACCTGGGCGTGCTTGGGTCGCCACCACTGCCGCCCCTGGAAGGGGCTTCGCTTCATCCCGTGCCCCCAGGGGCCCCTCCAGGACCTTCCCTCCTCAGTTGCCATGGCCCCTGCCGCTCCTGTGTTTTGCTGCCCCAAGGCCAGAGTGTCCTGAGCAGGAGGACACCTGGCCCCACCTGTGGTCACGAGAAGGGAGATGTGTCAGGTCTTTTATGATTTCCCCTCTGCCCAGGGAATGGCGCTGAGAGTCTACACAGGGACTGAGCGGGGCTGGGGCCCTGGACCCTGCAGCCCACGGTGCTGCCGAAGCCACACGGATGACTTGTCTGGCAGGAAGGCATGTTCACACTGCGCTGTGATCTCAGGGGCCAGGAGCTGGGGGAGTCCTCCCACTGGTTGTCTTGAGCAGAGTCTATGGAGGATATGCCCCCGCATCCCTGAGGCTGAGTCTGGGCTGGGTTGGTAGGGAGCACAACACCGTGCGCTAGCTGGCCACCCTCCGCTCCAGAGCCTGACTTGGCTGTCCCCCATCCACCATGTAGTGAATCTTGGTGACACAACGCTTCCTCTGTCCCTCCACCCACCACACTTCAGATGACCTTTGCGGGCTGCCAAGAGTGCCCTCCCTCACGAGGCACCCCTAGCCACCCCTCCCTTTGCATAGCTACCTCCCAGGGAGAACACATGCCTCCTACAGGATGGGGTGCATCTGGCACCTCTGTTTCCCATGGCTCTGATTTCAGACCTTCTGACATTTATTTTTATTCACACACCTGTGCTCATGGGGACAGAAGACCTAGACCAAGAGTGGGGGTCTCCTGCCCCGGGGCCCTCACACCCCCACCCCAGAGGCAGCTTCTCTCAGTGGCTGCTACTTTGATTCTCTGTCTTGCATTTTTGCAAATTAATTTTTCCACTGTAACTAGACTGTTCATGTCTTGATTTCTTGATTTGTCAATTTTAGACAATGTCTACTGACATCATACGACAGATGAAGATTGTTGCTTGTTACCTGTGGCTGTGTAATGGACAAGTTAGCTTTTGCTGACTAGCAAACTATCCCAATGTGCAGTGGCTTCAAAGACTGACCCCTTATTTAACTCATGATGTTTTGGGTCAGCAGTTTGGGCTGGGTTCAGGCAGATGGTTCTTCCGCTGGTACAATACTCTTAAAAAGTGTGTGGGTTTCCTATATATTAGATTCAACAAAACATCTCTCTGTAAGAGTTACAGCAACTCTAGGGTTAGGCCTCTGCAAGATTATCCCTGCAAGATGTCTAACAAGACTTTTTTCTTCTTTTCTTTTCTTTTTTTTAGGGAGGGAGAGAGCATGAGTGGGGGGAGGGCAGGGAGAGAGAATCCCAAGCGGGTTGCAAACTCAGCGCAGAGCCGGGCATGGGGCTTGATCCCACAACCCTGAGATCACAACCTGAGTCGAAAGGATGAGTTGGGTGCTCGGCTGATTGAGGCACCTGGGCGCCCCGTCTTACGAGACTTGCAGTCTCGCTCCCAGACGGGCCCTGAGCCTCCCCGACGTCTGGCAGTGGCTCACACAGGAACTTCTTTCTTTGCCTCTGGCTCACTGAACGTCGAGAATCACTTCCCGACAGGGGGCAGGAAATGAGCCGTGTCCTCCAGCTCGCAAGTCTCAGCCCCTCCCAGCTCTTCTTGCACACTGAACCCTCGTTTCTTCGGCTTCTTTGCTCCTCTGTGTCTCATCACAAGCAGACCACAGGCCGACTGACACTTAGGGCCTTTTTCTCAGAAGTCCTCCCCCAGGGCCCACGGGTCACGTCCGCGTTCTACAGGCGGTGGCGTGTCAGGGTGTTAGTCCCATGTGACGGCACGGTTCCCACTTTCTGACTCATCCTTTACACACGTGCTATGCTTTTTAGGTTTCTGCTTTGGCAGCACTTTCAATACCCAAGTGTGTGACGGTCACGTCCTGCTGTGTAATCAACTGCCTGAAACCTGGGGGCTTACAACAGCCGGTGTTTACTTAGCTCATGACGCCACGAGCGTCAGCGCTGGAGGCCGGGCTCTGCCGGCCAGTTCTTCCGTTGCTCCTGGCTGTGTCCCTCAGTGTCAGTCAGTTGTCACTCAGCCCTGCGGCCGGATGACCTAGGGTGGTGGTAATCACATGCCCGAGGAGCCTGATGGCTCCATTGGTGAAGCGTCTGCCTTCAGCTCAGGTCATGATCCCGGGGTCCTGGGATCGAGCCCTGCATCGGGCTCCCTGCTTGGCAGGGAGTCTGCTTCTCCTTCTCCCTGCTTGTTCTCTCTCTTACACTCGCTCGCTCTCTATCTCAAATGAATAAATACCATCTTTTAAAAAAAATCACATGCCAGTCAGTTGGCAGCCTTCTGCCCGGGAGAAAGGGGGACTGGCCCCCTGCCCCTCCTGAGCGAGACCATGTTTTCCACGGGCGGGTTGCAGTTCTAGGAGGAGGGAGAGATGGTGTGGCTCGAGCCACGGGCAAGTGTCTGCGTCACGTGCCCTGCTGCCCCACCAGCCAGTGTGGGTCTACGGTCAGTCCCGGGGCTGGTGAGGGTGGATGTCCCAACAGGCACGGACGCCGAGGTGGGAGAAAGCTGGAGGCTCTTGCTGCCACAGCCTCCCTCCAGCATCCCCCGAAATGCTTCTTCCATCATTTCAGATAGTTCAAACCAAGGACTCTTTACAATAAATCTTAACGTAAATAGAATACTTAAACCTCTAATTCTTCTTCCATAAAAAGGTGAGTTTTCCCCTAAGATGGCAATTCTTCTTCTTTTTTTAGAAGCGTGAGGATATCGACATCCCTGTCTCCCCCTCAGCTCTCTGAGTCCTCGGCTCTGCTTTTCCATTGTCAAGGGTGTGAATACATAGATCCTGCTCGTGGGCTCTGCTGACATTTCCAGGCCTTGTTCAGAGTCTGGTTCCTCACGTTCATAGTTAGGAAAACAATGAATACCTTTTCAGGACTGTAATGAACTCGATGCTGTTCCCTAGGGAATGCCCACCTGGGAAGTCGCAGTCCAGCAGGTACCTCTTCTCCTCTCGAGTTGCTTTGATCACACCCGGTTAGGGAGGCCTTTCCCACAGGGGTCTGCCTGGCTGTCCTGCCGTCCCTCAGGCCTTTGCTCTGCCCTATCGCCAGCAATTTCTCCCGTCCCTCCCTGTGCCTTCTGTTCTCTTCTGCTCCTTCCCCGGAGCATCTGTCTTTCTGATTCATCCGCTGGCCGAGCCCCCATCCCCTGGCTCGGAGCCTCTGCCCCCCCGAATCCAGCCTGGTCCCAGCTGCCCTCTCCCGCGGTGGGTCCAAGCATGCTGTACCAACGGAAGTAGTCCTCATTGCTTTGATGTTCACATTTCTCACATGCCTTCACACTAGATTGGTAGGTTGTCAGGTGATACAATAGTTACATGAACTGATTTTCCCTCAGAATTTTAAAGAAATTGCTCTGTCATCCTTCTGAAATCTGAACTCACAAAGGGACTCATTCCAGTTTGTGTGGCTTCATAGGTGGCTTGTGTTGGTGGTTTTTCTGGAAAAATACTATGGTAATAATACCTCGCTTATCTTTGACGTTCAGTGAATTTCTAATGATACCTACACACTTTTAAATATTCTCTGGAACATTCTATGAGCATTTCAATAGAAAGATTCCTGTTTTTCTTCTGGAAAATTCTCTTCTGTTTACACACACACAGATACACATTCACATACGTGCTCTTGGTATATATTACATATACATTTTTATATCACGCTCTACATCATATTGTATATTATGTATTATATATTATATGTCATACTGTGTCTTAAGTCTATAGCGATACATTATGTATGTTACAGTATAAAACACACGTTACCTACAGTGTGGTGGGAATCACGTACTGAATGACTCCCCTCCCTCCCCTCCCTCCCCTCCCCCTTGCCCCCTCCCCCCGCCCCGGGTATGCGCTTTGTTCCCAGGGCGCCTGCCCCTGGGCGGCAAGCTGTCCAGGATTGTCCTTCCTCGTCTCTTATTTTCTGCCTGTTTGACTTTTCCCCACGTTCCAGGAGACCTCCTCAGCTGCGTTTTCCTAATCTAGTGAAGTTTTAAAGCCTGTGTTTGTGCCTTCCGGAGCGCTTCTGCCTTCTCTGGGCAGGTGCTCTGGCTCCGCACACTTGCCCGTTCTCCCCAGGTGCACGCGGTGTCTGTGGGATGCACAGTGTCCTTGGCAGTTCCGTCCAGCCCCCTGGGTGACTTTGTCTTGGATCATCTCCGTCTCCCTTTCCTGCAGCCTCTTCGCCTCTGCCTCGTCTGCGCCGCTCACTGTTCCTCTCGAGCTGAGGAGAAATCCTGGGCGGGCAGGTGGGTCTTGTCTGCGTGGGGGCAGTGGGGCAGAGGCCTCTCGGGGTTTAGCCAAGAGACCCGCCGCCCTGCACCCTCCGAGGGGACCCTGGCTTCTGCCCCAGTCACTTCACTACTGGCTCCTGTCTGCCTCTCCTTCCCGAAACCTGTGGAAATCTCTCGCCGGTGAGGGACCCCCCTTTGCCCACCCCGTCCGGTCCTGTCTCCCTTCTGGCTCCTTCATGTTTGCATCAGGAGGCCCCGGAGCACAGGTGCCACCCCTCAGTCTTGAAGCTTCAGGCTGTGTGTTGTTTTTGAGACCATTTGGCTAATGTCCCTGTCCCAAGACTAAACTCTGTCCAGGTGGGACTGTGCTGTCCTCTCTGTCACATCTCCACACCTCAGGCCGGGCCTCTGGGGTAGACGCTCACTCATCCCATCCATTCGCTCATCCATCCATCCATCCATCCATCCATCCATCCATCCATCCTTTCACCAAACGTGTGCTGAGCCCTTCCTGTGTGCGGGGCATTGGGCCAAGTTCTTGACACTGTCCATCTCCAGAAGAGGCGAGCGTCCCTGCTCTCCAGAGGCTTGCAGGTTGGCCAGAGGAGACAGATAAGACGCACAGTGAATCAGCTCCAGGAATGTATTCCATAAGTGAATGGATGGGAAAAGTACAGGAGGAGGAGGAAAATTTCTCAATTCCCGTGTGCCTGCTACCAGAGGCAGGCACAGATGTCTGCCATGTCCCACGGACGCTGCTGGTGGTCTGAGGCACACCTGCTCTGTGCACGGTCCACACTCAGATCTGGATGTAGCAAGGACTGCCTCAGGCTGGGGATATGCTTCCAGGACAGGGCATGCATCTC
>NW_027397120.1:2082318-2106905 GCF_003265705.2 Callorhinus ursinus
CCCCCCCCTAGAACCCTCAGTTTGTTTTTCAGAGTCCATCGTCTCTCATGGTTTGTCTCCCCCTCCGATTTACTCCCCTTCATTCTTCCCCTCTTGCTATCTTCTTCTTCTTTTTTTTTCTTAACATATATTGCAATATTTGTTTCAGAAGTACAGATCTGTGATTCAACAGTCTTGCACAATTCACAGCGCTCACCGTAGCACATACCCTACCCAGTGTCTATCACCCAGCCACCCCAACCCTGCCACCCCCCACCACTCCAGCAACCCTCAGTTTGTTTCCCAAGATTAAGAACTGCTCATATCAATGAGGTCATATGATACATGTCCTTCTCTGATTGACTTATTTCACTCAGCATAACACCCTCCAGTTCCATCCACGTCGTTGCAAATGGCAAGATCTCATTCCTTTTGATGGCTGCATAATATTCCATTGTGTATATATACCACCTCTTCTTTATCCATTCATCTGTCAGTGGATATCTTGGCGCAGTTTGGCTATTGTGGACATTGCTGCTATAAACATCGGGGTGCACGTACCCTTTCGGATCCCTACATTTGTATCTTAGGGGTAAATACCCAGTAGTGCAATTATTGGATCGTATGGTAACTCTATTTTCAACTGTTTGAGGAACCTCCATACTGTTTTCCAGAGTGGCTGCACCAGCTTGCATTCCCACCAACAGTGTAGGAGGGTTCCCCTTTCTCCGCATCCCCGCCAACATCTGTCGTTTCCTGACTTGTTAATTTTAGCCATTCTGACGGGTGTGAGGTGGTATCTCATTGAGGTTTTGATTTGGATTTCCCTGATGCCGAGCGATGTTGAGCACTTTTTCATGTGCCTGTTGGCCATTTGGATGTCTTCTTTGGAAAAATGTCTGTTCATGTCTTCTGCCCATTTCTTGATTGGATTATTTGTTCTTTGGGTGTTGAGTTTGATAAGTTCTTTATAGATTTTGGATACTAGCCCTTTATCTGATATGTCATTTGCAAATATCTTCTCCCATTCTATCGGTTGTCTTTTGGTTTTGTGGACTGTTTCTTTTGCTGTGCAAAAGCTTTTGATCTTGATGAAATCCCAATAGTTCATTTTTGCCCTTGCTTCCCTTGCCTTTGGCGACGTTTCTAGGAAGAACTTGCTGTGGCTGAGGTCGAAGAGGTTGCTGCCTGTGTTCTCCTTTAGGATTTTGATGGACTCCTGTCTCACATTTAGGTCTTTCAACCATTTGGAGTCTATTTTTGTGTGTGGTGTAAGGAAATGGTCCAGTTTCATTCTTCTGCATGTGGCTGTCCAATTTTCCCAACACCATTTGTTGAAGAGACTGTCTTTTTTCCATTGGACATTCTTCCCTGCTTTGTGAAAGATTAGTTGACCATAGAGTTGAGGGTCCATTTCTGGGCTATTCTGTTCCATTGATCTATGTGTCTGTTTTTGTGCCAGTACCATACTGTCTTGATGATGACAGCTTTGTAATAGAGCTGGAAGTCCGGAATTGTGATGCTGCCAGCTTTGCTTTTCTTTTTCAACTTTCCTCTGGCTATTCAGGGTCTTTTCTGGTTCCATACAAATTTTAGGATTATTTGTTCCATTTCTTTGAAAAAAGTGGATGGTATTTTGATGGGGATTACATTGAATGTGTAGATTGCTCTAGGTAGCATTGACATCTTCACAATGTTTGTTCTTCCAATCCATGAGCATGGAACGTTTTTCCATTTCTTTGTGTCTTCCTCAATTTCTTTCATGAGTATTTTATAGTTTTTTGAGTACAGATCCTTTGCCTCTTTGGTTAGATTTATTCCTAGGTATCTTATGGTTTTGGATGCAATTGTAAATGGGATTGACTCCTTCATTTGTCTCTCTTCTGTCTTATTGTTGGTGTATAGGAATGCCACTGATTCCTGTGCATTGATTTTATATCCTGCCACTTGACTGAATTCCTGTATGAGTTCTAGCAGTTTTGGGGTAGAGTCTTTTGGGTTTTCCACATACAGTATCATATCATCTGCGAAGAGTGAGAGTTTGACTTCCTCCTTGCCGATTTGGATGCCTTTGATTTCTTTTTGTTGTCTGATTGCTGTGGCTAGGACTTCGAATACTATGTTGAATAGCAGTGGTGAGAGTGGACATCCCTGCCGTGTTCCTGACCTTAGGGGAAAGGCTCTTAGTTTTTCCCCATTGAGTATGATACTCTCTGTGGGTTTTTCATAGATGGGTTTTATGATATTGAGGTATGTTCCTTCTATGCCAATACTCTGAAGAGTTTTGATCAAGAAAGGATGCTGTACTTTGTCAAATGCTTTTTCTGCATCTATTGAGAGGATCATATGATTCTTGTTCTTTCTTTTGTTAATGTATTGTATCACGTTGATTGATTTGCAGATGTTGAACCAACCTTGCAGCCCAGGGATAAATCCCACTTGGTCAGGGACAGGCATTCTAAGGTCTAGGGTCCCTTCACAAGGACAGGGCAGCAAGGGTGTCTGTGGGGGTACCTTTTCCCCTGACCCCAGGTACCCCATTCCTCACACCACCTGACCCGTGTTTGGATGGCGTTGCTGTCCTCCATGTCCTGGGAAGTTTTATGAAGACCTGCTCTTCTGGGGAGCCATGAGGAGCCCCAGAAGGGTCCTGACTCTGACCCAGGTTGAGGCAGGGTCCCTGCAGATCAGAGCCTGGGCAGGAAAGCAAGCGGTAAGATTTCCATCGAGCTCAAAGCAATTTCCCCCCAGTGTGCCTGGCACCAAGGTCTTCCAGGACAGCCTGTAAGAAGTCTCTGCCTATGCTGCATGCGGGCCTCCTGTTACTTTTCCCCTCAGCGCATGGGGTTCGGAAGCACCTGAGTGTTTGGCGGCCCAGCAGATACAAATCACGGAGTGTGGTGTTTGGGAAAGGTGTCTATTTATTACCAAACTTGTTTCCATTATTTGACCACTGTCAAATCTGCAAAAAGCTTTCTTCAGAGGTAATAAATAAAGAAATGAGCAGATAACAAGGGAATGTATTCTTTGTTTGACATGCCTTTATTTTTAGGAGATAAGATGTATGTTGACATTTAATTCTCATTTTTAATCTGGGCATTACATAAATGTCTTCTGTGGCAGGTCTCTTTCTATCTGCATATCTTTGGTTCCCATATCAGCAAACAGTTTTTGGACTGTTATTTTTTTTTATGTCTGATAAAGGGTGCATTCAAGGGAAGGCGTGGAATTAAATCTTCAAAAACGCAGCTGCAGATGGGACTTCTGTGTCTGGGTGGGAGTGAGGGGCTCAGCTCTGTGCTTCTTTATGTCCCAGCTTCCTGGTGGCTGGCCCAGGATGGCCCTTTGGGGCAAGTGCTCTGTTTGGTTTACAGCAGATGAAAAAGCACATGTGCTACTTTTATGTTCTCAGAGTTCAAGGATGCAGCCGGCAAGGAGATGCAGGGGCCAGCACACAGAGGGGCCAGACCTCCAGGCAGAGGGGCTCCAGGCACTGCCGGGCTGAGCCAAGGCTGCAGCCGGGCCCCCGCCCCCCCCGCCCCCCACCCTCCTGTCCAGCCTTCCTGATGAGGAGAGGGTGGCCTGTGTGGGGGCAGCTCCCAGGGCCCCTTTGCAGCTCGCAGCCCCAGTACTTCCGGAGCAGTCTCTGCAAGCCTCCCCCAAGTGTGCTTCTAGTCAAGGTCCTTATTCTCCTTGCTGGAGCTAAGGCCGCAGGGTTGCCAACAGCAGCGTGATTTCTATTTCATGGAATCCTAGAGCACTCGGACGAACACCAGAGATAAGGAATATACCCAGAAAAGCTTCCACTAGGAGCCCATATAACTTCCAGAGCGCCTCTCGGAGGAGACCTCTTCCCATGTCTCACGGTGGCCGTATGAGAAAGCAAGCCCTCCTCACCGCCCATGCCTGTGGCCACTGGGACTGCTGAGAACCAACCATCGGGGGCAAGGGGCAGAGCAGACATCCACATCGTGGAATTTATAAGACCAGCGGCTCGCGGATTCATATCAAACTAACGTGTCCATTGGACACTTCTTTTGCACCAGCCTGTAGGGCTGTAGTTGGTCTCGCTTACCTGCCTTAGCCCTTTCTCCCCAGAGCCTCGGCTCCTGGAAGCCTCCTGTTATAGACTCAGTGCTCTCTGTCCAGTGGCCTCACCCCTGGGGAGTCTGCAGCTGTGATTCAAGGCGGGGAGACAGCTGATCAAAAGATTTAGTGCCCTTTACCCAGTGGGGATGGCCGTGATTGAATACTTGTCATGTTTAGCGACAAACAACCTGGAGCTGTGACAGGGGCTGTGACAGGGGTGCATGGTCAGTGGTGACCCCCAGGTGCTGTGAGATCGTGTACTCTGTTCTCACCGTGGCGTCATGGGCTTCCATGGCCCATTACCAAATGGCTGTTTTAATTAAATTGTTTGAATAAGCAGCAGTAATGACTAATTTTCTGAGAACCTTTTTTTTCACGGTCTTTATGGTTGAATCATAGATTGAGGTGTGTGACCTTGTACATATCAACATTGAGGACCATGGACCACGGCAGGGGTAACAGGACCCAGAAGCTGGGGTTTGCATGTAACCAAGATACAGGGTGTCTTGGGAGACGGAGAGTGGAAAAATTATCCTGGATTTGGGGCTGAGTTAGGCATTGCAGGGAAACTTGCTGCCTGGCGTGAGCATCTGAGCACACCTCCATGCGATGACATGTCTCTCCTTTGTTCCCAGTGAGGGACTCTGTTTGCATCATATCTTCTGGATAGTTCTTTAATTCGGAAATTATTTCCTTTTTTTTTAAAAGATTTTATTCATTTGACAGAGAGAGGGAACACAAGCAGGGGGAGGGGCAGAGGGAGAGGGAGAAGCAGGCTTCCCACTGAGCAGGGATCCCGATGTGGGGCTCGATCCCAGGACCCCGGAATCATGACCTGAGCCGAAGGCAGACACTGAACTGACTGGGCCACCTAGGTGCCCCTCAGAAATTATTACCTAAAGATGTATCTGTTGTTTCAAAGCAATAGACAAGTGCAGCTTCCCGTTACAAGATTTGTACAGAGCGAAGGTATGGAGAGCAAGACATCACTGCTTTGGCCTCCTGTCTGCCTTTGGTGGTCCCCCCAGAACTTCCGGACCTCCTCTGTGCCGCACACACACACCGGCCTTCTCAGATGGTGCACACAAACAGGATATTATGAGTGTTGTTCTAAAAGTAGTTTTTTAAAAAACATTTTGGTTAGAACACGTGCCATGAGATCTGCCCACGTACCGTGTACAATGCAAAGTTCGTCCCGGCATCACGTGTGCAGCGGGCTCTGGAGCTCATTCAGCCTCCATAACTGAAACTTCAGATCCGTTGAGCATCCCCTGTGTTCCGCGACCCCAAGCCCCTGCAAACCACCCTTCTCTCTGCTTCTGTGATGCTGCCGTCTTAGTTGGCTCCTGTAGGAGGAGTCACGCGACATTTGTCCTTCTGGGACTGGCTTCTCTCCTAACAGCCCCCAGGTTCAGCGACGTCGTCAGGGAGGGCGGGACTCCCTTCGTCTTCAAGGCCGGGTAACATTCCGTTGTGTGGGTCTACTGGGTTTTCTTAACCCGTTCGTCTGGGAATGCACATTCAGGCTGTTTCTGTGTCTTGGTTCCTGTAGTTGAGCTGGAAGGCACACAGGAGGGCACGAGTCTTTTCAAGATTCTGATTTCAGCTCCTCGGGACACACACACATGCCCCCAGCCAGGAATGCCGCCTAATACGGTAACTTCCATTTTACCATACTTTTTCCTGTTGTCACCGTATCATTTCACGTTCCCACCAATGGCACACGAGGGTTTCGCTGCTTCCCCATATCCTCACCTGCACTGACTGTCTCTGGTAACAGCTACCCTAACGGGGGCGAGATCCCAGTTCGTGGTCTTGACTTCCCGGACGACAGTGATGAGCCTACATTTTCACACGCCTGTGCGCTGTGTGGGCAGCTTCTTTGGAGAAGTATCTGTTCAAGTCCTTCACCGACTTTTTAATTAAGCCAATCGTTTGTTTGTTCAGCTATCGAGTTGTAGGACTTCCTTATGTATTTTGGATAGTAATCTCTTATAACGTGGGTGGTTTGCAAATATTTTCTCACACTGCATGGATTGCCTTTTCAATTAATTCAATCAATTAATTGAAATTAACAAATTTAGTACAATTCAGTTAACTGATTCTTGTTAACTGTTTCCTTTGCAGAAGAGTTTTAGTCTCTTTATGCTTCCTTGATTGTGTTTTTGGTGTCAGATCCAAGAAATCATTGCCAAGTCCGATGTTAGGAAGCTCTTTCTCTGATTTCTTAACATGATTTTATGGTTTTGGGTCTCACATTTCAATCTTTTTGTCCATTTCCAGTTGACTTTTGTGTATGGTGTGAGATGAGCATCTGATTCATTCTTTCATGTGTGGGCAGTTTTCCCAGCCCTGTTGAAGGGACCACACTGGAAACTATAAAAGTCGACAAAAGACATTAAAGACATAAATGAATGGAAAGACATCCATGTCCACGGACTGGAAGACTTTTATTGTTGAAATGTCCATATACCCTAAGGAATCTACAGATTCAGTGCTGTATTTTGTCAAAACCCCAAGGATACCCCTTACAGAAATAGAAACAATTCCTAAAATGTAGATGAGCCATAGAAGGCCCTGAATAGCCAGAGCAGTCTGGAGTAAGAGCAAAGCTGGGGGCATCAACTTCTTGGCTTCAGAACACGCTGAAAAGCAATAGTGATTCAAACAGCATTGTCCTGGCATGAGGACAGACACAGAGGTGGACGGGGGAGGATGGAGAAGTAAATCCACATGTACAGTGAGCTGATCTGCATCCCGGTGCTGGAAAAACACAGTGGGGAATGGATCGTGTCTTCACTGTGGTTCTGGGAAAACCGAATGGCTCCCACATTGGCCCACACCCACCTCCCTCGTTCTGTTAAAGTTCATTGGAACGCTCCCTCATTTGGACCTTCTGGGATTCACTGGTCTATCAGTATTGTTTTAGGTTTTGATCATTGCAAACAACAGGCACACATCTCTGTGCTTATGTGTGCTGTCTTTAGGACAGACTCCCAGAGATGGAATTGTTGGGCCAAATGTTAAGAACTTTTTAATTTAAAAATAATGCTACCCAATGTCTGTCCAGAAGGCCCCACCTTCCTCTCTCCCTTCAGGAGGGTTGTCATTACTGAAATTCTCCAGGACAACAACTCTGCTTGGACTCTTGGTCCAGGAGCCACTCTAGGTGTGGGGGCCGTCCTGGGTGCTGGTGGTAGGAACCGACCCTCATGCCCCTGAGGCCCCCTTGCAGGGGTGGGAGCCCTCCAGGAGCACTTCCCTGGAGCTCGTGCTGCTCACGGACCAGCCACCCATGGGAAGTGGCCAGCTCACAGGGCAGCCTGCCCTCTCCTTCCAGAGCTGTCCTTGAGCTGGGGATGCGAGCTTTCAGCTGACCTGCAGGCGGCTCTGTGGACCCCTGGAGTCATCCCAGGTTTCTCAGAACTTTCTCATAAGATTTTCATAATTTGCTCCATGGTCTTCATATTTCATCCACTCTTTTAACAATTTGGTGTTGCTAACAGCCAGTGATAGACTGCAAAAAAATAATACTGGTCATAGCAACCATTCATGAAATGACGTTTGTAAAATCAGCTTATCCTGCAATGGAGTACTTTTCCGACAGCATACTTGGAAGGTGCCTTGAGTCTCTTGGGAGCAACGGATCAGGGTTGATTCGAGCAGGATGTAATCAAAACAAAAGCACCTGGTAGGCTGCCTTTAAGAATTTTTAAGGAATTAAGTACTTCCTTAAATGTTTAATGAAAATTAAAATGAGATTCTCTTTCCACTGCAATATGCATTTCATAGTTTCAAACTGTATGTTTTCATGTAGCATTAAAAATGGATTATAGGGGCGCCTGGGTGGCTCAGCCGTTCAGCGTCTGCCTTCGGCTCAGGTCATGGTCCCGGGGTCCTGGGATCGAGCCCTGCGTCGGGCTCCCTGCTCCGCGGGAAGCCTGCTTCTCCCTCTGCCACTCCCACTGCTTGTGTCCCCTCTCTCGCTGTGTCTCTCTGTCAAATAAATAAATAAAATCTTTAAAAGAAATGGATATAAAGTTGCATATAAAAACCAGGGCTGATCAGAAAAAACATGTGGACAAAAAAGGACTTAGTAAACTGTACAAATGAATGAAAAATGTTACAAAATACAGAAATGGGAAATGCCTACTTTCCTAAGTATGTGTGTGCAAATACGTATATACTGACAGGATACACACAGGTGTATTGACATTAGCTCTTAGTATAAGAACATAGTGCTATGGATAAGAGGATCAAGACAGTAGAAATACCTGAGTTAATAAAAATACAGAATCAATGTAACTTTGTTAGTAATCAAAAAATACAACTTGTAGCAATGAGAGCTCAATGTTTTACTACCTAATTTCTCCCTCCTGCCCCACCCCCCCGGCTCCTCCCTTCTACGTGGTCTGCAGAGGCTCAGACGCTGCTTTTATCGAAGTAAAGGATCTTTTAGAAAACATTGTGGGGACTGGTGTCACTCGCCTGCGCGTGCTGACAGCCTCTGACTGACAGTTCTCCTCGGGGAATTCAGTCTGGGGAGACAGGAAATTGACTCCAGGCAGAGCTATTTGAGATATTCAAACCGGTCAGCAACTTCCATCTCCCGGAGTGCTATCTCTAAATGCTTCTCCGAAGTAACTCTTCTCTGGGCTTTTTCTAAGCTATTTACGAAGACTACAGGGTCACCTAAAATGCTGCTCACACATGGCGTTTCCGGATGCAGAGAAGAGCCTGGCGGGGACGTTTCCCTGAGCTGGCCGTGGTCTGGTGGGCTGCAGCGAGGACGTCAGCATGGGGGACGGGGCCTGGGTCGGCGCCCGCCACGGCAGCTCCCGGCAGAGCGTTTCCCGGCACCCAGCCCTTCACTCAGGACAATGTTTCTATACATTGCGATTTTAAAGAGAAAGAACAAAAACTATTTTTAAACTTGTTTCAGGATTCATCAACCTGTCTAACTCAATTTTCTGTGAACGAAAACGGGCTGTGGACAAAGCACCTGTAGTCACCGCCGCGTGCGGACTCCTCCGAGCCTCCGGGAGGCACAGGTGTGCTCGAGCGAGCGCCAGGTGTGCGGGCATGTCGGTGACCCGTTCTCCCCGTGCTGCCGCAAGTAGACAGAACCTTGGTGGCCGGAGTGACAAGTGTCCACGGCCGTCCATCTCAGGACAGCTGGGCAGCGACTCACCTTGACAGGGCTTCTGCCAGGTCCCCGTCTTGGCAGGTGGTCGAAGGATCGGAATGGCCCCATGGGGAGTGACGGCCGGTCCGCTGGGGCTCTGTGCGCCCCTCCTGCCTTGGCCGTCCGCCTGCCGTGTTGGTCCCATGGGGAGGGCAGAGGCATGAGAGGGGCCGCCTCAGCCAGAAGCAGCGTAGCCATGGTGGCTTGGGGTCCAAGTTCTGCAGGCGGGGTCCGTGCAGATCCAGGTGTGGCCGAGGCTCCAGGGGCGCAAGCTCTCCGAGCCCCAGCTGCTCGCCTCTAAAGTGAGACCAGTGACATTGGCCTCCGGAGGGCACGGCTGGACAGGGATGCATGTGTGTCGGTCACACGGTCGGAGCTTAGAAAGCGATTAGCAGGTGCCATTGGCCGAATTCTCTTGACAGCACAGATCACGGCGTGGCAGCGTCGACGTAAAGGCACGTCCTTTAGCTTCTCCCTGGCCCCCAGCTGTGAGCGGGCCCTTGAGACGGTTGAGAGCCCCAAGAGCAGCCCAAGGGCAGGATGTGGACAGAGCTCAGGTGGCCAGCGCTGCAGTGGGACCCTCCAGGCCTGAGAGGCCACCCTGAGAACGGGGTGTAGGAACAAACTGGCAGGAAGGTTGTACTAAGTATGTTTGATGCCCTGTTCTTTAATTGAGCGGGGGTCCAGCGGGAATATTTCCATCATTGTCATGATCGAAGGCACACTGCTTAACTCACCGTTGGTCCCACGTGGAGGTTCGTCCTTACGGCATGAGCCTTCCCGCTCGAGTGGAGAGCTGCCCCGTGGCCTTGGCTCAGAGGCAGGCAGGGGGCAGGCGAGCTTAGGAAGAGACCCTAGAAGGGGGTAGGTAGAAGGGGGTGCTTGGGAGCAGGCTGGTCTACAGGCAGATTGGGAGCTGCCCTGGGGTGCGATGTTCAGGCCTGGGTGGCTGTAGCTGGGAGCCTGAGGTGGGGGTGCAGGCAGGGACGGGGGGCTTCTGAAGCTGGGCATGTGGGGACAGTTTTCTCTGGGTCAGAGCACAGTCTAGGTCCATGGGTCTCACACTTCCCTGCCCTTGGGGATCCCCTGGGGACCTCGTTAAAATGTAGCTTCTGATTCAGCAGGTGTGTGTGTGGCCAAGAGTCTGTGATCCTCACCTGCTGTCGGGAGGTGCAGGGACCAGCCAGCCACGGCGCCCCCTGTTCGCATCGGGTTTAGTCCGGCTGAAATCAGGGAGGGTGGTCCATTCAGTGCCCCATAAGAATGGGTGAGGTTATCCTTCAACATATATTTTAATATTAGTGATTAGAATTTCAAAATTGCCTGTGAAAGTGAAGGTTTTCACTTGTGGACAGATCATATGTATATGTACATGCACGTGCACACACCATACACACACGCACAAGCACATGCATCACCGTGTCTGCATGTCGTATTGGGGGGGGTTCTCTGGGGAAATGGAACCCACAGGATATATGCGTCCATCTATGGATCTCTGTAACTATATAGATATATCCTGAGCTTATCGGAGTATAATGGGATTTATTAGCAGGAACTGGCTCACAGGAGGCTGCCAGCTAAGACTCAGGAAGGCCAGGGGCCTGGTCTGGAAGCCTGAGAAACAGGAGCACAAAGGGCGGGAGATGGATTCCTAGCTCATTAGTCATACTTCTTCCATCTTTTTGTTCTATCCGGGCCCTCAACCATTGGATAGGGTCCATCCCCACTGGGAGGGGACGTCTTCTTCACTCGGTCCATGGACGCAAAGGCTAACGGCATCCAGAGCCTCCTGGCAGACACACCCAGGACCGTGTGCCATCATGTACCTAGGCACCCGACGGCCCAGGCAAGTTGGCACAGAAAATTAACCATCACATGTGTAGACATGAAACTGGTAAAGTAGGAACTTAATTATATACAAAAGGTCTTATGCTCTTTGCAGAATGTTCTATGAATGTGTCTTCAAGTAACAAAACTCTCAGGGAATTGTCTCAGACTGTGTCTCTAAAGGTGTGTTCAGGACCGCGTGCTCTGACGGAGCTGTGGGACTGGCCTGCGGGAGTCGTTGGCCCCTCTGAAGGCGTCTCCCAAACCTCAGTGCTGCCCTCAGTGCAGGCTTTGCCCACAGCCAGCACTTGTCCGGAGTGAGGACCGGGGCCGGTGGTGGTCCTCAGGGCGTGCACGTGTGTCTCACTCAGATGCCCGGCAGGTGTTTGCTCCTCGGGCTGGGGCGTGTCCCCATTCATTCCGCTCTCCTGGGCTGCAGGACGGCCGGCTACGGTGGCGGGGGCTGGTGAGGGCTCCCTGGGATGGCGGTCGTCCACCTGCTAAACTGTGCTCCCACAGGAATGTGTTGGCCATCAGATCACTGTGCTGAGCAGCTGAGGGCTGAGTTGGTGGGCTACCCATGACTGTCCTCCCTTCTGCTTTAGAGACACTTCCGGGCTCAGGACCAGCCTCTGTGGGGAGGACAGAAGGCCACTGCCCTGTCCTCATAAAACGCAGTGACGGGAAGGGTGGACGCTGCAGGAAGGTACAGTCACGGCCCTCTAAAGCCTGGCTGCTGTGAGATTTAGGAGGTTTCTCCTACCGTTCCTTGATTCCTCATCATCAGCTTTCCTATGGTAGAAGAGCCCTATGTATCTTGGGTTACTGGGGTTTCCTTCGCCTCCGAGAATCAGAAGTTGATGAGTATGCTAATGAGTAGTTGGCATTTGTACCTAACACTTCTTAACCTTTACTGTTACAGTGACCTTCACTCGTGAGTAGTGAGGTTGAACAGCCTTAGTGCTGTGGGATGAATGTTTGAGTAGGCAATTTGGCAATCAGCGTCCAGGGTGGGGACCGTAAAACACGTGTATGTCGTTGGCCGGCAAGACTTGCTCTTCTTAGAGATCTTGATGTGATACGTGAAGGCATTTAACGCCCCTGTCCATCCATTCAGAAGGAAGGAAATCAAAACTGAAAAAGGGAATTCTGAAGGAAGCATTAGTCCCGCAGGCTCTGTGCTTCGGTGTAGGGCATGTTAGAGGAGCAGGACCCCAGGCTGTCCCCGTGGTGATGGTGACCTGGAGGTGAAGCCAGGACTAGAGACCCACGAGGTAGGGGGAGTCGTTTTCCTGCGCTCTGAGGCACGTGGACACGGTCCAGGGATGTCCTGAGAAGGACAAGCAGGTCGGCTGGGCAGGAGAGGTAGCAGCCGCCCCACAGAGGAGAAGGCGGGGGTCAGGGTGCAGAGACCCAGGACGACCAGGGTGCAGGATGGTCTGCTGCCAGCGGACAGGACCGTCTGTGAGTGAGAAGGGTCTCCAGCCCGGCCCGGCCCCGCCCCATCGCCACGGAGCACTGACCTTAAAGACAGTGGGGCTCAAGTCAACATAAGATGCTACCCAGATGCCTGGAGAACCCGAGAAGAGTTCCCCTTTCTGCTTAAAAACTGAGAAATAAAGAACATTATAAGCGGTCAATATTTTAATGACTATGACTGTCATCTGTTCTGAAAGATCACAGTGTATGTCTTAGATGTGTGCTCATGGCTGTTCATGTGTTCGGGCCCAAACGGCCAGCGACACAGCCGGCTTGACTGATTCAAGCTCTGGGGCCGGTCTGATCGAGTGTCTAAGCTGAGCGGTCGGCTCCATGGAGCTTCGTGACTGCACGGGGCCCGGCTTCTCCATCCTTCCTCCTCTGAGCCCGAGCCCGCTGGTCCGCCTGGTCCATGGGGGTGTTGGCCATTTCAGGTGTGCATCAGGCCTGCCTGTGGGGGTGGGGGAGGGGCTAGCCCCTCCTGCCCGAGGGTTGGGGGAGGGCTGCCACCCTTCCCCCACCCCCTCCACCACCCGACAACAGGGAGACTAGGCCGGCCTGGGACGAGGCAAAGCCTGAGGCCTGTGGTGACCCCGTCCACCTCTGCCTACACGTCCTGGCCCATCTAAGTGCATTCTGCTCTTCCTCTTTGCCAGCTCTGAGCCCAGCTGGGTGGTCTTTCCCGAGCCACCATGCCCAGGCTTAGAGACGGCAGCCCTCCATGGGGACGCGTGCTGGTCTGGACTCAGACGGGCCATTGCGTCTCCATCCCTGGTGGCGAGCTCCACGGGAAAGGAGAGCTCCCTTCCCATGGGCAGGGGCCACACCCACAGAAAGTTGTGGAGAGCAGGCCTCTGAATGGAGAATTGCTGTGTCCGGGGGCCTATGAGGGGAGAGGGCCAGGCCTGTTTTCAACATTGCTGTTTCGAGGAGGCCAGAGGCCGAGGACACACCCGGAGAGCAGGTGGGCACCTGGGGGAGAGGGGAAGGATGCGTCCTTCTTGCCCAGAGCCCGCCCGGCCTGGAGCAGTGACCTCCAGCTGCAGGGAGCAGAGCGACAGAGCCCGCAGGTGTAAGGACCCCCAAATTCGTGTCTTTGTTTGATTTCAGTGCTTTTACTTTGAAGCAGGAAAGCGGAGTCCCTCCAACTTTTACAGGAACTGTAAAATACGGCATTGTATCTGTCCATCTGTCCTTAGGCAAGGGCAGGATTCCTCTTTGTTCAAAATGAACCTAGTTTCTGTTGCCTGGGCTTTAAAACTTATAAACCCCATAATTATTTTTGATTACGTGTCTTTACTATGTGGCTAATTTACCTTGAATGCCTTGAAATTGAATTTGTGGGATGTTTTTCTCTCTCTCACACCAGCTGTCCCATTGATTATTTCCCACTTCCTTTGCTTGTCTGCTTAATAAGACCACGCTTCAGTCCCCTGGCTTCCGAGCAGAAAACCTACTTCTGCTGAATGCTGATTTTCACGGGGATGATCCGGATTTTTATGGTTCTGAAGGAGATGTTGGGAACCCAATCATTTTCTGGATTCCTCACTCTTCTGGAAAGGTAGTCACCTGTTTTGGGGACTGACAGGGGTTCTTTGGAGTGAGGAAATATCAGGCCAGTTAGATGTTTAAGGAAAATTGATATCCGAGGTCCAGAGTGTGCTCCTCTGGGGTGTGTATCTTCAAGTCATTTCATCTCGCGGGGTGATTTAGAAACAAAGTCATTGATGATGAGGTGGACTGCACTCCATTTTGGCCCAGTGCTAACCTCAGGGACTCTTACACGCAGAGATCAGGGCAGCAGTCCTGGGAGGGGCTGGTGGGCCGGGTCAGGGGTATGCACTGATGTGGACATGTTCTACAGCTGCCTCTCAGGGAGTCCACACTCCCCGGCTCTGGGGGGACGCTTCCACACTCGCTGTGGGATTTGGGGTTTCCCTTCAGATGTGCTGCTTTTGTTGTCAGCACCAAAGTGTGTCCTGGTCTGAAAGAAACACAAGCTGGGTGCGTGAAGGCAGCTTGAAGGGCGGAGGGTAACGCTCTGAGCTGGCGTCGTGAGGTCATCATATAAAACCGTGAGGAATGCCTGTTTTCCCCTTTCTGCCTGTGGGGAGAATACCGAGCTCTGCAAACAGAGGCAGTGCCTCCTCTGAGCCCGTCCTGGAAGGCCCTTCCTGATGATCCGGTGGCAGCCCAGCATTTACAGTCGGCCTGCCCAGCCCGGTTCTATTCTCTGGGTGTTTGTGTCCAGGGTGCAGGGCCCGTCCCAGAGGAAGCTGTCGGGCTGTGGCAGTTTTTCTCTCCTCAAAGCTCTTTTCCTCTGAGAAGCTAGCGGGGTGCGTGACGTGGAAGGAAGAGCAAAAGCTCTAGCGTCTGGGGGATCTTAGTGCTGTCAGCTGCCGTCCTGGCTTTCAGAGCCTCGCTGTGCCCGTCTGTGAAATGGGATGATGCGAAGATTTCCCCAGGGTGACACGTTGACAGCACTCATGGGTCAGAGTGCTTGGTGCGTAACAGACACACAACACAAAAAGATGTTCATCACTCTCATGAACTGCGTTATTGACTCCGTTTATCTTCAGTGATGTGAGCCAGTGCTCCTTCTTACTGCGTTCAGAATGTGTAAAGTCCAGATGCTCCATTTAGAGTAGAAATTGGGTTTTATCAAGGTTTGAACTTGCAGAAGCTCCTTCTGGGGATCCCCACACACTGTGGTGCTTCCCTCGGTCCCATCTGGGCGACTTGGGGGAGGGGATATGCGGGGACAGACGCCACGTGCTCTCCACTGTCTCCACTCAGCCTCCCACCGGGCCCTGGATTGGCACGAACTGTGTCTCAGAGAGAAGCCTGAGGTCAGAGGGCTCCGATAACCCAGCCGCAGGTGCTCAGCCGCGCCCAGGAGGGAGGGTGGAAAGGGCTTCCCTGGGGCTGGCACACCAGCTTCTGGGGAGCACTGGGGTGGCATTCTCTGGAGCTAGGGACGTTGCAGGCCCTGGCAGACAGTGGGAAGGACCTCCACGTGTCCTCCGTAAGGCCCTGGCAGGCTCGGGCTGCCCTTACCACAGCAGGTGGCAGAGCGAGGAGGGCGAGGACCAGGGCAACCACCAGGACTCGGCCGGTGTGGTGCTCAGCATGTGGAGCGCGGGTCCTCGGGGAGCCGGTCACAGCGGGCCCCAAGGAGCAGTGGGCCGGGGGGCAGGGGGGCTCAGGGATCGCCTGGGGGCCGCGAGGGCCCAACCCGGGGCTCAAAGCAGACCTGGGGGCCGATGGGTCCCAGAAGATGCTCCAAGGCAGGCTGGTCGCCAGTGTCCGAGCGTGCAGACGGCCACATGGACAGAGCCCTGAGAGCTGGGCAGGGTGTCTGAAAAATCACGCAGGAGAGCAGAGTTTCTCTGGTTAGCAGATCCCGGGAGCCAAAGGAGGCGGGACACAGACTCTGAACACAGAGACCTTACAGGAAAGTTCGCTGGAAAAAAACTTAATCGGGTGGTAACTAGACCCCACCTGGCTCAGAGCCAAGTGTGTCAGTATACGTATGTGTGTGTCCATGTGTGAGTGTGTGCACGCGAGTGTGTGCACACATACTTTGCTTTGTCTCATTTTTGTAGCTGTGGTTTTTAACGTAAAAAACACTGGGATATGTTTGTATTCTAAGAAAAAGAGCCAACAGATAGAAATTCAGTGCCTAGGAAAGAATGGACTTCAAAGAATATTTGAGTAAATCACACTGGGCGTTGTTCCAGGCTCCCCGGAGCAAAGTGCAGCCCAGCTGCCCTGCTGGTGCGGCCCTTCGTGGGGAGATGGTCCTTGCCCCTGGCAGGCCTCGCCTGGGTCTTCCCTACGCTGGGCACAGCTCAGCATGCCCTCGGCCTCCGTGACCCTGGGGGCGTCCAGACCCCTGAGGCCAGTGGCTGACCAGGCACCTGCCCCGGGGAACGGTGAGACGCACGGAGCATCTGCACTGCATCTCCCGTGACCTGCCCGGAGGCTCGGAGTCGGGAAGGGGCCTTGTCCAGCCTGTAATCTCTGTGTAAGAGGGTGCAGGGTGGCGGGGGAGGAGAACCAGTCAGAAGGCCTACTTCATACGCCATGTGCACCGTGGCGTGAGCGTCACGCTCCCCGCGGGGACATCCTGCACAGCCAGGCCCCATCTGCCTCAGGGAGCCCGACTTCGGGACTTGTGCGGAAGCGCTCGCAGAGGTCCACTGCGTTGAATAAACCACCTGACCATCTAGAGCTTTCTCTTCTCTCATCAGGGAGTCTCAGCACTGGAGCTCACACCCACGCAGGGCAGGGGCTTTGGACTTTGGTGGGGAAATTATAGTGGGTTTCCTACCTGCCGGTCGAGCCATGTGCCCCCCTCAGAATGCTGAATTCTGTGTGAAGAAGCCAGCTCGTCTTCCGGACTCACGGCCCATCAGAGTGGTACCAGTTCATACATGGATAGTAAGCAGAGCGTGGTCCAGAAGACAGCCACCGCTGTCCAAACAAGAATACCATTTGTGATCATTTTGAAGCATTTGTCAGGTTTGGACACTCAGGATGCCTGAACGTGCATCAATAATTCATTCTTTTGATAGATCGTCACATTTGCCATACTAACACCGGAAACAGCCGTCTTAATGGCCTGGAACCTGTAAGGCCATTTCATATTTACTGCGTAATATGTTGCGCAGTTGTGGACCAGACCGAGCGAGGCCGGCCTCTTGCCGTCTGGGGTTTTGAGGAGTGAGGAACGAGGCGTCAGTCCTCCGCGTGCTGTAGGACATGGGCGAAAATCGGAACACCCCAACACGGGCGGCCTCGTCCATTAGCTGCGGGTGGGCAAGACTCTTGCTGGGGCGGCCACACGCGGCCGGGATGGACCGATCAGTGCGCACGCGCCTCCTCTCCCTCCCGAATGGCCTCAGGGCAGCAGGACAGTGAGTGCAGATGGCTCTCCTGTCTGCACCTGACATGTTCTGGCATCTGCCCTTGGTGACCCGGGTCACAGCACGGGGACCCGGCCAGCTGTAAAAACTCGTACCGATAATTCTGTTTTTTAATGAGTAATTGCAACAGAGATAACTTTCAACTCATGTCTGGCGTATTTTTATAAACGTATTACTTGTGAATGCACATCCCTGCTGTGGATCTCTGGGAAATTTCCCATTTGGAGAGAGGTGCCATGGTTAGGAGACCCCGCCTTTCTGGGGCTGCCTTCTCCCCGAAGCGCTTCTCTGGGCTCCTCTTGGCCCTGGTCAGTGTGCTTACTGCTGTCGCCCCCAGAACGGGGGCTCTCTGGTTAGCTGCGCTGGGCGTTACAGGCCCGTTTCTCATCACTGGGTCCCTAAGCCCTAACGCAGGGTCTTGTTCAAGTTGGGCCCCTAATAAGACTGATTAGCCTGGGCATGATCCACCAGCACAGGGCAGGGAGCAGAGCATGTTTTGGCCACAGAGCTGGTGGGAGGAAGGGAGGCTGAGGGGCCCCGTCCTTCAGAAGAGGTCCCACTGGTTGGGACAGCTGTGTGTTGTAACCACGGGGGTCCTCCCTGCTAGCCTGCTCTTGTTCCTTGGCATGGCCTTTCCTGTCTGAAGACCCCCCCCTGCCCCACGGCAGGCCGGGAGGGGCTATAGCTCTCGTCAGATCAGGTGGGAGATATTTCCCAGCTCCTCAGTGGGGGCTGGTGGGGACTCAGGGCCACCTGGTGGCACAGGGCTCTGTAACCCTAGACTGTGATGGCCCTGGTCCCAGGGCAGGGGCTAAGATGTTATGCACACACATTGGTCCGGCAGAGCAGTTGGCAAAAGGTGGGGTCTGCCCCCAGGGCCCTGCTCCCCCACAACGCATTGCCCTTCCTTACTGTAGCCTTTAAGTAGTGCCGAGGATTTGGACAGTTCAGGGTCACAGGAGCCGGGGGTCAAGCAGGCCCCTTTCCTACAGCTCAGGGATACAGGGCAGATCCCCTGAGCTCCCCCTTCTGTCTCTGGAGCCTGTCCCCGGCCCACAGACGCTACGGGGATCAGAGAGCCAAGCCCATCCCTCCTTTTATTTCATGTCCAAACCAGAAACAGGAGCAGAACTCCAACTGGGCAGACTGGTCTGTTGCATTCCTTAATTACTCACAGTCAGTGTGCAAGGGAGAGGAATGCTTGCTTGCTGCCGCGTGTGTGCTGGCCCCTCGGCCTGAGCCCGGGCCACGCGCAGGGCTAGGGCAGCCGCTCTCACCACAGACCCATGGCTCGCAGGTGCCCGCGCTTGGTGCCGGGCTTCTCCCCTGAGCTGTCCCCCAGCCAGCCGCCGGCTGCACGGATGTCTGACTGTGTCCACACTGGCTGTCTCCCAGGTGATCCCTGTGCTTGGCTAGGAGCCTGGCACATAGTAGGTGCTCAGTAAGCGTTTGTTGGTGGACTGAGTGACGCTTGGCCCTCTCTGTAGCCTGCGGCCTGGATCCTAAGCTCTGGGGCTGGGGGGAGGCATGTGCACTCAGGCCCCTGGGCTGCCTTCCTCACTGGCTCCCTTGTCCCCACGGCCCCCAGGAAAGCTTTCCCAGCTGGCCCCCGCCCCTCAGGAGTCTCCCGCTGCATCTGGGGCACAAAGCCTGTGAAAATGTACACTGGAAACTTGTATTGACCACACCTAAATAGTTTTCCATATTTATACAATTGTATTTTACTTCTTAGCTCCAGACTGCTTTATCTGGTCACTCTGTTAGTTTTCATTGTGACTGGAACCCATCAGGGCCACAGGGGACATGCTTCTGTCTTTGCAAAGGACAGCACAAGTGCATCTAAAAGTAACTTGGGTGAATCTGGAAGGAAGAACACACCAATAAATTTGCCTGGCTTTGCCCCAGAGTCCTCTGATATGAGCAGTCTTGCCAACTCTGGGATGCCAAGGGGAGTTCCACATATTCCTGATGCCACTCTGTCCTCTCAGTGATAAACAGGGCAGTTAGAACGTCCGCCCCCAAGAGCCGGTGGCTTGCATGTCTGCACCGTGCTCCACACATGGGCACGCGGGCTCGTGTCAGACATTGCAGGTGGCGGTGCTAGGGGCAGAGAACTAGTGGACTTCAGGATTTTTAGGATCCATATTTGAAAATTTTATAAAAGGAGAACCCCATAGAAATGTATATGATGATAAAAAAGACACATATATTCTCAGAATCTACCCTGCAAAATTCATTGACGTGTATAAACTGATGCACACCAACAGAATCGACTATAGGGGAAGACAGGCCAATATTGATAACCAGGTGGAATTCTATGCTTCTTTCCCTTGAATCAAAATTCATGCAGATTGTCCTATGACTGTCTGATCTCGGCTGAGGGTGCTTCTCAAATCTTGTGCTTATGAAAAAATACAAGAGGGAGGAGCTTTCCTGTGAATGGGGGTCTTGTTTCTGGGCAGTGGACCCTCCTGACGAAACCCTCCAGGGGCAGGTACCGTGGCCGGTCTCTGACTCAGGTGCGTCCACAGAGGCTGTCTGCACAGGGCCGGCATGCCCGTAGAATCACCCGTACAATCTCCACACCCTCCTCTGCCTCCCTGCTTGATGGAGGCAGGTCTTCCTCGGGCTTGGCCGGCCGGCTGCTGGATGAGAAGAGAGTTCTAGACGATATGTTGCTTTGCGTAAACCACTGACACCTTGACATCCTGCCCCCAGTGCCTGAAGTCAGCAGTTTGAGAAGGGGTGGTTTCTCCTGGAAAGCAGTTACGGAAGTGAATTAAAGTTTCTGTAGATTTGAACTCACTCAGTTTCCCTACATGAGCTGTAGCTGGGGGCACGATGATGTGGGTCTCACAGGCTAGAGAGAACGCCAGGGTCTTTGCAGGGGAGGGAGCGCTTGGGCTGGTCGCCCTCCAGGGTGAGGGTGGACAGCTAATAGGGTTATGGTGTTTCCGTGGGGCGTTGCATTATTTATGTGTTTTTAAAAACAGGCTTTCTAGACCTTTCATTTTTCTGCCAGATGTACTGGCACTTTGCAGGAGAGTACTCACAGAACTCCATGTAGAAATATGAGCAGGACTCGTGTACTGGTTAAACAATGAAAATCGAGGCGCTGGGGAGGGAGGTGTTTGCAAGAAGGGATGGCAGTGTGCGTGGGGGAAGGCAGACCTCTGACCCAGCAAGTAGCATGGACCCTGCTCTGCCCGAGGCTCATGCCTGGAGGGGCTTGCACTGTTTCTTCCTTTCATTAAAAAGCCAGCCGTCACCAGATTGGAGCCACGCTTGGCTGGGGGGTGCTTTTCCCACTTTTCACTTGGCTTTGCTAACATGGCTACAGCCTTGGTCTCCGGACACAGTAGGATTCTCTGCAAGGTTCCACGCCCATCCCCGTGTCTGGGAGCCAGACTGCGGCCGACTACAGCCCTGCCCTGTCTCCTTAGCCTGGGCAGCAGTGTCCTCCTCCGCAGCTGGGCCGGGGGGCACATCCCTCCCGGGGCTGGAGTGGCTGGAGAAGAGGCATGGGATGCACCCCCCATGGCTGGCCGGTGTAAATGCCGTCAATGTCTATCCCCCGACCTTGGTCAGTGTGGGTGAAATCCCACGTCCTGGGCTGAGCCTCAGGCTGTTTTCTGAGCTTCCTGTTCATTTTCCTGCTGCCCCTGTTCCAATAGTGTGGAAGAGAAAGTTGAGTGTTTGGAAAAATCAGTTCTTGGCCTGACTCTAGCCAGAGGAGACTCCCGTTTCCTTCTTCGTAATCCGGGAGAACACATGATAAAACCTACTTTAGTTTCCAAAGTGGGTGCGTGCCCATTTTATCCAAGATTCTCAAAACAGCTCTTGGAAGAGGCAAAACCGTGTCCACACTGAAGGACTCACCGTGGGAACGAGTGGACGGCTGTCTGCGGTGACAGATGGTGCAGATCTGGGGGCTTAGCGCTTCCAGAGCAGTGTCTGCAGCGAAGTAAGCATCCCGGCCCCAGGCTCCACCCCTCCTTCCCGGGTTCACTTGACCCGCTTCTGAATTCTGTCTGTTTGTTTGCTGGGACTGGTTTCCTAGTTCTCCATCTGGGCCGAGCCCCGCTCAGACCCAGCTCCTGCAGGGGTGGCCAGGCCCCGCCCTTTGCACTCCAGTGTGGTCACTTTTCCTTGGTCATGCGTTTTGCCTCTGAAGATAGTGCTGTGTTTGTCTGCACACACTTACTCTGTCCTTTCCTGTGCGGGTTTCTGATCCAGGACTGTAAACCCTTGGCCTAGGACCACATTCTTCCCTGCTCTGCAGCAATGTTCTCTAACCCGGGGCCTCACTTCCCTGATCTTGTGTCTCTGCAGCCTTCCCTCTGACGGTCGCCAGCTCTCCTGCGTGGGACCTGTGTCCCCAGAACCCGCATTTCCCACCGTGTTCCTTCCAGCAGCTCTCACCTCCGCTGGGGCCCACTCTATCCTGCTGGGTGCCATTCGGGCCCAGTGTCCCCACTGGTTAGGCCCCATGATCTCATCCATACAGGGGCACCTCCACAGACCTGCAGGCATCTGCTTTCACTGATTACGTGTGTTCCATTTTAATCACACTGGATTGGAGCTACAATTTCCTTTTGTGTTTAAATATACATTTAAGGTCATTTTCTCTCAGCAGTTGATCTGTTTGTCCAGTGGCGAGCTCCGCATTTAAAACGCTACCATGACTTAGAACCAGTCTTCCGTGATTAGCATGGGTTCTGGCTCTCCGCGGGGTGCCGTCCATTCACCGGGAGATCGCGGGCGTGCAGGGCGGGGGGGTGCATGGCCTGGAGGTTTCCACAGGAACAGAAATCGTCCGCGGGTCAGGACCATGATATTGTACATACAGTGGGACGACGGGGGAGTGCCTGTGTGGGGATGCATCAGTCACACTTCTGAGCCTGAGTGCTGCTTCGAGTGCCTGGCTGAGCCCGTCCTCGACTTGCTCTGTGCGACCCCTGATCCCCTGCAGGCTGCTCAGCCCGGCCCTGAGCACCCCCTTCCTGTCTTTGAGCGGGGACGCCCCCAGTACCCACCACAAGGGCTGGTGTGAGGATTCACGAGGCTTGTGTCAGGGGCTGGGGACGTGCAGGGCACCCATGCCCTCCTCCGACAGTCTCCGAAATCCTTCTTAGGCTGAACTGAAGCCTGCCCTGCCCCCCATTAAATTTGGCCCCAGAGCCGGGCAGCAATGAGCTTTACAGGAAACACTTCAGTGAGGGAGGCAGCTCCTTACCCTCCTGTTACGCACTGTTTAGTGGAGATAGAAGTGTCAAGGATGGTGAGTCCTTTATTCAATAGCAAACATAAAGACTGATTTTCTAGATGGAGGAGGAGACACTGCCAACCAAGGGCAGAGGCCAGGGTGGGGGGAGGGTCGAGCTGTCTCCAGGACCAGCCGCCCCCACGGGGACATCAGGAAGCCCGTAGGTTCCTCAAGGAACTGGGAATTCCCTGGTGAGTGCCCAGATCTGCAGTCGACGGCGTCACTGTGTTTTGTTCTGCTCGTTTTACATGAAAGTGTGTCCTCATTCTGCTACGTCTCACCTCTGCCGGGTTACCTGCTACCTCTCACCTCTGCTGGATACCTGCTACGTCTCATGTCTGCCGGGTTACCTGCATTCACGGCCAGCGTCCAGAGCCGTCCTCACCGCAGGGCAGACTGGTGCTGCGAGTGCTTCTGGGGGCCTGGGACCGTGGTCCCCCATGGACAGTGCTCTGGTGTCCTCCGGTATCATGCCCAGGGAGGGAGCAAGCTCCCACATCAGTAGCCCCAAGCTCGTGTGGAATTGAATTCTCACACTTATGTGTAAATTGTTGTTTCAGTTAGGCTTTTGTTCAGCAAACAGAGCAGAGAGCAGGATACACAGAATCACATTTTTTCAGGGCTCACCTGGAGCCAGGTGCAGCGCTAAGTGCTTTGCATAAATTAGCTTGCTGAACCTTCTTGGCCAGTGGCTTTAGAGGTGGCTCCGCTTACTGTCCCCA
The DNA here is from genome assembly GCF_003265705.2 of Callorhinus ursinus. NCBI lineage: Eukaryota > Metazoa > Chordata > Mammalia > Carnivora > Otariidae > Callorhinus > Callorhinus ursinus. The sequence goes on from NW_027397120.1 coordinate 2,105,794, forward strand.
CTCCATAGACGGGGAGCTCCGCAGGTGGAGCTGGACTCCGGGGCAGGCTGAGCTCCTAGCTGCTGTCCAGTCATCACTAGGCATTTGAAGAACAGAATCATGTTTAAACACCTATGGGAGTTTACAAATACCTGGTTCCAGTGGAGAAATTGTATAATAGGAGCTGTTGTTCCAATTATATCTATTTTGCATGTTTGCATGTCTGTAGAAATGTTGAACAAGTGGGCCGCCTGGATACCAAGCCCTCGCAAGGTCATGGAGGATTGATGCGCAGATATTGAGTCTGAAATGTGCCCTCTTCCTGGGGGCTAGGACCATGCTGACCCCAGGAGGGGGACCCTCCTAGTGTCCCAGGTTGCGGACAGTCCTCAGTCCTGTACACGCCCCTTCCTGCCCGTGCAGCCTCTGATTGAGGCTGATTTGGGAAAGGCTTTCTGGGCCGCCTGCCTCGCAGGGGCAGGAAGGGACATTTTCAGGCTGATCGGTAATTAAAGTCTTCAGCTCCAACATGCAACTGAAGGCCGAGTGGCTGAGAGGAATGTGGGAGCTCTAGGGGTGTGGCCCCACGTAGGGCACCTTCATCACCTGCCCCAGCATGCATCACCAACCATCTGAACTCCCCATGCCTTCACTTCCTTCATCTTCTTGTAAAATGAGCTTTAATTTGCCTCTGTGGCTGCTTACAGCATTCACAAATTAATTAGTTGTTTTATTAGCCACAGGTTCATAGACCTAATTTGGTAGTTCCAGGTGTAATTAAGAATCTTGGAATAACAGACGTGTGTATGTGTAAACTAATGGGTACCTGAGACCCTTCAAAGAATTGTCTACACATATTTGATGTATCATCTGGAACTTCACCTCTTTTATTTGCCATTCTACTTTGGAGGCCAAATTTAATTTTTTTTAAATTTTTTTATTGTTATGTTAATCACCATATATTACATCATTAGTTTTTGGTGCAGTGTTCCATGATTCATTGTTTGTTCATAACACCCAGTGCTCCATGCAGAACGTGCCCTCCTCAATACCCATCACCAGGATAACCCATCCCCCTCCCCCCCTCCCCTCTAGAACCCTCAGTTTGTTTTTCAGAGTCCATCATTTCTCAT
>NW_027397120.1:2111905-2117029 GCF_003265705.2 Callorhinus ursinus
AACTTTGATGAAATAATGGATCATGGTAAAAAAAAAAAAAAAAAAAAAAGCCATGAATCTATGTGCAGTATTCCCCTAGCGCTGGAGTTCTCCCATTCTCCTTGATCGATCAACTTGGTCTTGGCTTGCTGGCTGTTCGTGCTGATCTTCTGGGGGAGGGGCCTGTTGCTGTGGTTTCCAAATGTCTTTGCCGGAGGCGGAATTGCCCCGCCCTTGTCGGTCCGGGCTAAGCAAGCTGCTCGGGTTTGCTCTCAGGAGCTTTTGTTCCCTGCAAGCTCTCGGTACAGCCCTGGAGGACCAGGGCAGAAATGGTGGCCTCCCAAACTCCGCCTGGAGGACCTGAGAACTCGGGGCCCCGCTGCTCAGTGTGCCCCCAGAGAAAAGCAGTCACTCCCGTGTCCCCGGTCTCCGGCCGCACTCCGTGCTCACCCGGCCTGTGACCGAGCGTTGCTATCTCTGGCACCCTACCCCGCACGGAGTCTCCAAACCCAGCAGATCCCTGCAGTGCGTTCCCGCACCGCTCCTCCCCGGGAAGGAAGGGGAGTCTCCCCGGATTTGCTGCTTGTTGGGTCCCTGCTGGGGGAGCCGTGCCCCGACTGGGCAGCAGATCACAGTTTATGGCAACCCTGAGCTGAGAGCCCGCGACTCTGCTCCGTCTCTGCAGCCGGCTTCCCTGCTCTGGTACCTGGGAGCTCTGGCGCACTCAGGCACCCCCCGGTCTTTCTGTGACCCCAAGGGTCCTGAGACCACACTGTCCCGGGAGGATTCCACCCCCGCTTAGCCACTGCAGCGACGTCCCTCCGCCGAGCCAACTTCTAAAAGGTCCGATTTTGTGCTCCGCGGCTCTAGCACTTGCCAGAAGCGGCCGGCGGAGGCCCCTCCCCCGCTGTCTATCCTCCCGAATATCGCCTCGGATTCACTTCTCCGCACGCCCTACCTTCCAGTAAGTGGTCGCTTCTCTGTTCAGAGAGTTGTTGCTACTCTCCTGTTCGATCTCCTGTTGAGTTCGTAGGTGTTCAGAATGGTTTGATCCCTATTCAGCTGAATTCCTGAGACCCGACGAAATCTAGGTCTCCTACTCCTCCGCCATCTTGCTCCGCCAAATTTAATTATAAGCTCATTAGGTGAGGTCTCATAATTTTGATCTTGCAGAAGCCAAGATGAGCAAGTAAAGTTTACCATCATGCATTTGAGGTACTCTTAACTTCGGGGCCATGAGTGTAAACACGGTGGGGAAGGAGAAAGTCTTCCTCTACCCTTCAAGGTCTTCCAGCTGGACAAAGAATTAAATTTATGTGAGAGAGATCAACAGGAGAAAAAAAACAAAGTTTTATCACGTGCACACAGAAGCCCAATAATGAAACTGAGACCCAGAGAAATAACCAATGCAGGGTGATTTTATACCTTTTTAGACAAAGAGGTAACAAATCTGTGGGGAATTGGCAAGACGAAGAACACTTCTGTTCTGGAGCTTCAGTTTGGGCCTGCTGGTAAATGAGGAAGGAGTAACAAGAAGTGTTTATACAGCCCTCCCAGCCCTGAATTTCCCACCTCTGGTGACAAGGAAGTCCCTTCTCCTCCTGGTACAGGGAGGCCACCTTCCCTGTGGAAGATTTGTTCCTTGCTTCCAGGGGGCAGAGGGAAGCCTGAGTGTCTGTCTTCCACATGCTCTCTCCTCAGTAAACTTTCATTTAAGATTATCAATATGTGGGGCACCTAGGTGGCTCAGTCAGTTAGGCGTCTGCCTTCAGCTCAGGTCATGATCTCCGGGTCCTGGGATCGAGCCCCACGTTGGGCTCCTTGCTCAGCAGGAAGTCTGTTTCTCTCCCCGCCTCTGCCTCTCCCCACTGCTTGTTCTTTCTCAAATAAATAAAATCTTTAAAATAAAATAAAATAATCAATATACCCAAGTGGCACATTTGGGAGCAGCCTGCCTTGGGCCCTTACAACACTGAGAAGGACCTTCAAGATCTTTTCATTAAGACCTTGCAAAATAGATAGTGCTGTGAGTGGGAGAGCACTGGGGGCGAGGGGATGGCCTTCTTGCCCAGCCCCCGAGTCTGTGTTAAGATGGTGTCCGCAAGTGGGGAGGAAGGACAAGGAGGCAGACCCACAATTAACTGACCTGACTGCAGGTTCATGATCTCATAAGGGATGAGACCGTCTCTCATCCACCCAAGAAATTAGGGTGACGTGGTCCAGTGCACACTTGACTCACAAGCTCTTGGTGCTTTATGTCTATGAACTTTGCTGGACGGAGGGCGACACCCAGATTTAAATTCAGCTGGGAGATTTTAGGGGTGAGAGCAGTTTTACCTTTCTAGTCTAGAAATAGAATTCTTCTCTCTAAGCCAGGTCAGTGCAACACTGTTCCCCTAGGCTTCTTAATAATCCCATCGAAGCATAATAACTAAACAGCTATCATGCCTACCTTGTGGCAGGCCCAGTTCTAATGACTCATCTTGTTCTCCTGCAGTCTCATGGAGAAGGCGCTGTTAGGTATCATGATTCCCTCCCCAGATGAGGGAGTGGAGGCACAGAGACATTGTGCCTTTCTCCCTCAGCCACACAGCCAGAGGGGCAGAGTGCTTTCTCTCCGGTGGACGCTCCCCGTGCTTCAGCGGAGAACATCAGCTCCTGCAGAGAGAATGTTGGTCCATGAACATAGGTGGGTGCTCATCTGCACAAAATCCTTAGAGTCGCCATGTTTTATCATTTGTCATTGCTTCCTGACCTGGGGAAGAAATAAGACCTATTGAGGGTTGAGTGTGTTCCCAGCAAAGGCAAAAAGACAGTCTCACTTAGAACTAATGCTGTGGACATTTCTGCTAATTTGATTACTTTGCTATTTTACAGTCCTTGCATAATCCCTTTCAACCAGAGTAACGGATGTGGCCGGCCACTGTGTGTTCAAGGGGCGATGGGGGCAAGTGGGGGGCGGTCAGCTCTCTGGCGCTTCTTGGGGTGCAGGCTGAGGCCACATCCTGGCAATGCCCTTTCTCTGGCTGTGCAATTCGAAGCTCTAAATGCTAATAATGTCCATCACATGCGTGAGAGAAGCCATTCATAATCTTTCTGGGAAAGGTCCTCCCAAGGCTGGAACGCAGGGTCTGGCTCTGCGCTCACCACCTGGGAGGTGAGTGAAAACATCACCCTGCAGCAGGGCGTTCCTGCCGTGCTGTTCGTCAGATGTGAGAGCTTCCGGCATATCCGGCACGAGTTCTGGCCCCTCCGGCTTTTTACCGCCCGAGGCGCCATCATACTACACCTCCCATGCCGTGGATCCTCCGTCTGAAGGTTTTATGGCAGAATAAGCGGCATCCACGTCATAGTTCCCAGTTTGAACCAGGCGCCTGCTGGTCTGATGTGAATTGGAGCATCACCATCATCACACCGAGCTCTTCCACGTCAGTGGAGAGCTGGCCCCCGGGCTCCTCGTGGGTGAGGGCTGGGCTCTGACACACGGGAGGCCGTCCATGAACCTCTCCCTGCCCCGTGGCTTGGGGGGCTCAGCTTCCTCCATTTGAGAGCCTCTGCTCTTTAGAATCTAAGTCCAGAGTGCTTGAGGGTTTCGCTGAGGCACTGAGCGGGAAGGCAAAGGGATGCTCTCAGCACACTGCGTAACACCGAGTTGGGGCCAATGGCACGTCAGAAGCAGGCCAGCTTTTCCCTAGGGATGGATTTTAACTTGTGCAAAAGCAAACAGTTACTGTGGTTCTCTGTCACTTTCCACGTTAGTTGCTGTTATTCTGAAAATGTCTCCTTTTGCTGATGGGTCATGGTGGGTTATGCTGGAAAGCTGCCTCCCAGCCTTCTGCTCCTCTCCCCATGTACAGTGTGAGCAGGTGGGGTGGGGAGACACACAGACACAGAGACACAGTGCAAGGAGAGAGAGGGGGGAGAGAGACAGAGAGAGACACGGAGAGACACACAGAGAGATTCAAAGAGAGAGAGAGACAGAGAGGGAAGAGAGAGACACAGGAAGAGAGACACAGACAGAGATAGGGAGAGTCGGGGGGAGGGAGAGTCCAGACTGAGCACAGGAGATACCCCGTGGGAACCTATCCTTCGTGTTGCCCATTTTTGTTCTCCTTCCTGGAGCATGGTCCCCTGAGAGCCTTGAGTGAGGAGGGTGAGCTCTTTCTCCTGTGGGTGCTCTGGGCCTCAGCTGGCCTTGACTCCTAGACTGGGGGCCTACCTGTGTCTGCTTCCTGTTATATTCCCTTCCCTGACTCTTGAACACTCCCTGACTCTGTGGCTTTGCGCTCAGTCCCTGGTCTGAGGTTGCCCCCTGGGAACTGAATTTGAGTAGGACAGTCAAGTGTGCATGGCCCAGCTCAGGGAGCCTTGGGGGAAGCTCAGAGGAGAAGCCACGTGAGGTGGGGCAGGTATCTAGAACTGGCCGTATATTTGGCTTACTCCCTCTAGGAAAGCCAGCTGCTGTCCAGCGGACTATGGTGACCCCAGTTTGGTTAGGTTGCAGCAAAATGGAGCAAGAGTTGGGTGGGGGGAGAATGGGACCTGGGTGGGAGTCCAGGCTGCAGGCTAAAGGGGGTTGGAGATGGCAGCCTAACCTTTCTGCAATCAGGTCTGGTGCTAGAGAAGAGATGTCTGGCCCAGAGATGAGGGGGATGGCACTGGTCAGCCCAGGACCCTAACACGTGGCTTAGGGCTCAGAAGCCATGGTCTTAAAGTCCCATATCTGTGGTTCAAAACCTAGCTTTGTCATCTAAGAGCTGTCTAATCTTAGGGAAGCCATTTCTCTGTGCCTCAGTTTCTTCACTATAAAATATAGATTGTGAAGGTAGATGGAAGAATTAAGTAAAACACTGTATCTAAGGATGCTTAATGTAGGGTCTTGCACAGAGGAAGGCTCCCAAAGCATTAGTAGCTATAATGAGTACTGTAATGGTGACTGCAGTGGTGATGATGGTGGTGGTGGTGGTGGTGATGGTGGTGGTGATGGTGGTGGTGGTGATGGTGGTGGTGATGGTGATGATGGTGGTGATGATGGTGGTGGTGGTGGTGGTGGTGATGGTGGTGGTGATGGTGGTGGTGATGGTGGTGGTGATGGTGGTGGTGATGGTGATGATGGTGGTGATGATGGTGATGATGATGGTGATG